>NC_056746.1:358297924-358611461 GCF_019279795.1 Protopterus annectens | reverse complement strand
GCGTCAAAATTTTAAAATCGCGAACAGCCACATACGCAAATTCTTTCCTTGGGAAAGAATTTGCTTGGCTGCTATTGGGGATTTGTCCTTTCCCCAGTGTAGAGCAATATCGGAGTTGGTATATTTAGTTAGGGGGGGTGTGGGGGTGAAGCCCCCCACTATGTTTGGGTTCAGAAGTTTGTTTTATTTCGCGATGGCCTAGCGGATTCTTTCCCAAGGAAATAATGGGCGTTCGCGATTTTAAGGTTTCGAGGCTTAGGTGTCAATATTTAGACATTCGACAACCTAAGCTGTCGAACATGTAATATAGACGCTATATATATATATATATATATATATATATATATATATATATATATATATATATATATCTTTTATAGACCAGTGAAGGGAAGCAATGCATAAATACATATATCTACGACCTAAATTTCATTTGACTGAAATTCATTTGACTGAGACCAAAACACTGAAAGTTCAAAAGACTGAAAACTCATTTGACTGAAACTCATAACACTGACACATTAAAGTAAAATATATATGCCCTTTTCCCCACTGTAGTGCAATCCTGGAGTTAGTATATATAGTTAGGGGGCATGTGGGAGCACAGCCCCCCACATTGGGGGTGTGGGGTGCAAAGCCCCCACATACTTTATACATTTTAAACCATACACATGGATATTTATAACTGCAATGAATAACTCTTTTTAGAAAACAATATTTACCTAAACTATATGGGGGACTTCACCCCCACACCCCCAATGTGGGGGATGTGCCCCCCACCCCCCCAACTATATATACTAACTCCAGGACCACACTACAGTGTGGAAAAGGGCATATGCCTTTTAATTTAATGTGTCACTGTTATGAGTTTCAGTCAAATGAGTTTTCAGTCTTTTGAACTTTCAGTGTTTTGGTCTCAGTCAAATGAATTTCAGTCAAATTAAATTTAGGTCATATGAAGGTGACCCATCTATACATATGCACCATACAACACTGGTAGTGGTGCATGTGATCTGACATAAGGCATTACAATAGGAAAATATTGAGCAATTCTTTCTAGTATAATAGGTGTAGGTCAACAGGTAGCATTCCAGACTTTGGTAGAAGTGTCTATGTGTTAAACATAGCACCTTCTAAGTAGGTGTCACATATCCTTGTGTGCCAAAGTGTCAACGTGTTTTAGGATGATCATGCAATGTCTAAAGGATCCAAGATCACCAAACCAGAGCCAAGGATGAATTCTGAATCCTCCAAATGATATAAATAATAGATAAAAACAAAGACAGGATAAACCAACACAAAGCTGAATAATCCAAATGAACTGTTTATTGAAGGTTGGCGTGTTCATGATCAAAATGACCTCTTCATCAGACCATTAACAGAAGTAAACATAACATGATATTTAAAATAAATGCAACCTGTCAGACCATCTTTGTATGAAAAACAACCAATCATTAGAAAAAAATGTTAATTTATTGTCTTGAAAATCACCCAGTCCACAAAATTGAGAAAGCAGTTGTCACAATCAGTCACCAACTCGTTACGTATTACTTTAACCAATCTTAATAGGTAGCTTACTTGCATTTAAATAACTATGTTCATCCAATCCAGGCTTTTCAAGTAACAGATGTCACATTTAGCTGATCTATCACAAAGTTTAATACATAGTACAAAATGTTCACCATGTCTCTGCATTCAAGTAACAGCTGAACCATAAATAACGAGGAATCAACTAAACTGTAGCTAAAATTGTGATGTGCTTTATATTGAAATTTATAAAATTGTCATAGTTGCACTAATATGATATTACAGAATATTGTAGCCACCTATCTACATATCGTGCATATTGACATAAGCAAATTACGATAAGTTGCTTACATAAAAATGCAGTATCCTCACACATTCAAAAACTTCCAAAGGATATAAATGAACCTCACCACATGCTGGCACATTAGTCAAAATGTATTTTATCATATACATAATAAAAAGATCATAAATATGAAGTGATCAAAATGTATAGTTAAACATGAGAATATACATAAATGTATAATAAACGTGTCATATTCCCTTTAAAAACAGACTAAAAGATGACTTGTTTTCAATTATTAAGGAATTCCCAATATTATTCTAGCATGTCCAAAGGTCAGTTGCCAATCTCCTCTCCGGTCCAGCTGGTGAATCTGGGAATCTTGAGGCAATGTTATAACTGCCTCATGTACACAGACAACCCTCTCCTCCTCCCACATAACACAAATACTTGCGAGAGATGCAGCTATTTAGCCAAACTGGAGGCTGAGCTCTCTCAACTCAGGACTGGCAAGACCAGACAGGAGAAGGCAACTACACACACCACAAAACTAGCCTCACATAATACTACCACACCACTGAATCAAACACATAAACACACAAAGACATACTCAGAGGCTCTGAGTAAAAATTTACCTAAACAGCAGAGGCCTCCAAAGCAGACACCCAAACAACTGCTACCTCAAGACACCCCACAAGCAACACATAAACCACAAAATCAGTGTGCAAAGCAGTCACAGCCCTTAAGGCCAAATACAACACCAAACATACTTGTCATAGGTGACTCCATAGTCAGACACACTGATGTCCCATTCACCAGGCTGAACAAGGAGAGGGTCACAGTAAGCTGCCTATCGGGTGCTATAATCCGCCACATAACACAAGCACTCGGGTCACTCCACGGCAAGTACAAATATGACACAGTCATTGTCCATGCTGGTGTGAACGACCTGAGATGTACCTCCCTGGACTACATGAAAAGAGACATAGAGGAGCTCTCTGATTATGTAGCCCAGGCAGGTATGACCCTGACCCTGAGCAGTATCCTTCCTTCACCAAGAATGATGCCACAATATAGAGACAAGATGATCAGCCTTAACAATTGGCTTAATGTCTGGTGTCATTCAAAGGGGATCCAATGTCTGTCTGCCTGGGATGACATGCTTGACAAGCCACTCTGCTTCGCAAGGGATGGCTTGCACCTGTCACCCCTGGGATTCCGGATATTGGCTAAGGCTCTTGCCACCTCCATAGTGCCTTTTTTAGGCAAGGCTCAAATTCTAAACCTACCACCCTAGAAAACAAAAATGGGAAGAAACTGAGGGCAATGCTGCTCAATGCCAGAAGTCTAAATCTCAAAATGCACGCACTCGAGGCCCTTCTCAGTATGGAGAACATCGATGTCTGTGCTGTAACTGAAACCTGGTTCAAGGCTCCTGAGAGCACCCCGGCACTATTAGGTTTTACCTCATATCATGTGTTCCGGCCCTTACAAATGCCTTCTATGAACACCTCCAGGACTGCATGGATCAGGCAATCCCAAATAAAACCAAGACTCTTTCCACAAAGGGCAAACGTCCAGTCTGGGGGACCCCAGCCATTAACAAACTTTACAATAAGAGGAGAAAACTATTACATGATAGAACAAAATGCATAAAAGGGAAGTCACCCCTGATCATTATTAGTAAAAAAATACGAGCACTCATAAAATAAGGCCAATTTTGAGAGAAAAATTGCCATGGATTCAAAGGACAATCATAAGGCCTTTTTCAGCTATGTTAGGAACCTGGGTGGAATCTCCCAGATATGCTCAGAATTAGTCCAAAATGATACAAAAATCACAGAACCCACAGACATTGCCAACATACTGGCAGACAGGTTCAGTGCAAACTTCACCCCCCTCTCCCCCCCTAAAGGAGAGATAACTATCCCAGCGGAGTGTAGCCTCCCAGACATCTCAAATGCGCGGGTGAAAGCTGCTCTCTCTAAAGCAAAAAACACAGCATCAATGGGACCAGATGGTGTCCCCGGCTGTGTGCTACACGAGCTAAATGAGGAATTAAACCCGCACATAAGGCAGCTGTTTAATCTCAGCCTTACCACAGGATACGTGCCCAAGGAGTGGCGTACGGCAACTGTGGTCCCACTCCACAAAGGCGGTGCCTCTACGGACCCTGGTAATTACCGCCCCATAAGCTTAACAAGTCTAGTCTGCAAAGCTATGGAGAGGATCATAATGGAGCTCATAAACAAAGATATAGGGGACTTGCAGACATTGGACCCGACCCAGTTTGGCTTTGTCAAGGGCAGATCATGCCTTTTGAACTTGGTCAACTTCTTTGAAACAGTCACCAAGGCCATTGATGAGAGAAAGGCAGTCCATACAGCCTACCTTGACCTTGCAAAGGCTTTTGACACAATACCCCACTCGGGTATTGTAGGAAAACTTACCAGCTTAAATGTAAACCCATATGTCACAAGATGGGTTGCAAACTGGCTTAAGGACAGAACCCACAGGGTTAGAGTTGCTGGCGCTATGTCAGACTCCAAGCCGATCACAAGTGATGTCCCACAGGGCTCGGTCCTTGGCCCCCTATTGTTCGGCATCTACTTCTCAGAAGTACAGGCCAACATGGGAGGACTTTGGCTGACAAAGTTTGCAGACGACTGCAAACTGGGTGCCATAGTGGTAAGTGCACTGGACACGGATATCCTTCAGCAGGGACTCACGGAAACAGATAGCTGGTGTCAGAGCCATGGCCTGAAGTTAAACGCCAAAAAATGTATAGTCATACCCTTTGGGAAAAACAAGGTAACCCCAAGCTACCATATAGTTGGCAATCCACTAAGCACAGAAGAGGTTATCAGGGACCCGGGGACTCAGGTTGATAGTGGCCTTTCTTTTGACACTCACGTTGCTAAAGTGGTTAGAAAGACCTTCTACATTGCCCACCTGATCATGAAGGGATTCACATCCAGATCTAGTGAGGTCATTGTTCCCCCTATACTCTTCACTTATCAGACCAATGATCGAGTACAATGCCCCATTCGGGATGTATCTCACCCGACAGCTGCAGCAATTGGAGAGACCCCAAAAGTTCCTCACCAAAAGGATAAAGGGACTCCAAAATCTGTCATATGCTGCCAGATTGAAGAAACTCCAGCTCTGTTCAGTCGCATACCGTCTGCTCAGAGGTGACATGTGCCTGACATACAAGGCCATGTCCAACCCGGAATTAATGGACATGCTCCACCTCAGAAAATCCAAATCCACCAAAACCACTAGAGCAAGTGACTTAAACCTTAGCACGGATATAAATAGGACGTGCTGGAGGGATAGATTTATCACTCAGAGACTCCCTATGCTGTGGAATAAAATCCCGGTCCATGTGAGGCAGAGCTCCTCGCTGGCTCTGTTCAAGAGAAATCTTGACCTGTGGATGGGAGATCGTAGGTTTACCCCGGGAATCATCTCTGTGTCACTGCTGGACAGAGGCACAACAAACTAATGAGCACAGTATTTTTTCATATAAGGGGTGGCGTAAGCCACAAAACTTTGGGCTAGGCTTATAAATGCCTTAGGGCAGATAGCCTAGTATAAACCTATGAACCTATGAACCTATGACAGTATACATTCATGTTTGCCTGTTATTAATTACATAACCCACACATCTGGCAACCTTCAGTACATAAATATGTTTTGGAGTTCATATAGCATCATTGCTGGATTCATGGACCTGTGAATAAATTTTAAGTTATTATAACACAGTGATGGAAACATAACCTAATGAGATATTGTAGTACATAACTGATTGTATTTCTAAATTAGATTTACAACTGCATAAGTCAGATGTATGTTGTATGTTTTAAAATGTGTCTTATTTTTTGTTTCCTAACAGGCCATAACAAGATTGCCAGAAATAAGGCAATGTGTATCGAATGAATGCATCATCTGGAGGAACAACATCAGGAAAGAGGTATGGGTGATATGTGCATGGCCTGGTGATGTAACTGGTGCATACCTCCAGTGCAAATTTCATTTTTGTCATAGCAGTTACAATATCATGTCCAGATGATATGCAAATGGATATGTTTGTTTTCCCATCATGCAACACTATTTCTTTTTATGTATGTATACTTGTAAATCGTAACAGACACAATAAACAAATGCAGACAGTATTTATTGTAGGTCATAATGTGATAAACCTGTAGTGCTCCCTAGAGAAGCAATACGTTTGTATTGCATACTTGTATGTGTATGCAGACTTGATACTTTTTGCTGTATATGGGATTCTCAGCTTTCGGTGTTGTTATTGACTTTTAGGTGTTCACATGATTAGCTGGACACCATCTGTGGATGATAATGGTACACTGATGGTGTGCTCCATAATGGTTATGTCTCACCTATTCATGTGTTGGACAAGTTATCACCATCCAATTTTTTTAAATATTGTGAAAAAAGTGTATTGCGGTGGTACAGCTTGTGTTTGTTCATTACATGTAATTCACACTGTTTTTTGTGGTGGTTGACGGTATCATTTTTTTATGTTATATAGTGAGGGGTTGTCACTTTCACTTATTGTAGTATAGTCAGTGGTGTGTTTTCCATTCAGTGACATATGCTATATCCATCATGTGATAAACTTTGTATTTTCTCTATCCATACAGACATTTGCAATAACACTAGTGTTACATTACTGAGATTATTATACTTAATTTATATCAATTTTTGTGCTTTGTTGCATGTATATATATGTATATATATATATATATATATATATATATATATATATATATATATATATATATTATTATGCAGATATATGTGATGCACATATTTAGTTTATTGTGTATATTGCCAACTAAAAAAATTGCAGCATAATATGTTACTGAAAAGTAGAAACATGGTATAACCGTGGGAGTCACATTACCCACAATGTGGTGGTCTACACATTTCCATTTCAAGTAATGTTCTACCATGCAGATAGCAGATGTGGAAGTTTACATTTACTTAGATGGTTATGTCTGGATGATAGACTTCACATTTACATTATTTGCATTATTATTCCTTGTGACTGTCCTCTTTGTAGAAGTGGACTTCCCAGTTCTAACTTCCTGGGTCCTGTCTGTGAGCCAGTTAACTAGCCACCAGGTGACATAATGGTTAATACCCAACCTTTTGAGTTTGTCAACAATGCCTAAGTGAGGTATTGTGCCAAATGCTTTGGCCAGCTCAAGTAGGCAGTGTGAACCATTTTCCCATATCCATTGCTTTGGTGATCTTCTAAAAGAAGCCACCAGGCTGAGTAGGTATGACCTCTCCTTGATGAAACCAAACTGGGTTGAGTCCAGTGCCTAGAGGTTTCATATGTCATTACTGTTCTTTTCCATGATAATTCCTTCCATGGCTTCACATATAAGACTAGTGAGACTTATGGGTCTGTAATTTCAGGGTTTGTAGATGGCCCACCTTTGTGTAGCGGGATGTTTGTTACCGTTTTCCATTCTTTAGGCACAAAGCCTGTTTAGAGCCTATGTTTAAATAGCTATTCCAGAGGGGCTGCTAGGTCATGTTTCATGCTGGTTAGAAGGCACCCTGTGATACTGTCTGAGACCATCAATGCAGCTTTCATGGCCTTAGAGAGAGAGAGAGAGAGAGAGAGCACTGAAGACCTGTTCCCTAGTGGTTGTAGGGGAAGTTATATTTGATGGTATTTACTGATGGCAGGTTGAGAGGGAAAGGGAGTAAAGTTAGAGATGAATTTGTCTGCCAGTAGGTTTGCTGTATCTTCTGTCTCAGTATAGGTGGCACCATTAACAATGAGCTCTGCACACAAATATGTATTGCCTTTGAGAATGCCTTGTGGTTGTCCTTGGCCTGGGTGGTCAAATTTACCTCAAATTTGTTTTTGATAGACTTTATTTTTGCCTCTGAGTTGTTTGTTTAGTTTGACGGGAGTGTTTTTATCCTGCTAGTTGCTATACCTCTGAATTTTTGCCACGGTTTTCTTCCTTCTGTTATACAGCCTCTTGATATTGTTATTCTACCAGGGTGGTTTATTTTTCTGAATTAGTTCCATACTCATTCCTGGTGGAAACATCTGCCTCTGTGCAGCTATAAACATGCTTGTATAGGGTTTCAGTGAACAGTTCTGCATAGGTAGCAGTGTTCTTAGGGTTTATGGAAGCTTGAAATTTTGTCAGGCTAACCTTAGAGTAGTTAGTGAACATTTCAGGTTTAGCTGGGATTACAGGTTTTATTTTTACTTCAAAGGAGACTGGTTTGTATTGTGACCTTACCAGAAAAGACATTACACTAGGGGGTGTGCAGCACTCTCATATTAGTGAGGGCCAGAGCCAGTATTTTTGCACCCCTGGTTGGCATATTGACAATGTGGTCCAGGGAGTTTATGTTTACAAAGTCCAGGAATCTCTGTGCTTGCATGTTTGGTGTCATATGATTCCCAGTTAATAGTGGGGTAATTAAAGTTGCCCATGAATATGGTATTGGGTTGGATGGAAAGTGTTTCCAGTAAGCTTAAATACATGTTATGTGTTTCCTGGGTCATAGAGGGAGACCTATAGCTTGCAAGGAAGTGGTATGGGATTTTGCCTATGGTGATATGAGCATGGAGAAGCTCATGGAGAAGCTCATGTATATCACTCTGTTTGACCAGCCTTAAGGCATATTTATTTCTGATGTGAATTGAGATACCTCCACATCTAGTCCCTGTCTGTGTAGTAGCTGGTCTAAATGTGTGGAAGGCATTACAGCCTTGCACCACCGGTGGGCTCTCCATGGCTTTAAACCATGTCTCAGTCATTGTGTGGACATCAGCATTCTCTGAATTGAGGACAGCTTGTAGAGAGTGGAGTTTCTTGTTTAGACTCTTAGCATTGAGAAGTAACACCTTTAGATTTCCTTGGTTTTGATTTGCTATGTTGGAACCACTTTCAGTTTGGCATTGCCTAAAAAAGGCACTATGGGGGAGGACAATGTTTTAGCTAATATTCAAAAGCCTAGAGGGGAGGGGTGCAGACAATCCCTGGCAAAGCATCATGGTCTGTTGACCATCTCCTTCCATGCTGACAATTATTGCACCCCCTTACAATGACACCAGAAACTAAGCCAATTATTAATTTCACTCATGTTCTGTTAGTATTGTGGCATCATTCTTGAAGAAGGTAAAATGCTACTCAGTGCTAGGCTCATACAAGCCTGGGACACATACTTTGAGAGCTCCATGATCTGCCTCTTCATATAGTCTAAGCAGGTACATCTCAGGTCATTTACAACCACATGGACTATGACTGAATCATTCTGGTAAATGTGGCCAAATGACCTGAGTGCATGTGTAATATGCCGGATCCTGGACCCTGAAAAGCAACTAACTTTGACTTTTTCCTCACTCAGCCTAGTGAGAGGGACATCAGTGTGCCTCACAGTGGAGTCTTCAATGACCAGAATATTAGATTGTGTGGTGATTTGCCTTATGTTCTGTGACCTACTTTACAGAGGCACAGTAGGCTAATCTAATAGGGAGGCGGAAGCCAAATACACTCTGGCTAGACTTATAAATGCCCTAGGGCAGATAGCCTAGTATCTACCTATGAACATATGAACCTATAATAGAGGCCCATGAGATATGTCTGTATGTATCAATGCGGTTGTTGTTTGGAAAGAGTGCATTCAGTGTTACTAAGGGTATTTGTTATGTGTACTTCATATAGGAGGTCTTTGGGATTTAAGAAGGTTACTTTTAAGTCTCAACATGTGTGGGTCTATGTGTTTGCTTTGTACTGTGTGTGATGGGTGCAGTGCTTGTATACTGACAACCTGATTGACATTAATAAAGCTTTTATGTGACAGCTTTGCCTCCAGTGGCAGTGACATTGTCTGAATGCATCTCTCACATACCTTATCTGTTTATTTGAGAATTAGCTGTCTGTCAGTAAACATGATGCAATTTCTACATTGCCTCAGGATACTCATATCCACCAAGCTGGTAAAAGAGATAGAGGGAATGTTCATATCCATGGAAACAGGCCCTTTTTATTGATTAGACACTTGTGGTAAGACTCTAAAGTAATGTCAGGAGTATCTGGTTTGCGATTGAGAGTACATTATTTGCTGAACTGTACACTTCACTTGTGTGTAACAAGAATATCATTAGTAATGCCTTAATATTCTATATGTGTTTGACAATGATCTTCTTAAATTGTTATTTCAGTGCCAGTTCATATCTGATAATTTCACAATGTTGTTTATTATCCTAGGTTTATAGGTGATTAGTAGTAACTCAATCAATGAGACTATTACAGAGCCTAGGCCCCATTGCAACAACATAGTAAGTGACTAGTTCAGTGTCACACATTAGGCATATCCTTGGTTCAGGAACTGGCTCATTAACAAGTCAGACTATTACTCCTTTGTGCTAACGACCATACAACCTTACCAAATGTCATTACTGTGTCAGCTCTCCATATAACAAGAGATTGTTATGGCCATATCATTAGCACACATACAAACCTCACTGTACTTTGCTCTGTACACAGGCTACATCCTTAATTAGATGACTGGATGTAAGACTGATATTCCTTTGTATAAGTCACAAGAAGCAGCTGGCGTTGTGCTGGACAAGTGGCCTAGACAATGTCATACCTCTTGCGCTTATATGCATAATTATGTTTTATATATATATATATATATATATATATATATATATATATATATATATATATATATATAGACACACACACACACACACACACACATATATATATATATATATTTATATATATATACATACACACCATGACCATGAACATCTTGTGATTCACTATGTGTTATACTGTAATAATGTATGTGAGTGTTGCATAGTCTGTGTCATGGTATTGTACCATTATACACACATTAACCATGACATCAAATATATTGTTAAAGGGACAGTGTAAAATCTGTGCACTTTAAGGAACTGTATAACAAACTACCAGCACATAAAGTCATTGATCCTTGATTCTCTAAAAGAAAGGATGTAGGATATGTGTCCTTTTTGTTTAAATTATTGTTGCCACTGTGACAAAGGGAAACACTGCCAGCCCAGTTATCTGGAATTTTGTAACTAAGTCTATGTCATTTGTAAATATTAATATGATTTATATAGAAGTGTGACAGAAGGAAATACTGTCAGCCCAGCTATCTGGAATTTTGTAAGTTATGTGTCATTTGTGAATGCCGACATGCTTCATGTAAGACCCTTGTGCTACAACTGTGTTAGAACTGTATGTCATGTACTGAGCTAAAATGTAACCACAGCATGCCCTGCTGGCTTAGAACAGAAATGTATATAAACTATTGTAATTGTGTAAATATATATATTTTAACAGTGCAAAACTTCAGGAAAATAGTTAAAATTAAATTGTTTTATGATTGTGCTATTAAAGTTATCTTTCAGTTTCAGTCAACAGGAGACAGGTTGTCTACACTAGGGGACTCTCTGTGTTGTTTTGTGTTTTATTGTTTTATGTCTTCTAGCAGTTGCAAACATCTGAAGGCTATGTATTTTCACAGAGAGATGTTAAATGTGGGTATTTTCTGACACAGGGGGTTTAGCTTGGGAACCAATGCCAGGTGACAAAAAGTGATGTCATCCAGGCTAACCCAGCAGTAATATTTGATATTAATTTAAGAACTTTCTTAGAGAGAGAAACAGGCCATTTTGTATCTTGTCTTTCATCTAGAAACATCCACTCCTCACCAATTCTGCCTGTGTGTTGTTCTGTAAGTAAGTTTTTAGGGCATAGTAACTTTTTTAGATTCAGATAGGAATATAGTAAAGTATAGCTTAGATGTTTTCTTTATTTATTTGAGACTGTCCTGCAATGTTTTTTAAATATTTCCTGTGATTTTGAACTCTGATGTAACTGATTACTTATTTAGTATTGTCTTATTCTTTTATTATTTAATGGTGGCTGGTCTGTTTAGAGATATTTAAGCTCTTAGAGTACTTTCATATCTGTTTGGTGACACTGTACAGGCCACTCCTAAATTGCCTTAGTGTTGGTCAAACTATCATTTGGATTAATAGTAACATTATACAATAGGATTGGACACCCTTTATTAAGGGCCTTAAAGTAGCTGATAAGAGGTTCTGGTGGCAGTGGTTACTACCTTACAGTCTGGGCTTAAGGGGTCATAGCTAGTAAACCTGTGCCACCCTTCCCAGGTGTGTGTGTGTCTGTGTGTGTGTGTGTGTGTGTGTGTGTGTGTGTGTGTGTGTGTGTGTGTGTGTGTGCGTGTGTGTGCGTGTGTGTGCGTGTGTGTGTGTGTGTGTGTGTGTGAGCTACTTGGGTAGGGACACAAAGCATGGGTTGGACAGAGAGAGAGTGTTGGAGGACTTTGCTTGGAACCCTAGCTAAGGACTTAGCTCTATACCTGGAGAAAGAGGGGGAACCAGCCCCAGACTGACTGTGATCCATGTGTGCTCTTAAGGGAAATTGCAATTTACTGTGTGTGTGTACTTGTTATCCTCCCATTGTGTACATCACCCAATGTTGCCAGTGGTGAGAATTGTGGCTCCTTGATTACTAGGCCAGTGTTGTGGTGTCACATATTAATTGGTGGAAGTGGTGGGATAGCCACATCATATAATTGGTTTGTAGTGGTGTGGATATTGAATTCCTGTAGTCTGCAAACAGTGGTCACTAAAGGTGTTTGTACACTCAATCACACAGTGAACATTCAGAGATTCATATCACAATTGTTTTATTTTTTTTTTGTTAGCTTAGTTAGTCAGGGAGAGCAGGCAAGGATGTCAGCAGAGGAGTATGGCAAGCTGAGAAGGAGCCAGTTGGCTGATATGTGCCAGGCTAAAGGACTGGTGCATGCCAACCTGATTAAGCAGAAATTATTGTAATCTTGAGCACAGCTGCATTGTAGACCAGCAATCAGGAGGACAGTCAGACTGGCCTCAAAGATGTACAATTCTTAGAAAACGGACAGTTCAGCCTTTCCACAGATGACTTAAAAATCCATCTGGAATTAAAGAGACTTGAACTGGAGGCCAAGCATTTGGAAATAGAAGCAGCAGAGAAACTATGATGTCTGGAAGCTGAGGAGAATGAGAGGCAGAGGCAACATGAAAAGGAGATGCTGACTCTCCAACAGAGTCATAGAGGTAATGGGAAAGGGAGTAAATGAACCCCAAAAGCAACAAAGGTCAGTAAATTTCTTCCATAATTTACAGAGGAGGGATTTTTTCATTAATATGTTTGAAAGGGAATGTTAACAGTATAATGTTGACCAAGGGCTCTGGATACAGTTCCCGACCCCCTTACTCCATGGTAAAGCTGTAACTGCTATTTCAAAATTGTCTGATACTGTTTGCATAAATTATAATAATGGAAGAATTGTCTTTTAGAATATTTTAAGTTAACACCTGAAGCTTATAGAAAAATGTTTTGTGAGCAGAGATGCAAGGCAGATGAGATTGTGTGTGAATATATTGCTGAACTAAGCACTTATTTCATAGGTGAGTGAGTGGATGTCAGGTCACTACTTTTGAAGGGCTGGATGACCTGTTGTTGAGGGAACAAGCCCTTAGCACTTTGCCTGAGGACATGAGAATCTGGTTAGCTGATAGACAGTGCAATACTGCAGAAGAGTTGGAGAAGAAGGGAGACCTATACCTAGCAAGCAGGGCATCACTCCACAGGAAAGGGACACCCAGTGCTGCTCATGGGTCTAAGGGAACCCATGGTGGGAAGCCCAGACTGCCCCAACAGTGTCTGCCAGTAGCAGGGGAAGCCACTAGTCCAGGTCATGTCCAGGACCAATGGTTAAATGCTTTAAATGCAACCAGTGGGGCCATGTAGCATACAGATGTCCATGAAGGCAAGGTGGAGAACAAAAGGTGGGAGACCCAGTAAGAGAAAGCAACAGAATGCCAGCAGTAAGTTGTATTGAGACAACAATGGTACCAACTACCACAAGAGCTTATATTATATCTTAGTAAATGGGAAAGAGGCCATTGCTAAGAGAGACATAGCCTCTGACCTAACCATTGTGAAGCCTGCAATGGTTAAAGAGGAGCACTACTTGCTTGGGCAGTCAACTCCAATCAAAGCTTTAGGAAGGACCCCATTCCAAATACCTTTGGCTAGGGTTCACCTTGACTGGGAGGGTGGAAAAGGAATAAGCAAGTAGGTGTGTTTGAGGATATCCCTGCAGATATCCTGATAGGGAATGATTTTGGTAATGCAATACCTTGTGTGCACAGTTAGATGCAGTTAGGGTTGGGGACAAGCATGTGGGTCTGGTAGCCTGGGGGAGACCCAGACAGACCGCACACTTGCAGCCAGGACTGGTGAGGTGGTTACTTCAGGGAGGGATGTGCCCTGTAGCAGTCAGACTGAAGGTGAACCACAACTGCTTGTGTGTACTGAAGTTCCCTTGGACAGAGTGACTGCAAAGGCAGAGGTGAGTAGTAGTACTCAGGCTGACAGTGAAGCACCGCTCTCAGAGGATTCCAGACATCCTGTGGAATGGGAGCTAGGAAGGGTTACCAAGAGAGAGAGTTGAGACAGGCTCAACTGTCAGACCCTTCATTACAAGGCCTGAGAGAGGTAGCTAGTGAGACACCTGATTTTCAAGGGAAGGGGGAATCTATATACTGGGACAAACGGTTACAATATAGAGAGTGGACCCCTGAGGGAGGGCTAGAGGGTATGAAAACATAGCAGTTAGTAGTGCCCAGAACCTACCATTGGGCACTGCTAGCCATAGCCCATGATATTCCCTTTTCAGGCCATATGGGCATAAAATGTACAAAGAGACAATTTATGCAGAACATTTATTGGCCTGGGATTTCCAGAGATGTAACAGATACTGCAGGACCTATGACCAGTGTCAAAATGTAGGCAAGGCAGGAGACAAAGTGAAAGCTCCTTTGAGGCCTTTGCCTGTGATTGAGGAGCCATTTCAGAGAGTAGATATGAATATTGTGGGGCCTCTGAGTACCCCAAGTTCCACAGGGAAAAAATTATATCTTAGTGGTAGTAGATTATGCTACCAGATACCCTGAGGTGGTGGCTCTGTCCTCCATTGAGGCAGAAAAAATGGCAAAGGTCTTGTTAGAGATTTTCATTGGGGTAGGTTTCCCAAAAGAAATACTGACTAACAGAGGTGCCAATTTTATATCAGACCTGCTGGCTTGTCTGTGGATGCACTGTCGGGTGAAGCACTTAAAGACCACCTCTACCATCCCCAGACTAATGGCCTTGTTGAGAGGTTAAACTCTACACTCAAGATGATGCTATGGGAATTTTTGCAGACCAGTTTAAGAGGGAGTGGGACAAATATTTGCCCCATATGTTGTTTGCTTACAGAGAGGATTCACAGGAATCCACAGGTTTGTCACCCTTCAAGTTGCTGTATGAGCATAGGACCTCTAGATTTGATTTGAGATGAGTGGGGGAGTGAGTGTGAATCCCACAAGGAGTCTGTTGTGGCATATGTGCTAAACCTTGGGACAAGGCTCAGGGAACTCGTGGACTTGGCCCAGAAGAACCTGGAAGAAGCCCAACAGCAGAAAAAGGTCTGATATGACAGGAATGCTAGAGCTAGAGAGTATGCTGTAAGGCAGTAGGTTATGGTTCTCATTCCTGTCAGAAACAACAAGCTGCAGGCAGCTTAGGAGGGACCCTTCAAGATGGTAAGGAAGGTCAATGATGTTAACTACATGATATAACTGCTAAGCAGAATGCAGGGGCATAAATTGTACCATGTTAACATGATGAATCCTTACCATGATAGGGAGGCCCTTGTGCGGAGTATTTGCAGTGGGTGGCAGGAGAAGGCTGAGGGGGATCTGGTGACTGATCTCCTCAGTGGGGCTCAGACTGACACCTCAGTTGAAGGGGTAGCAATGTCCCAGCAGCTATCTACTAACTAGGTTTGAGAAATCCAAGCAGTGTTACAGGGGTTTGGGAACATGTTCACTAGGAAACCAGGGTGCACCCACCTGGTGCAACACCATGTGGATACAGGACCCAAAAGGCCTATTAAGCAGGCCCCTTATAGGGTACCTGAGAGGGTCAAAGAGACTCTGAGGGAGGAGATACAGGAAATGTTGGAATGAGAGATAATGCAGGAGTCCAGCAGTCCCTGGACCTTCCCAGTGGTGCTGGTACCAAAGAAGGATGGCAGCACCAGGTTTTGTGTGGACTACAGCAAGTTAAATAGTAACACAGAGTCAGATCTCACCCCATGCCTAGGACAGATGAAGTCCTAGAGCAGCTGGACGGGGCTAAGTAACTTACCACTACTGATCTTACCAAGGGTTACTGACAGGTGCCCTTGACTCCCAGTGCTAAAGAGAGGTCAGCCTTTGTGACTCCTTTCAGCTTGGATGAGTTCACAAAGATGCCCTTTGAGATGAAATATGCCCCAGTGACTTTCCAGAGGATGGTAGATCATATCCTAGCAGAAGCAGGGGAATTTGTCCTTGCTTACCTGGATGATATTGCCATCTACAGCCATTCCTGGCAAGAGCACCTTCAGCATGTCAGGGAGGTGCTGGACAGACTACAGATGGCAGGGTTGACCATTTAGCCCAGCAAAAGTCAGGTGGGTATGGCAGAGGTCTCCTACCTGGGACATAGAGTGGGGAGTCATAAGATCAGGCCAAAACCTGCCAAAGTGGATGCCATTCAGGCATAGCTTGCCCCTGTTACCAAAAAAGCAGGTGAGGGCATTCTTAGGGACAACAGGGTACTACAGGAAGTTTGTCCCCAATTATAGTACCATAGCTGCTCCCCTCATGGACCTGACAAGGGCAAATAAGCCAGATAAGGTAGTGTGGACTCTAGCCTGTGAGCAGACATTCCAGAAGCTTAAAAGAGCTTTGGGAGGGTCCCTTGTGTTAGCCAGTCCAGATTACAGAAAAGAACTTGTTGTGCATGTGGATGCTTCAAGCCGTGGGGTGGGGGCTGTACTCAGCCAGGTTTTCTCAGAGGGAGAAGAGCCCCAATGGGTATATCTCAGCCATAGGCTCCAACCCAGGAAGAAATGCTATGCAGCTATAGAAAAGCAATGGCTAGCCATAGTGTGGGCACTGCAGAAACTTCAGCCTTATCTGTATGGAAAGAAATTCATTGTAGTTACAGACCACAATCCCATAACATGGCTACATCGAGTCAGCCAGGAAAATGCCACATTACTAAGTTGGAGCCTAGGGTTGCAGGCATATGATATGACAGTGCAGCACAACAGTGGTATTAGCAATGCCAACACAGATGGCTGTCAAGACAGGGACTGGGTTAAGGTATTCCCAGATAGGCTCAACCCTCTCAAGCAGCATTTCTCAAGGGTCACTTGAAAAACTAGCTTGAGTTTTTTGGGGGGAATAAGTGTGACAAAGGGAAATACTACCAGCCCAGCTATCTGGAATTTTGTAAGTGGTTATGCGTCATTTGTGAATGCCAACATGCTTATGTAAGATGCTTGTGCTACAACTGTGTTAGTACTGTATCTTAAGTACTGAGCTAAAATTTAACCACAGCATGCCCTGCTGGCTTAGAACAAATATGCATATAAAGTACTGTAACTGTGTGAATGTATATTTTAACAGTGGAAAGTAGAACCTAGAGGGTTAACTTGAAAAACTTCAGGAAAATAGTTGAAATTAAATTGTTTTACGATTGTGCTATAAAAGTTATCTTTCAGTTTCAGTCAACAGGAGACAGGATGTCTACACTAGGGGACTCTCTGTGTTGTTTTGTAAGTGTTTTATTGTTTTATGTCCTCTAGTAGTTGCAAACATCTGAAGGCTATATATTTTCACAGATAGAGAGAGAGATGTTAAATGTGGGCAGTTTCTGACACTGGGGGTTTAGCTTGAGAACCAAAGCCAGGTGACAAAAAGTGATGTCATCCAGGCTAACCCAACAGTAATATTTGATATTAATTTAAGAACTCTCTGAGAAAGAGAAACAGGCCATTTTGTATCTTGTCTTTCACCTAGAAACATCCACTCCTCACCACTTCTGTCTGTGTGTTGTTCTGTAAGTAAATTTTCAGGGCATATTAACTCTTTTAGATTCAGATAGGCATATAGTAAAGTATAGCTTAGATTTTTTCTTTATTTTTTTGAGACTGTCCTGCAATGTTGTTTTAAATATTTCCTGTGATTTTGAACTCTGATGTAACTGATTAATTATTTAGTATTGTCTCATTCTTTTATTTATTGTTAAATATATTTAAACCTTTTAATGGTGGCTGGTCTGTTTAGAGACATTTCAGCTCTTAGAATACTTGCATATCTATTTGGTGACACTGTACAGGCCTTTTCTAAATAACCTTGCTCTTGGTCAGACTACCATTTGGATTAATAGTAATATTATACAGTAGGATTGGCCACCCTTTGTTAAGGGCCTTAAAGTAGCTGATAAGGGGTTCTAGTGGCAGTGGTAACTGGGTTCCTATCAGTTTTTCAAAGCTTCAGCAGTTCAAACATATGTTCGAACTGTGAAGTTCAAAACTGATTATCGCGAAGCCGCGGAACACCGAATTCTTTCTCAGGGAAAGAATTTGGTGGGCAGTTTCTGTGGCTTCGCGATTTTCAGCACTGTGGTGGAAAGTTACGGGTCAGGTTCAGGTAAGTGTACGATTGTGTGGATGTTAGGGTTAGGGAGCGTGTTAGGGTTAGGGCGCAGGTGAGGTGGGTATGCGATAGTGACAGACTTTAGGATTAGGCAGGATAGGTGAGTTAGGGTTAGTGCGCGGGTCAGGTGAGTGTGCAATAGTGACGGACCTTAAGGTTAGGGTTTGGGTTAAGGTAAGTGGATAGATAGTAGTGTATGTATAGTTTAGTGTAGGGTTATATGTAGGATTTTAATTGTATGTGTGTGGATTGCTGTTTTTTGGTGTGCTTGTGTTGTGTGTGTGTTTCATGGAACAGCAATTTTTTTTCCCTGGGGAAAAAAAAATCGCTGTTCTAAGCCTTTGATGCTTTTGCACTTTGAGGTTAGAAGTTTGAACATATGGTGTTCGAACTTCTGCCATTTTGACGAAGTGATATAGACCCGTGGTAACTACCTTATATTTAGGGCAGAAGGGAGCATAGCTAGTAAACCTGTGCCAGCCTTCCCTAGGGGTGTGTGTGTGTGTGTGTGTGTGTGTGTGTGTGTGTGTATACACGTGTGTGTGTGCGTGTGTGTGCATGCGTGTGTGTGTGTTTGTGTGTGTGTGTGTGAGTGTGTGTGTGTGTGTGTGTGTGTGTGTGTGCGTGTGCACGTGTGTGTGTGTGTGTGCGTGTCAGCTACTCGGGCTGAGACATGAGGCACTGATCGGACAGAAAGAATGTTGAAGGACTTTGCATGGAACCCTGGTTAAGGACTCAGCTCTATAGCTGTGCCAGTGGGGAGTCTTACTGGGGATCTGGAGAAAGAGAGAGAAACCAGCCCCAGACTGACTGTGGCCTCTGTGTGCTCTTAATGGAAATTCCACTTTACTGTGTATATACTTGTCATCCTCCCATTGTGTATATTTTCCACTATTGCCAGTGGTGAGGATTGAGGCTCCTTGATTACTGGGCCAGTGTTGGGGCATCACAGCCACAAATCTAGGATCACAGTAACAGAGGTTGCTCATGTATTGTGCTTTTCTGTGTACTAAACAATATCAAAATGATGTGCAGTGAATTGGATTTCAATATTTGTAGAAGGGACACATCATGCCTAAAAATAGGGTCATAGCTTGAAATAGTTCTACATCATGTGCAGGGGTAACTAAGATTTGTAAATATGTATTTTCCTCCAAAATGGGACAATTGTCATGTCTGATAGCATTGTGCTATATCATTGTATGCTATTTTTCATGTCATGATATGGAGTCCAGAATATAAGCCAGCCCACCCAGCACCAGCAGATGATAGAGAGGACTCAAAGCATGCTCACTGCCTTTGGGTCAGACTCCATGCATTTGGAATGACAGCAACAGAATGATGATGATGAATACAGACCAACATCATCATCTGGAGTTGTTGTTCCAGCTGATCACCAGTGATGGTCTCCATCATATCCCCCAGATGATCTGAGGGACTAGATCTGGGATATTGTCATTGAAGTCATCAAGACCCAGATACAAGATATTATGGGAATTTTTTTCCATGACAAGGGTGGGTCATGAATGTCTCCTTCCAGGAGATCATTAGAGAGATTATACATGGCATTCAACCCAGCTAAGAGGTTGCTACTAGACAGTAAGTATAGGCTTTGTGTTCCACTCACTTAAAATTGCCAGCATGAGTTTGCCACACTTTGGGAGGTGGATTACTGGAGTGCCACATATTTCTGCAAAGTATTCTATATGGTGGTCATGCTTTATAGATATATATTCTGTGCAGCACATTTCACAGTGTAGTTAATATGTAGCCATGGCAATTGTCTGCTGAATGGTATACTGTCCTTCATGGTCATAACGTATGACCTGTCCTTTCACAAACTATTAGAGTGCATTCATCACCACTGGGTGTGTTACAGACATTCTGCCTTTATGCTACTGACACCTGCAGGAGTTTATTAGTTTTGTCTTTGTATGGTTCCATATCTGTGCTCATCTTGTATTGCCATGCTCGACTAGATCTAGGTATAGTGTCCATTGATTCCTGAATTTGTCTACAATGCTGTCACAGTGACAGTGTGTGCAAGTGACAACATGCACTGCTGATGGAGTATGGCATACGTACTTTTTTCCCCACAGTGTTCTGTATGCTCTGTGTACACATTTCCCTTCCATGTAGTATAGCAAGAAGGGCTCATGCACCTGAGGTGGGAGAATGAGCCTTTTTTTATTATTGTCATGCTGCCATTGAGTGTCTTTTTGGACTATTGTGCTCATCCTAGTTTTGGACCAATGTTGTATGACATGTGTCACCTCTATGTGTGACTGTTGTGCTGCATGCCTCTATGTTCTGTATGTTTAATATCACTTATATGCATGTGTACATACTTTTAGCCTTGTCCTTATGTAGAGGCATTCAGTCCTGTTGATATATGCCATTGCATGAGTGCATTTCTTAGTCACAAGACTATATATATGTGCCTCCACTGAACACTTGTGGGTTGCAGTACTACTACATATTCACTGCCATGCACATCTGTTGTGTCTGTGAGATTATTCTGACACACTTCTAGAGATGTGTGCACATCACACATGGACTTCAGTGTAACTACATCCTAAGTGTGTATTACACATATTTACATTTATCACTACAGCATGGTCTAGCTTACCTGCATGATGCATTTATATGTTACACAGTTGTACTCTACTTACTCCTTGTAGAAATTGTTTGCTATTTGTGCTGTACATGTGTGTTGTTTCACACTGTGATGGATTATATCTTTCTGTACCTACATTTCATACTTTTCATTCAAAATGTACGAAAATACACAATACACTTGTATCTGTTTTGCATGTGCCACATATTTTAAGAGGTTAGCATGACAGTACATATGGATTATGTATACTCCTCATTCTCATTTGAGTGTGCCTGGGTCACAGGCTTGTTTTGTGTTTTACATGACTGTGTTGTATGTGCACTTTGTATGCTGTCACATGAACATGTTACACATACACACACACACACACACACACACACACACACACACACACGCGCACACACACAAATGGTCTTTTCTGCAGCATACAGGATACACCATTAAGCTGATCATCTGCAGTACTTTCACCTTGTGCTGTTTTATGGACACATGCAAGTGTGATGCCTTTCTTCAGACACCACTGTAATGCTTATTTAGTGTAACCATTTTTCACAATGGTTGTGCATTATATGTGAGGTCTTTACATGACTACAAACATTCCAAATAGACATTTTGTTCATGTGATACACATATGCATGACATAAGTCTATGATGATGTGATGTTTGACTGTACTTTTGCAGGATAGTAGCATGAGTGCCCTGTAACAGTACTGGACTGTAGGGGCAGTTTGCCTGTCTTATGTGCCACACATATGCATAATATTGACACATATGAAGCTTCTGCATCTGTAATTTATGATGTGGAGTCATGTGAACTCATTTTCCCTCAATGTAGGTAGTTATGATTTTGTGTAACTATACATGCATTATAGCGTTTGTGATATTGTGCTTTAGTGCTATGGCCAATGTCTACCTATATCACCATGAACTTAATGTACAGGTTCATACCATTGTGTATGCCATTGTTGAGCACATGATTGCATTATATCAGGAATATGTTGTATACGCTGCATGCATGACAGTTATTTTTATGGCAAACCTATCCACTGTCATTACTGTAACAGGATTGTAATGTTTCCTGTGCATAGACTGAGAAGCATCTCTTGACCTATAGTGCATTTATTATGATCACTTGCTAATAACACAGCTAGTTCTCCTAGAAAAATATAGGCCTGGTACTTGACTTGGTATTGCCTCATTAATACATCATGGGAGGTTCTGTCCTAACCTCTGTTACTGTGATCCTACAAGTGTTTGTTTGTGTGGATCTCATTAATCTGCAGATTACTTACTTGGGGGTATGTTCAGTGCCAATACCAGAAAGCATGGTTATAGATGTCTGAGCTGCATTACTCTTTTTGCTCCAAGTATAACTTCTTGTCATGTGTTATTCCTTATCCTATTTGTAAGGAAATTACTCAGATGACAACATCACAATGATGCTGTTGTGTGCATTGGTGCATTACGTATGGTGGACCATGCTTGAAATGCATCCCTACCTTATTTGTTATCTTTCTGTGATCTATCCTGTGCTGTCTACATGTGTATTGTCTGTGTCCCATATCCTACCCCTTTTGTATGGATCTTACATTTATCTGTTCTGTAGCCTATTTTTATTATATATCTGCTAAACACTCTTTTGTCCTGTTCTATTTCCCCAATTTTACTAATCCTTCATTTCTAAAAAAAAAATATATAAATAAAATAAATAAGTAAAAAGGGGAACCATTTTCATAAAACAATAGCCATGCCCATGCACTGTCAGACCTTGCTATGCCTTCTTCTATCATGTATGTCACTCTTTTTTCCCTTATCCACCTTCTACTTTCCTATCTCCCTATTCTTTGACGTGTGTGAGTTACATATGCCCCCCCATGCTTCCCACACCCTAATGCATTTTTTTATGAATAATTTTATATGATGCTGGCAATTTGGCCATAAAAGCCACATTGCCATAAAACATTTTTTTAAATACTTTTATTTGTGGATTCCAACAGAATCCTCAAAAATATATATATTTTTTATTTTTATTTGTGGATTATGATGGAATCTGCATGATAATATGAGATGTATAAGGAATACAAGAAAATTTGCTTCTGGTTAGTTATGCACTATAAACTTAAAACAGCAATGTAATGCCATATAAGCCACATCAGCAGAAAAATCTGGACACGTGTGTATACATCTTAAAATGTTCTATGACGTCTACCACAGTCTGTTGTATTACAAAGAGTGGCAGAGGGTTTTATTGTAGAACTTTGTTTCTATACATGCATTGTTTGTTATTTGTGCATTTCCTACCTGATGATTACTGCTGTGCTGAACTTACTCTCTTCAGCAGTTGCAGTATACTGATGCACAACCTGTGTACTGTAGCTTATTAGCATATTACATGGCTTCCTGCAAGTTTTGTGTTGAACTCTGCGCATTCCACAAAGTTGCACAACTATTTTGGAATCTGGCTCAAAGCCTTCATTAGTGGCACAGGTCAGACCTCTCAGACATTTTAGAAAACAAAAATCTGATGCCAAGGGGCCTGAAAAATAATGTTTCTAAACCTCCAATCATATTATTGCATTGCCAGTGAAAATACCCTTCCAAGATGCATACTAGGAAGGGCACAAACATCACAGCTGAATTGGTATATTTTTTTAATCCATTTTTTCACTTAGAATTATTTTAAGTGAAAAAAATAAGAGCAAGAACTACTAAAACCTAGCAATTATGTTCTTAAAATAAAAATGAAATGAAGATGCCACATTCAGTTTCATGCTTTTCTCCATGACCTCTAAGAAAAGAATAAAGCAGGGGCTGTGGACTAGTGCAGAAGCAAGAGGGTAGTCTTCAAAGATAGTACAACCTCAGAGGTGGAACTAACTGGAATACTAAATGACAAACACAGAAATATATACAGCAGGACATGGGAAAAGTTTACTTGGGAACGGATTACTGAAAAGGGGATTGAGGTAGAATGAAGAAGTGCAGACCAAATTCTTTACCTCAGAATTTACAAAACAAATGGAAAGTCAAATATCAGATTATGAAGAAAAATGTCAACAGACTTACAAATGAATGAAAAGTCAAGGAGGTGATAAGGGAGAGGGCAGGCGAAATTCCTGAGAGTTGTTAGGGAAATATGACAGCACATTGGGCTGTCAAGACACTGTTCAGGTAACTGTCATGCATGCTTAGTGAACCACTAGGAGAACTACCTACCCTCTCTTTAGTTACTGGAATAGTGCCAGTTGACTGGAGGTGGTAGTGGTGGTTGATAAACATAAAGTGATCTTAAATGAGGAAGTTTTACTTCCATGCTAGCAAGTATTGCAGAATGAACTCTATCAAATAGATGGGTGAAACCACTGAAAATAGAGTATTACCAGACACACAGCAGCACTGATTAATGCAGCAGAAGTCTTATCAGTCTAAAACCTGCAGTGGTGTCATAGAGAGATAAAGCCCTGACTACGGCTCTTGTGACGAAAGTTTAAATAGTGACTCAGATGCATTATGGCACAGGCAGGGAAGAAGGCTGTCCCCATCCTGAGATGGGGCCCATGCTCAGTTGCACATGAGCACAGACTGATGTCCTTGGTGCAGATCAAGGAGTCAGCCACACTCTGCCTACTGTGGTTGATCAGTGCAGTACTGCTATCAAAGCCCACCCACAGGCTCTTACTGGGTGGACGTAGGTAGTGTAGAAAAACAGAAACAATCTCATATCACCCATGATGGTTGCCAACATGGTATCCCCATGAAGATGACCCTTGCCACCAGTGAACAAATCTGCCAATTGGCCCAATGGGTGCTTATGAAAGTTAACCAGCAGAGGCAAAGAAAAGCAAAAAGAAAAAAATGGAGATCCCTGTGGATGTGCTATATAGGGACTTAAATGAGATTTTTAACACCAGACTTTACAGGCCTTATAGAAGAAACCTAAATGTTATTGCTTTGGGATCCCCAGTTGGTGCTATGTATAGGGAAATAATAGGCTATGGGAAGCAACTAGAAGTCAAATGTCAATCATGACGTCATTGACTTAGGGGTGGCATGGTTTACTAGTAGGAGCACACCTGTTTAATGTATTTGTATTGTACTGTAATGTAGGCCAAGAGAATAAGGCCAACCTGCTCAGCAATGTCATGAGGAATGGAGCCATGTTCAGTAATGATGGAAGTACACTCTAGTGTTACCTGTTGTGATTTGTAAGAAATACAGAAACATGGTGACCACAATTCAAGACAAAAATGTACAAAGTACTCATGTTATTGGGAGGATTTAGACATCATTTGTGGAATGTAACCTTTGATTTATATTTTGTGGGAGCAATTGTTTAATGTTGGGCTTGGGAGAGGCCTGAAGACTTGGACTTTTCTTTTGGTGGACTAACATTTACTTTGTGGATTATTGAATAAACCTTTGTTTTTATATATTTCCTATTTCCAATTCTTGATGTTTTTTCTTTTAAAATTTGTATTAATTGTTTTGTTTTATATATGATTGTTGCTCACTAACAGTAAATTTTCTTCCTCCCCACAGCTCTACTATGCTTCCATTTAGATTGTTGCCTAATGCTTCTCTGGAAGCCTATCCCATTTTGCCATGCTCAGCTTGCCTAAAGTTTTTGGTTCTTGGTTTTTGCTGACATATTAATTTATTTTATTTTGTTTACCAGGGTAATCCCACTGACTCAGTGAACCCTTTGCATTTTAACAGCAGCCAAAAATGTTAACAACCATGCTTTTTTTTTTGGGGGGGGACTGGAGTTTTTCGAGAAGGCTAGGATGGACATAAGGTGAAGAGGTATTTAACCCAGACAGCATCCTAACGATTAACAATGCACATTTGTTTATGTTTCAGAATGCCTTATCCAAGATGCTTTTTCCTTACTTGGTTTCAGGCATATTTATGCTTATCTCTTTCTTCAAATGTGATGTCAGGTATGCATTTTACTCTGTCTCTCTGGTGTTCAGCTTTCCTTGTTAATATTTAGCAAGTTTAGGTTATCCACAAATAATATCTTGCCATATAATTTTTATTGTACACTGTCCAACTCATACAGTTAACTATCAATGGAAATCTTCTTACCTTTTTCCATAGCCAAAGCTTACTGATTGTTTTTCTCAACACTGTTACTTTGCTGATTCAGTAGTTAGGCCCCACTCCATTCACCCTCACTATGTTTGAACTCACTTTGATCCCCTTCCCTACCCCCAGTTCTCACCCACCCCCTCCATTTTTACATTTAAAATATCCCAACTCCACCCCTATACTTATCCCAACCTATCTCTGCATCTAAACAATCAAAACATAACCCAATCACAGTTGCCCTGCAATTAGCACCTCTGACTCATTTAAGGTGCTGCTACCCAGCTTGTCCTTTTAGAAGTTATATTGCTGTAACTACTCTTGTCCAGTGATATTTTACAGTGCAAACTAGGATCTTCAGCAAAGTCTAACTTACATATTATACAAAATTACTCTGACTCAAAACCTATTAGTGTTCTTCCTCAGCATATTAGCACTGTTTACCAACTATAATACCTCCCAAATAAATATAATTAATAGTCCTACAAACCCACAAACCCACACTCACTATATCAACAGTTAAGAAGTCTATCAATCACCACAGCACCCACACTTTGCCATCAAACCTTCTTAGATTTTTTTTCAATAACAGGTATCTTAAAACTAAGTATGCTACCATATGAAATACGGTAAAAGTAAAGCACAAATGCATTTGGTTAAATACTTTTCTTTATAAAACTTTCATCCACTTCACCAAACCTGTGGCCCCACACAACAGCAATAAAACATACACACCCACACTAACAGCACAGTATTAAGTGTATCATTCTCTTTTCCTCTCCCATCCCCCAGTTTCAGCCTTCTCTTCCTAAATATCAGTCTTAGAAGCATAAAAATTCCAGAACATAAATGCTTATATTGCCATATATTCCTCAGATGTAATCATAGCTACAGAAACATGATTGAAAAAAGGCATAAATGACAATGAAATTACAAAACTAAAAAATAAGATTGCAGTATCTGCTGGAAACCAACACTTTTATTAAAACACAACCTCAAGTAAGTGCTTTCTTCTCTTCTGATTCAAACTCAGAACCTTCTTCAGACTGAGGTACTCATAACCTTTCTCCATTTTAAAAGGAAATAATCCACCACATGATTTATTAAAAATGACATCATACATCACATGTTATGCTGAAAAATCACAGATTCAAAATAACTAATCAATCAACTACCATTAATATTTTGCTGAAAAATCACAGATTAAAATAACTAATAAAACAACTACCATTAATGTTTCAACCCTTTCCTCTTTAGATACATAGTAAATTCCTCTCTGTTATTTAGACCTGGTGGAATGCAAGCATTAAGCCTTACTTGCCAGCAATATTCTAGCCAGCCCAGTTCTTTGTCAATATTTATTATATTCACAGTACTTGATAGAGTTTCTAAAACCAAGAACTTATAATCTATTTTACATTTCTTGAGTTTATAATGTTTGCTCATAGCATTCTTCTCATCTCTTGTTTGAATAGCATAACTGTGTTCATAAATCATTCTATACAATTCTCGAGTAGAAGGATTTACACTCTAAACATACTATTAGATAAACTACATTCCTTGATTTACAATTAAAACCCCTGGTATTCTGACTCTGCTGTTCCCCACTTCTAACTCACAGGACTTCATATACAAAAAATTGCACATATTACAATTAAAACATTTTATCATCCCAGGCTTGTGTTCCACGAATTTGGGTTTATTCAATCTTGCTTGAAAAAAATTCTTATAACTTTTTGCTCTCTTTTGAACAAACCTGGGTTCTACACCTATTTTATTAATTAAATCAATATTGGCTCTAAATAGTCTGCAAGTTTTACTTATGACATTCTTGATTCCCTTTGAATCAACACTATTCTGTACTGCCATTGCTGTTCCATAATTGTAAGGACCTCTCCTATTAGCATTCATTGTCACATTTCCGTCCCTCTCATTTACCTGATCTTGTAATATTTTTCTAACTTCTACTTCAGGATATCCCCTTTTTCCATTTTTCTACAAAACTGACTGGCTTCTTCCAAAAAAAATCACTTTATTTTAGTTAGGTTATTAATCTTCCTTAGTTGTCCCTTCACTATATTCATCTTAGTTTTTTTTTGGGTTATTCTGAACTTATAGGGCGGCACAGTGGTGCAGCGGTTAATGCTGTAGCCTCACAGCAAGAGGTTCGATTCTTGGCCGGGGTGCCTTCTGTGCGGAGTTTGCATGTTCTCCCTGGGTTAGCGTGGGTTTCCTCTGGGTACTCCGGTTTCCTCCCACATTCTAATGACATGCATCTGGAGCATTTCTCCCCGAGCCTCCGCTGAAAACAGGATCTGTGGAACCTAGTCGGACTTTCCCGGTCAACAAATGTTAAATGTTAAACTTCCTTTTTATATACTTTGAATGCTAATCTGTTATTTTCTTTGTAAACAGTTAAATCCGAAAAATGAATCTCCCTATTATCATATTGGTGAGTAAATTTTAGATATGAAGAAACGTCATTGGTATAATTTATAAAATCCTCCAGCTCTTCTGCTGTTCCCTTCCATACCAAAAAAAATCGTCAATAAAGCAAACCATCTTAATAATATGCTTCTTAAATCTGCTTTCAAGTACAGTGACTATTTCCCATCCATGCATAAAAACATTAGCGTAGCTCGGGACCAGTGCTGCACCCATAGCCATGCCATTTGTTTGTACATATATTCCTTCATAAAAGGACAGGAAATTGTAAATTAAGACAATATCTGTCATCTCTATTAGTAACCCAATACTGTTGGATAAATACATCTTGGTTAGGAAGAACTCTATCCTGACTGGGTCTATCCCTTCATCGTTTGGGATCATGGTATATAGGGATTTTATGGCTAGTGTCACCAATAGGTCTGTTTCAGTAACTACAATTTACTCTTCTTTAGAAAGTCAAAGCTGTCTTTAATATAAGTCAAATTTGTTGGAATTACTTTTTGCAGGTGTTTATCTACAAACACTGAAAGACCTTCAGTTTTACTGTTAGCACTTGCCACTATGGATCTCAGTGGGGGGGTTGTTCAAATCTTTGTGGCTCTTTGGTATCCCAAAGATCCGACTTATCTTGGGGTTAACATTCAACAGACCTTTTCTGGTTCTTTCATCTATTCTTCCTGTACAGAACCATTCTTCTATGCATGAATCAATAAACGTATATCCCCTTTTCACTTCTTTCATTGTAATCGTTTTGTAATATTTGTCATCTGACAGTAATTCAGCCATTTTTCTTTCATAATCTACCCTGTCAAGTGCAACCAAAGATCCCCTTTGTCAGCTTTCAAGAATAGTAGATCATCCCTTTTTTATTAGCTTATCAAAACACTCTCTTTCACTTCTTGACAAATTTAAATATTTAAATTCAGCTTTGCTGTCTAAAATTTCAATAATTTCTACTTCACAAATATTCAGAAACATTTCTAACTCTTTGTGCAGTGGTGGGTTGAAACAACTAGTTTCATAAAATTGTAGCTTACCATCATGCTTTTCAAACATTACATCAAAGTTTAAAAGTCTGACATAATCTCTCAATTCATTAATAGCTTCTAATTTATTAGCTCTTTGAGCAGGAGCAAAGTTCCATCCTTTACATAGAACACAGAACTCTTCATCAGAAAAACTATAGTTAGACAAGTTTACAATTTTAAAATTCACAGCACCTATGTCTTCCACAATTGTTTCTTTTTTCTCCAGTTTTTTTCTCTGTATAAAATCCCTATATAGCATGATCCCAAATGATGAAGGGATGGAAACAGTCAGGATAGTGTTGTTACGAGCCAAGATGTATTCATCCAACACTATTGGGTTATCAACACTATTGGGTTACTAATGAAGATGATAGATATTGTCTTAAGTTACAATTTCCTGTCCTTTTATGAAGAGATATATGTACAAACAAATGGCATGGCTATGGGTGCAGCACTGGTCCCGAGCAATGCTAATGTTTTTATGCATGGATGGGAAATAGCCAATGTACTTGAAAGCAGATTTAAGAAGGATATTATTAAGATGGTTCACTTTATTGATGATTTTTTTGGTATGGAAGGGAACAGCAGAAGAGCTGGAGGATTTTATAAATTATATCAATGATGTTTGTTCATATCTAAAATTTACTCACCAAAATGATAATAGGGAGATTAATTTTTTGGATTTAACTGTTTACAAAGAAAATAACAGATTAGCATCCAAAGTATATAAAAAGGAAGTTCAGAATAATATGTATCTGCATTATTCTAGTATGCACCCGAAAAAAATTAAGATGAATGTAGTGAAGGGACAACTAAAGAAGATTAGTAACCTAACTAAAATAAAGTGATTTTTTGGCAGAAGCCAGTCAGTTTTGTATAAAAAAATGGAAAAAAGGGATATCCTGAAGAAGAAGTTAGAAAAACATTACAAGATCAGGTAAATGAGATGGACAGAAATGTGACAATGAATGCTAATAGGAGAGGTCCTTACAATTATGGAACAGCCATGGCAGTGCAGAATAGTGTTGATTCAAAGGCAATCAAGAATGTCATAAGTAAAAACTGGGGACTATTTAGAGCCAATAGTGATTTAATTAATAAAATAGGTGTGGAACCCAGGTTTGGTCAAAAGAGAGCAAAAGGTTATAAGAATTTTTTCAAGCAAAATTGAATAAACCCAAATTAATGGAACATAAGCATTGGATGATAAAATGTTTTAATTGTAATATATGCAATGTTTTGTATACGAAGTCCTGCGAGTTAGAAGTGGGGAACAGCAGAGTCAGAATACCAGGGGTTTTAGTTGTAAATCAAGGAATGTAGTTTATCTAATAGTATGTTTAGAGTGTAAATCCTTCTATGTGGGTACAACTACCCGAGAATTGTATAGAAGGATTTATGAACATAATTATGCTATTCAAACAAGAGATGAGAAGAATGCTATGAGCAAACATTATAAACTCAAGAAATGTAAAATAGATTATAAGTTCTTGGTTTTAGAAACCCTGTCAAGTACTGTGAATATAATAAATACTGACGAAGAACTGGGCTGGCTGGAATATTGTTGGCAAGTAAGACTTAATGCTTGCTTTTCACCAGGTCTAAATAACAGGGGAGGAATTTACCATGTATCTAAAGAGGAAAGTGTTGAAACATTAATGGTTGTTGTTTTATTAATTATTTTAATCTGTGATTGGTGGTGCTGCAGTAGCGTTGTTGCCTCACAGTAAGACGCTATCTGGTTCGATTCTCAGCTAGAGCGTCTTCTGCATGGAGACATGCGTGAATGGGCATACCTTCGTTGAAGGTTGTGCATCAGGGCTGGTAACTCGGCATGTAAATGTCAACACCAATCATTAGCAGACTGGAGTTCCACTGTGGCAACCCCTAACTGGGAAAAGCCGAAAGACACAACAACAATCTGTGATTTTTCAGCAAAATATTAATGGTAGTTGATTGATTAGTCATTTTGAATCTGTGATTTTTCAGCATAACCTGATGTATGATGTCATGTTTAGTAAATCATTTGATGGATTATTTCATTTTAAAATGTTGAAAGGTTATGTGTTCCTCAGTCTGAAGACGTCTCTGAGTTTGAATCAGAAGAGATGAAAACACTTACTTGAGGTTGTGTTTAAATAAAAGTGTTGATTTCCAGCAGATACTACGATCTTAATTTTTATTTTTGAACTAGTTGTTTGCCATTTGCTGCTTTGGAGAGAGACAATGAAATTACCTCACCTGCTTTCAATATAATTAGGCCTAACAGGACAAATAAGTGGGCAGGTGGAATAGCCATCATCTGCAAGAATTTCATAAACATAACAGCATATGCACAGGAGATACTACAGTTTAATAATACAAAACTACTTGTATCACATCTCAAAATCAATAATAGGAAAATGCTTTATTTAGCAGGTATATCTATCCCAACAGGTAAAAACATTACCACTGTGGAAAGTAGCCTAGACTGGATATCCCACCACATACAACATGAAGCAATAATACTAGGAGATCTAAATATAGATGGCAGCTAATCTATAGCAACACTCCATCTGATTCCATAAACCTGTATGGCTTTACACAGTTAATTACATCAGTTATGAGAGACCACAAAAAGTACTGGTAGACAATTAACCTTTGACTGGATTCTTACTAATAGAGCCAACAAAATTAGGATAGCCTTCCAAACAGCATAAGTAGCCATCAACCTACTTAAGCTCACAGAAGTTACAATATCCAAGATAAACATATAATTTACAACCAAGTTCATAATTAAAAAAACTTTGACAGACATACTTTCATCAAATCCTTCAGAGAATATAACTGGAAAATATTCAAATCTATGCCCTTATACTCTGCTGTCTCACACTTCAATGAGATATTCCTAAAAATTCTCAACAACCTTGTCCCATTACATACTAAAAGGGTTACATCCAATCCTACACCATGACTAACAAAAGAAACTAAGAAATTAATGCTATGGTGTGACAAAGCCTAGAAAGAATGGCTCAAAAATAGAACAAAAATACATTTCAACATTTCAGGCAACTAAGGATAAGGACAAAATACCAAATAAAACATGACAAGCAAACATATTATAACATCCTCCAAAATAAACATCAAAACAACCCAAAACTCTTCTGGGATAAAACATGACATGCAAACATATTATAACATCCTCCAAAATAAACGTCAAAACAAGTCAAAACTCTTCTGGGATAAAACATGACACACAAACATATTATAACATCCTCCAAAATAAACATCAAAACAACCCAAAACTCTTCTGGGATAAAACATGACAAGCAAACATATTATAACATCCTCCAAAATAAACATCAAAACAAGTCAAAACTCTTCTGGGATAAAACATGACACTGAAACATATTATAACATACTCCAAAATAAACATCAACACAACCCAAAACTCTTCTGGGATAAAACATGACACACAAACATATTATAACATCCTCCAAAATAAACATCAAAACAACCCAGAACTCTTGTGGGATAAAACATGACACGAAAACATATTATAACATCCTCCAAAATAAGCATCAAAACAACCCAGAACTGTTGTGGGATAAAACATGACACGCAAACATATTATAACATCCTCCAAAATAAACATCAAAACAACCCAGAACTCTTGTGGGATAAAACATGACACGCAAACATATTATAACATCCTCCAAAATAAGCATCAAAACAACCCAAAACTCTTCTGGGATAAAACATGACACGCAAACATATTATAACATCATCCAAAATAAACATCAAAACAACCCAAAACTCTTCTGGGATAAAACATGACACGCAAACATATTATAACATCATCCAAAATAAACATCAAAACAACCCAAAACTCTTCTGGACAGCCATAAATAAACTGTTAAATCCAACCCAAATTACCACCCCCACCCTACATCCAACAATACTACTGATTCAATTCCCACACAGTTTAAAAAATATTTTATACAGACCATATTGTCCCTCACAAACATTAATACTCCCACTACCTTCTCAGTATCAGCAGCCTTTGTTAAATACTTTTAGCTATTTGACTTCAGCCCAGTGCTTACTTACCTCCACCATAAAAAAGCTCCTACGTAAGCTAAAACCAACATATTAGTCGCTGACCATCTTTCCTCGAGGACTTAAAAATAGCTGCAGATACAATTTCTTTTCTGGTCTCTATACTGATAAATAGATCTATATCTGAAAAGTACATTCCTTCCATCTAACAAAATCCATGATTATCCCTTTACACAAAGGTGGCACGTCTACAGAGTTTCATAACTACAGAGCCATTGCAATCCTCTCTCCCCTACCAAAAATACTTGAAAAAATATATTCATCCTCAGCTTCTACATCACCTAAATTCAAATAATGTGGTCTTGGATATACAGCATGGTTTTAGACCCTACCACAGCACATCTACCACCCTCCTTCACTTCAACAACACTATAAACCAGCATAGGAGGAATGGCAAACTAGTGTTAACTGTGTTCCTAGACTTACGCAAAGCTTTTGACACTGTATCACACCAGTGTTTACAGCTGAACTCTCTTCTATAGGTCTCTCTCAATCCTCCCTTAAATGGTTCCTTAGTTATCTAGTTCGAAGGCAACAAACAGTAAAATGGCAACAGGACTTCTCTTCCTCTCTTCCAGTTACCATAGGTGCCCCACAGGGCTCTACACAAGCATTCCTTTTTTTAATATTTTTTGTAAACAATCTTCTCACTGCCATACACCAAGCAAACATAATACAATGTGCATATGAACTGACTTTAATATGTACAGCCCCCATAATATCTAGACTGCAAGAAATCACTCAAATTTCTTTATCTTCAATTGAAACTTGGCTGAAAAATTCAAACCTCCCCAGTAAAACAAAACTGATGTTCTTCACCCCAAAACATTATCACCATCAAAAACAGTCTTTCTTGGTTACATCTGCAAATAATACTAAAATTGAAGTAGTACCACAGACTAAATTAGCGGGAATTGTAATAGATGACAATCTTAAATTTGATCAACATATCCTTCAAGCAATTGAAAAGACCCACCAGAAACTTGGCTCCCTTTACAGGGAAAAACAGTACCTTACAAACCCAATAAACTCTATACTAAATGTCAAACTAGTGTCCTGTCACAACAAAGTAGCTAAACTTGCTACCAACACTGCACACCGAGCTCACCACTGCCAAGCCTTAAAGCAACTAAACTGGCTAGAGCTTAACAACTACATAACATACTCTCAGCTAGTTATGATATACAAACTGATATATTATGCTGCACAATGCCCTGAGTTAAAAAAATATATATTATTGCCCTACACCTCTATAAGGGACCACTATTCTGGTGATAAATTTCTACTAAATTTCTACTAAGCGCTAGTAAAGCAATTAATTGTTCGGGGAACTCACTATGCTCTTGTTACATCTCAAAACTCTGGAACACCATCCCTACACAAGTAAAACTTATTAACAATCTCCCAAGCTATAAAATCCAACCTAAGCAATACCTTACCCAGTCTTGGTCATGCTCAAGTTCTTCACCAGGTTGAGACCTCTACGGAAGCACAAACCTCTTATTACTTATCACTAACTTTTTGCCCTCCTCTGCTTGAATCATTACACCTCTAACAACTTTTCCTTCTGTACTTAAATCAATATATCCCATTTCACGCACCCTCTTAAATAACACTTCTCATCTTGCTCTGTTTTTAACTGCCCACATCCACCACTCTACCCCTCTCATGCATCCCCTGTATACCTAAATTATAAACCTTCTAGATACACCAATATGGAACAGGCAGCCTAAATTGAACTAACCCTATACTATGCTCTCTCAGTCATATGCTATTACCACTATCATCCTATACACTACTAATATTGCTTCTCTTGCTTAATTTTTATAACCTACTTTATTATATCTCTTGAACTTTTTACATATCTATGCAATACTAAAATCTCCCTTCCTACATAATTTTGTAACTTCATTCATTAAGTATCTTGAACTCCTTGCAAACCTTTCTTTACTGAAATATAAGAGTACTACACTACTTTACAACAGTATTTTCCCTTCTGCAGTATCAATCCATCTACTTCCTGCAAGATTTTATAGCAGGGACACATGTATAGACTTACAATTGATGATGTAAATACTTTACTGTATATGGGTTCATATTACGTTTTTGGAAGATAATGTAATCAAATGCTCAGAACTTCGAAACGGCCGCATAACGAAATTTTTATTGTGGGGGGGCTGTGCCCCCCACACCCCCGCTAAATATATATTCCAACTCTGAGATTGCACTACAGTGAGGAAAGGGCAAATATCCCAATCTTCACTGTATTGCGATCCCAAAATGCAATCTTTGAAATGCGGCCGTTTCGAAGTTCTGAGCGTTCGATTATGTTATCTTTCGATAACATTATAGGAACCCACTGTATATAACTGTCTTGTAATTATATTTGTCTTTTCATGAGTAATGTAACTGTTGTTTTTTTTTCTAAGAGCTGTCTGAAATTCACCTGTTAACATAAATGTACTGTGATAGAGCTTTTCTCCCAAGCCATACGCTAAAAATGAACTCTATCCAGTCATACTTTCCCAGTCAACTAACACAAGGAAATAAATAAATATTATAGCACTGCCCTGTCCTTGTTCTGTCTTGTGAATATGTTTATAAAATTCCATAAAGGCTGATGTAGCCTTTCCTCCTTCTGTAGTAACCAGTTCGGTCTACATCCCTCTCCATCTACCCAGTATTTCTGATACTTTTTCTTCCCATTATTCATAAAGTGACTTTTTCACATTTCCTTTCCTTTCATTTTCCCAAGTAGACCCCTTTTTAATGTCAGTTATTAAATGGGATCTGAATGTTCATTTTGTGCTTTTAAGAATTAATTAGTAATTGTGAATTGACAATCAGGAGAAGAAAAAGTACTCTGGAAAAGAAAAAGTACTCTGCAAGCCATTGAAGTGGTGTAATATTGTAAGTAATTATTTCTTAATTCTCGAGCAAGGCCAGACCACTACAAAACGCAATAACAGTCTTTTTTTTCTGTGTTTTATTTACTAAGAAATGGGTGTGGAAAAGTTTTATTAAGGTAACACACTTGCATCAAGCTTAACAACTGAAGGGGATTCTTACCTGTACTAGGGGTAGTGGTACTTGTTTTCCTCAGTTTGCTGTACATCTGTTTTATTTATTTATTCTTTTGCTCCCCCTCTCCACAGCTTACACCTGCTGTACTCATTGTTCTATGGGTCTGCAAGATCTGCCTTAGCCTCCTGCAGACTCAGCCCAGCCCAAGTCTGGAGCCAGTAAGGAGATCAAGGACATTAGTGCAGCTGCATATTGCTGCTGAGGAGTGGGCCTTATCCCCTCTCTATCCTGCAGTAGCAGCAGCCTTGTGAGCTCTGGAACTGTAGCCTTTGGGTGGTGCATGTGTACTTTCGGACATACACAACTTCCTGACTAGGCTGTATAATATCTACAGAGTGGACCCTTTCAGGCTCTTAACACTGCTAGTGCAAGTGAGCCTAGGCTACTGTCTTCCCCCAGGATGGGTGAGCTGGCAACCCCCAACCAGTCCAGTCAGAACCAGAGTTTTTAGTTAAACACCGTTTAGATCAGTGTGTATCTTGAACCTAGTCAGCCACTGTAGCTAGATAGCACGTGCATATAAGTTACTGAGCACATGCAAGATCAGTGCCATTTTGTGTAGTCAGTCAGTGTTATTGTAAGCTCGAATGGAGATGCACATGTAAGTGCGTTAAAAGTAATGAGTCAGTCAGTAAGCATATGAAGTTTGAAGTCATGTACAAGTTATAGCTCCTGATGTGTGTTTGTATAGTAAAAGACTTAAACCTATTCTGTGCCTCAGTGTCTCATTTGAATACACAAGATATATCCAACATGGTGTCAGAATGGGATCCAAAGTTGAAGCAGCTCACAAACCATGAGACACGCAGTTAGAAGTACAGCAATATCCAGGAGTTAGCTCACAAACAGGTCAGCAGTTATTCAAAAGTACTTAAATTCATTTCAAATGATTTTCAGTCACCAAACATGTGGCATAGCATTCAAAGTGTTCAAAATAATTTCCAAGATATTTGAAATATCTGAAATAGTGACATGATGATTAAAGTGTTTGAAATAATCTCTGAAGTGTTTATAATGTTCAAAAAGGCTAAAATATCTGAATGTTTTTGCAATGTACAACTTTTTCAGAGTAACTAAGATTTTTTAAAGTATCTGAATTGTCCTGAGTGTTCGTAATGTTTGCAGTGTTAAAATAAAGCATTTTTAGAGATATTCTTGTGCATATGAGCAAGATTACAAGTACCAGGTCTATACTTATGTTTAAAAGGAATTTGTTGTAGTGGCAGAAGGATTTCGCAAACCTGAACTGTTGGTGTTTGATAATAATATTGCTGAGAATTGGTGAGTGTTTGAGCAAGAATATATTTTCATACAGGCTGCATTTTGTGATAAAGATGCATGTACAAAAGCATTTATACTTCTCACGTTAGTAGTCTCAGAAGCTATTGAGTGAGAATGTTCATTTGTGTATGCAGAGGAGGGGAAGAACCGCCATATTGTGATACAGGCTGAAATGCCAGAAGACCCTGAGTGCTTAAAATGTAAATTTAGAGAAATGTGTAACCCTCAAATGAATATTACAATGGAAAGCACAAATTTTACATAAGAAATAAAAAGCTTGGTAAAACTGTTACAGCATATATGACTGACTTAAGAAATAAAGGAAAAATGAGTTCAAAATGGCCGCGGTTCTGTGAGCACTGCTATCACCTAGGTCTCGATATACCCTGGATTAAAACAAACCCAGAAGGCAACGCAGAATTAATAATACAGAAATAACTGTAGATATTTACTGCTAATATCATCCAGCAAACAAAAGAGGAAGAAAAAGTGACAGATTCAGCTCAGAAACAGCATGATTAACTAAGATTTTTGAATAACAGCTTAAGCAATGTGCTACTAAGGCCCTGCATCTGACTGCAAGATTGGTAAAACACTATACAGCAAGATGCCAAAAGAGGAAAATAATATGGAGACAACAACAACTAAGACCAAATTCTCAGTACTAGCCTCACCTGAGAAAGACACAACTTCAAAAAGACAAAAGACAACTAAACAAACTGACAACTCTAAAAATACAAATAAATCCAAGACAGACCAGCCAGCTAATTTGGAAGACAAAAAATCTGCCTTATTGCCCATCCAGCAAGCATTAAAAGACTTATCATTACAATTTCAAACCTTTGGTGACTCATTCAGCCAAATAATATCCAGAATGGAAAAATCTGAGTCCAAAATAATAGAAAATAAAATAAAAATAGACTCTATTTCTCAAAAAACTGATGCCCACGACAAAGAAATACAAAACTTACAAGCAAAATTAACAGACCTGGAAGCAAGATCTCGAAGGAACAATATCATCATCAGAGGAATACCTGAAACTGTACTTCATAACAATCTAATACCAACAATCAAGCAAATAATAAATTCCCTCCTAGAGGAATCTGAAGAAATGCATCAAATAACAATAGAGAGAGCCCACAGAGCCCTGAGGGAAATGCAAACATCACTGAAACCAAGACCTGTCTATATTAAAATATTAAACTACCAAGATGTAAATAAAATCATAATGGCAGCAAAGAAAAAAGGCACACTCACCTGGAATAATAATAAAATCTCCTTTGCTCAAGATCTCCCAATACAAATAAGACAAGCAAGACAACTACTATCTCCATACTGCAGGTTCCTAATAGAAAAAAAATCAAATTCCAGATGAAATATCCAAATCAGTTAATCTTTTACATCAAAGAGGTTAAATACATGGTTGCTAACCCCAAAGAGGCAAAAGAGACATTCCTGGCTGTTTTCAAACAAATTCCACCTTCAGAAGTGAAATAAATCCACAAACAAAAGATAAAGGTCCCTTGGATGAAAAAACAACCCCATTCACGAGCACTCTAGCTGGGATCCAACTCTGAAATCTTCCCCTTGCTGTCTAGGCCCTTGGGTCATTGATGTGAGCCATGAGGAACACAGGAAAGGGAAGTACAGCCTGGGTGGGAACCAAAAATTAACTGCTGTTTCCGATGCACGAATATAGGAAGGAAGTTCCCATCTCGGATATTGGCTTGCAAATTCAGTCCCCCTAGACTTTTGATGGCTTCATTAAGAACAGTCAGACAAAATGAATTTCAGCAAGCTCCAAAGGATTTTACTGCCTGAAAAATGAAAATTGATCTGCACCAGCTAAAAGAAGAAAGCTGCACCATAGATGTCAACCAACCTGCAAGCAAAACCTTGAAGAAATAAGGTACTGTTGAACTGAACCATTCACTAAAACAGTACACCCAGTAATGTGTAGGTGAATGAAACTCCAGCCTTAAATAATAGGCAAGAAATAAACTGTCAGAATTATGCTAGCTCATAGATTAATATTGGGGAAAAAAAGGGGAAAAATTGTTAAATGTTTTATGTAAATACTAGAAATGTGTTAAAAGATCCTGGAGAGAAGTAATCTCAGGAAATTAGTAAAATAACCTAACAATCCTGAGATAATGTAAATATAGCCTTAATATGTCAACTATAGCAGAAGGACTGTTTGGCTAAACTGTTTTTCTTTTTTTTTTTTTTTTGTCTCTCTATACTTCCTACTTCTGTTAAATAGGTGCCAAGTATATATTTTATAACCCACACAGATTGATGTGGAAAAACATCACTATAGGCACCAAAGAAGGCCGAAACCTGAATAAGTAAAGGGGAGGAAAAAGAAGTCAAATGAGAGAAAAATGTAAAAATGACAAGATTGATTGTTTAACAATATTACTATGGTACACATATTGCTATAATTTACTGAGGAATGTATATTAATATGCTGTTTTAAAAATACTATTAGAAAGAATTAGTCACAAGACAAAAACAATACATGCTGTACCTTAAATGCAATACCATCACTGTATAAATAATATGTTGGAAGAGGCTAGGGATATTAAGTAGCAGTGTTTGTTGAGGGAACTAGTTTGCTCAGCTTTGTCCACATTGTTTATAGTAACACAGGGGGGATACTATGGAGTAAATCTATATCTAAAAAGAAAACACATTCCAAGATTAGACGTAAAGGTAAACCATATAATGAACCTTCATCCTCCCCCCCTGATTATTCCTGGTTCAGGGATATAGTGGTTAGGCACAGTGTAGGGACAGGGATAAATAGATGCTTTCCTAAACCATCACACAGTAACACATACAAAACTAACAAAACAAAACTAATATACATGGCATATCTAAGGAATACACCTAATAAATAAATGTGGGAAATAGAATCATGGAATGTTAAAGGGCTCCAAAACAAGAAGAAAAGAAAACTATTCTTACACCTTACATTAAAAACCACAGCCAACCTCATACTAATACGAGAAACGCACTTGACTATAGATCAATGGGCAGAAATTAGCAGAAAGAAATGGATAAGTCAAATCATAGCTTCAGAGGGGAAAACAAACAGTGCTGGGTCTGCCATAATAATTAAAAAACAATTTAAGGAAAAAATACTTAAAACCAAAGTTGACAAGGAGGGAAGATGGTGCTATGTAACATTTAATAGTCCTACAATACCAAAACCTATAATGGTACTTAATGTTTACACACCCTGTAATAACCAACAACACTTTTTTATGTCATTATACCCAACCTTAAACCAATTTAAAGATCACTACCTAGTGATTGGAGGTGACTGGAATACATATCAAAACCCAGAAAAGGATAAATCTAATCTGACCAAATCACATAATAAACAAGCCACGTTAGCCCTTAATGAACTCAAACAAGATTTCAAACTATATGACCCTTTTAAACATGGGAACAGTGCTGATAAAACAGGGAAATTCACATTCTATTCGCAATGCCACAAAATGTGGTCAAGGATAGACTTCTTCTTAATTTCTAACATATTCATTAACATGGACCCAACAATAACTATACATACCAGGTTCTTTTCGGATCACTCCAAAATCACACTGAACATTAACTGGGACAAAAAGATATATTTAGAGCATAGCGGTCATAATTGGTCATTAAACCCTAATTTACTTTCCAAAATGGATGTAATAAAAGAAACAGAAGCAATACTAAAAATAGCTCTTACAAATATCACTAACTCCCAAGTACCAACTGACATAGAATGGGCTGCAACCAAAGTACAAATCAGAGGATTGTTTATCAAAAAAGCAGCATACTATAAAAAAATACAACTGAAAGAGGAGCATATACTGAAAGGGAAAATAGAGCATCTTGAAAAAGAACTAATAAATAACCCTAAGAACCAAACAGAAGCAGAACTTTTAAAACTGCACAGGGATCTATATATGTTAGAAACCAGGAACCTATCTTTCTATGAAGCCAGAATGTTAGCCACTTACGCAGAAGAAGCTCAAATACCATCCATCTAGAGCTCTGGCCAGAATTATCTGCCAACAGAAAAATGCCTCCAATATATCAGAAATAAACTACAGAGACAAAAACTACACAAAAAATGAAGACATTATTAAAACATTTGAACAAATATACTCTCAAATATATGGAGCACAAATACTACAAACCTCAAAGGAAGATAGAGCTCTTTTTCTTCAAAAACTGAAATTCCCTAAACTCAATTTAGACCAAAAAAAAAAACTAACTGAGCCGATATCCATCAGTGAAATTATTACAACAATCAAACACTTAAAAGTGCATAAGGCTCCAGGTCCGGATGGACTCACATTAGAATTTTACAAAGCATTTTCCCCCTTGATAGCCAAACTACTATACTATACACTGAATTACATAATAAACTATAAAATAAATGATATCCACTTTAATGCCTCTAAAACTATATTTATATTAAAAGAACCCACAGACCCCAAAAACCCCAACAGCTACAGACCTATCTCCCTCTTAAATATAGATACTAAAATATTTACCTCTATACTTGCAAACAGAATGAAAAATCTGATAGAAAAAATCCTCTCCCCAGAACAATCCAGTTTCACACCACATAGACAGACTAGTGACAATACATTAACATTAGATGCACTAATATCCTACGCTAACCGATACAATATCAACATCTACACAATGGTAGTGGATGCCCACAAGGCATTTGATAGGGTTAATCTAGAATTCTTACTCCAAACACTACCCTACTTTAATATACCAATAACTTCATTCAGATCATCCAAACTCTCTATAGCAACCCATACACATCTCTGTATATAAATAAAACTTTGTCAAATAGGATCCTAATAAAAAATGGAACAAGACAAGGATGCCCACTATCACCCTTCCTGTTTAACCTATACCTAGAACCACTCTTTCTATACATTAAACAAAATACATATCACAATCCTCCATCAATACACAACTTCAAAATATACCTCACTGCATTTGCAGATGATCTGAACATATACTGCACTACACCAAATTCAGATATAAACAAAATAATAGCTGCAATTGAACATTTTTCAACTATGTCTAACTACAAACTAAACCTTAATAAAACTAATATTTTCCCCCTAAAAACACCCAAACTCATCTCACTAATACCATTGTTAAACACAATAAAAATTAAAGAAGAAACTGAATACCTAGGAATCACCTTTTTCCAGAGTAACAAAGACTTCTACCAACACAATGTAAACCTTAAATGGCAAAATATAATGCAAGACTGCAAAAGATGGAACAACCTAAAACTACCATTCTTGGCCAAAGTATCAATAATCAAAATGAACATTTTACCTAGATTAATGTATATATTCATGACATCACGGACAACAATACATAATAAATTCTTCAAACAAATTCATACCTTCCTAGCAAAATTTATATGGGAACCCAAAAAAAACAGAATCTCCTATCCAAAATTAACACTCCCCAAAAGCAAAGGAGGACTAAATCTACCAGATTTTAAAATGTACTACTCGATCATTAACACTAACAGAATATTGAGAATAGCTGAACATAACCCGTCAATGGAAAATTGGTCTCCTCTCTGGGTGACAATATATTATAGATATATTAAAGCTCTAGGTTTCAATCCCAAAGCACTTCCATTCCTGAAGAAGAAAGAAATACAAACTTACAACATTATAGAGCCCTTAAAACATTCTATCAACCTAGCGCAAAAACTCTTTCAATTCTTGAACCTTAGACATGCCATGACAATACTGCAACCCCTTCATAAAAACCCAAATTTAAAAATAAACAATAAGATGCTGGACTTAGTCCCTTTTCCCAAACTAAAAGATAAAACAATCCAATATATCTATCCCTACCTTAACTGTTCAATACAAGAAATGAGGACCAACTTAAACCTCCCTAAATCACACATAATAATCCTAAGACAAATCAAAGAACTGTGTTCCAGTTATCTCCAAAATATTACTATGACCAATAGTGACATAGAAACTTGTAGCAGGCTTTGGAAAACTATTATCACAACAAAGAAAACTATTACCAATTCATATAAAATGATAAATGAAATCAAATACCAGAAGGACCTCCTCTTCTCTAACTACTGGAGAAAAATTAAACCATCCATAGATGATCAGCAAATAAGCCAGGCAATCAATCTAACACTGAAGATTCTACCCCTCAAAAAGTTATCATACACTCAGCTCATGATCAATAATAATGCTTATTTTACACCTGCAATCCTACACAAATTTAACACATCAAAATCACCTTTCTGCCCACACTGTAAAGACCAGATAGCTGACTTAATCCATGTATTTTGGAGCTGTAAATGTGCCTATAAACTCTGGAACTCTCTCAAGGTACAATTACAAAAAACGGGTTATCAAACATCAACATTAACTTGGGAATTCACTCTGTTACACATTCTCCCACCCAACATCCCAAGAAAACAAGCAAATACACTTTTAACAGTTTTCCTACTAATGAAACTGTATATAGCTTTTAAATGGCTAGATACGATAAATATCTCTTGAGAGGGTTTTAAACAAGTAGCTATACAACACCTTTTAGCTCATAAAATAGTAATAGATAAAAGAAACAAAAACATGAAATCCAGAGAAATTTGGGAACAAACCTTTAACATCATTTTAGCATAATTCATCACACAGCAACTTAGAAATACACTATAATGGAACCAAAGAACACATACAAGTTCAGATATTAAATAATAACTTGGATATTACGAATGTATATACTGTCTATATAACTGTGGAATTAACAATGAAAGCATCTATGTACATAGTGTAAATAGATATGTTGTATGACCTATATCCTGTGGTATTTGGCATCAATGTATAACATATGTATATGTGTGTATGTGTATGTATGTATATATGTGTGTATGTATGTGTATATATATATATATATATATATATATATATATATATATATATATATATATATATATATATATATACACACACAGTCATGTTGTAAGATGGTTTTTATTTGTGACATTTATTAATGTAAAAATAAAAATAAAAATTATTGAAAAAAAAAAAAGAAAAGAAATAAAGGAAAAACATGCTGATTTGATGATCTACCAGATGAGTTGATAAAAGACCATAACATGCGCCTTGTATGTGGTGTTAATAATGATGCAGTGAGAAAGATTTTGCTTCAAGATAGTGAATTAACCTTGAGCAAAGCCATTGAGATTTGTTAAATGCATGAGATGACAAAAAAGCATATGAATATGCTTACAGACGAGAAAAGCATGTTTGCAGTATCTGCTGGTGTGAATGTTAATAGTGTACAGCAGCAGCAAGTTAAGATGAAAAAGCAATATAAACCGAAGGGTGTGACAGCCAACGTCATTGTTAACTGTTATAATTGTGGAGGCAGTCATGAACCTAAATGAGAAAAGTGTTTCACTTTTGGTCAGCGATGTCACAAATGTAAAAAGTGGAATCATTTCAAAAGGCTTTGCAAGTCTAAAGTGGCACAATATTTTATTAAAAGAGAGCATCCGAAGAAGCAAGTAGATCAGATACAGAGCAGTGAGCAAACTTTTTATGTTGATGGTGTCTCTGTGACCATTGAAACAGTTAATACAGTAGACTATCTGTTGGCAGCAAAGAGTGAAATATTTTGTACTGTACAAATTAATGGGAACCTGTATCTAAGTGCAACATTGTGTCAGTATAAATGTTTGCTAAAGTAAAAGCTGATGAGAAACATGATTCAACAAAGTGTGCAAAACTAGTTGCTTATGGTGGTGAATAGATTCAAACTGATGGCGCAGAAGTTCTTTCATGTCATTTTGCTGGAAACAGCCATGACTTGCAGTTTTACATAGATAAAAGACACATGCAGTCACTGTTAGGCCTCAAAGACAGTCTGAGAATGGGACTTGTTTCATTTAATAAAGAGGTTCATCATATAAGTATGAGTAGCAATGATAGTTTTACACAGAATATTTTTAGTGAATATGCTGCTATTTTCAAAGATGAGCTTGGTAAGCATCCAGTTATATATTGCATGAAGTTAAACCATGAAGTAAGTCCAGTTGTCAGACCAGCACGGTCGAGTCCAGTAGCAATGCAGAGTAAAGTAAAAGCAGAACTAGACAAAATGGTACATTTAGGTGTCCTTACTCCAGTAGAAGAACCGACTGAATGGGTATCCTCCATGGTCGTAGCTCATAAGAAAAGCTGAAATAATAGTCGAATATGTATTAATCCAAGAAATTAAACAAAACACTTAAGCGTCCTCATCATCTGATGTGTACAGTAGAAGAGGCAGCCGGTCTCATGCCAAATTCTATTGTTTTTTCAGACTTAAATGCAAAAAGCTCCTTTTGGCAAATTTTGCTGGATCGTAAATCTTCATTGTTAACTACAATTAGTATACCATTTGGTAGATACAGATTGTTGAGAATGCCATTTGAAATCAGTTCTGCCAGTGAAGTCTTTCAATGTGCTATGGAACACATTTTTTCTGGTTACCTCTCCAGACTGATACAGATCGCCAACCACTAGCGACAACTTTGAAAAAGCCAATGCATACAGCCCCAGCTTGATTGCAATGCACAATGTTAAAACTGCAAAAGAACAATTTCAATATTGTTTACAAAAAGGGCAAACACTTGTACCTTGCTGATGCTTTCTCACATGCACCCAGACAAGTGATAGAACAGCATGAAATGAAAGAGTAGACTTTGAAGTCATGGAAGTCAGAAATTTTTGTCATCGAGGTTTGATGAACTAAGAAATCACACAGCTTCAGATCAAATTCTCCAGTAGCTAAAAAAAATGTTATCAGTCAAGGATGGCCAACGCAACAAACTAGTTTATCACTTGACATTCAGCAGTGCTTTCCTTACAGAGAACAGCTCATTGTGATGGAAGATGGAATCATCATGAAAGGTCCAAAAGTGGCAATTCCTAAAACCTTACAACAGGAATATATCAAAATCATGCAAGGGTCACCCAGCTATTGATTCAACCAAAAGAAAGGCAAAAGGCATTGTATTTTGGCCTTTTATGTCCAAAGATATAGAGAAGGAAACTCTAGCATGTTCAATTTGCAACAGCACCAAACTGCATCAACAAATAGAACCACTTCAGCTACACCAAATTCCTGAATTACCATGGTCGATGGTTGCCACAGATATTTTCAAATGGAATGGACAACATTCATACCTCTCAACTGTACAGATTTTAGCAGAATGTCCAAATTTTTGCCTCATATTTTTAGTCCATTTTTCATAAAATTGTGGGTTTCTGTCAAATTAGTAGAAAATCATTAAAGACTGTAGTTACAAAATAATGACAGACATCTGAGTTTCAGACTTCACACCCTTCAGAAAATGTATGTTAATGCAAAACCTATTATTCTATCAACTTTCGAAGTTTGTATGAGCAATATTTAAAAAATGTCCCTATTTTTGTACCTTTGCCCCACTTTTATAAATGGTTTTGTCCAGATTTCTTTCTCTAAAAGGCTGAGAGGTATGACAACATTACTTGGTATTAGTGTGCTCATACTCAAATTGTTTTGAAACTGATCTACTTCCTAACCTGATATCCAGCACAGTCATTACAAAATTGAAGAGACATTTTTCTGTCCATTGTAGTCCGCACAAAGTCATGTCTGACAATGGTGCACAGTTTACTTGTCAGCATTTCAAGAGATTTGCTGAGACATGTGACTTTGTGCATGTTACCAGTAGTCCTGAGTATTCACAAGTCAATGGTTTAGCTGAACGTGTAGTTCACAGCACAAAGCACTTGGAGGAATCCAAGGGAGTTGGTGCTGAGTTTTTCCATAACTTGCTCAATCTTAGAAACATTCCTTAAGATAATCTGCTTGGTTCACCTGCTCAGAGATAGATATCCAGACAGACTAGAACAACTAACTCTTCCAATCAGCAAAAAATTGTTAGTACCAAACACAAAGAACAACAGAGTGGTCAAGGCTCAACTTTCGAGAAAACATCAGTCACAGAAGTTGTACTATGATAAGTCCAGTAAACCTCTTAGACCATTACTACAAGGAGAAGTCTTGAGAATGCAAACATCTAAATGATATGACAAAATGGAAATCGGCAAGAACATTTGTGAAAAACTGAGATCTTACAACATACAATCTGAAGGAATGGATTTCAGAAGGAATTGAAGACATATATTACCAGTCTCCGTGCCAGTGATGCAGCAGATTGTCTGTGCCAATGACTCTATTTCTCAGTTACTCTACACTTGTTCAAATTCCAGAGGACAGTGTACTTTCTTCAAATAGTTTCTTCAAATAATCCTAATACAATCCCCAAAGTTCAAACTGTGAAAGAATCTCCAGAGACTGTCCCTGTTGCTAAACGCAGTCAAAGTTTTTATGTGACCAGATCAGTTAGAATTTCCATATCCAATCCGAAAAACACAGCAATTTGGACATGAGTTCAAATTTGTTGTTGAAATGTTGATGTGACATCTAGCTTGTAAATTGTCTTGTTCTTTTATTGCGTGTTGAACAAATTAATGAGGGAGGATGTGGACCAGTGTGTATCTTGAACCTAGTCAGCCACTGAAGCTAGATAGCACATGCATATAAGTTACTGAGCACATGCAAGATCCATGCCATTTTGTGTAGTCAACCAGTGTGAATGTAAGCTTGAATAGAGATGCACATGTGAGTGCGTTAGAAGTAATGAGTCAGTCAGTAAGCATATGAAGTTTGAAGTCATGTACAAGTTATAGCTCCTGATGTGTATTTGTATAATAAATTACTTAACTGCATTCCATGCCTCAGTGCCTCATTTGAATACACGACATGTGCGACACACAGGTCATCTGGGACACAGTAAGAACTTTATCCCTCTGCAATGTGGAGCCAGTCTGCTGTTGTTATTACTATCTCTAACTTTGTTTCTTGTTGTGCTACAAGAATGGTTACTCTTCTTTCCAAGGTTCAGTGCTTGTGTTGGTATTACTGATGTTTGAAAGGATGGTTGAGATTCCTTAGGAGACTTATTGTAGCTTCCCCTTGGCTACTATACATGCTTGTTAATGAGGTAATAAAATTAGTTACTTAATATACTGCTTCCCTTATAGCAATAGTATACTAGTCCCCAGCAGAGCCAAAGCTATGAGAGACAAATTAGCTACACTATCATATGCTGAACGCCTTTGTGAGAAGGATAGTAGCATCACTCCTTCCACAGGAGGCAGGGCGCATCTCAACAAATGTTACCTTGTTAACAAGTCATAATGTAAAATGCAGGATAACTTGTAGAATGATAAGAGGTATATATGTATATATATATATATATATATATATATATATATATATATATATGTGCATGTATAGAAAAAGGTGCAACTAGGGTGGAGGGAAGGAGGCAAATGATGCCTGGGGTTCAAGTTGTCATGAGACGTGATTAGCAGATGCTGATCAGGTGTTAGTGCAGACTGGCATCCATCTATGAATATACTGCATTGGTGGTCAGGGTTTGAGCTCTTCAGTGTTTTATCATTCCATGTGGAGTATTCAGACTGTAGCAAACCATTTGTTATGTTTGTAGCAAGCAATTTCTTGCAATTTACAAGGGGAAAGGTGTTTGTTTGTCTTCCTTCTCAATTTAAAGCTGAGGAGAGCAGGAAGATTGGGGGTTGGCAAGAGGCACCAGAATAGCTGACTACTCTGTATACATACATATATGTCTATGTATGTATACACACACACACACACACACACACACATATATATATATATATATATATATATATATATATATATATATATGTGTGTGTACGTGTGTGTGTGTGTGTGTGTGTGTGTGTGTGTGTGTGTGTGTGTGTGTGTGTGTGTGCGTGTGCGTGCGTGTATGTATGTATGTGTGTGTGTTTATATATATGTATGTATGTATGTATGCATGCATGTATATGTGTATGTGTATGTACCATGGGTTTGAGCACTGCCTGCATTCATAGGTTCATAGGAGGTTACTAGGCTAATGGCCCAACAGCCATTACAACCCTAGCCATATTTATCCTGAGTTGCCCCAGTTGTCTATATTTAAGTGTGTGGAGTTCAGAAAGTATGAGTCTACAGTAATTAACACCAACTGCTTCTGTCCATGAGGGACATGCACGCCATCCCAGGAGTGAATTTGTGGCCACCCATCCATTGATCTAGGTTGTGTTTGAAGAGGGTTAGGGAGGGGTTCTGCTTCACATGAATGGGAAACTTGTTCCAGAGAAGTGGTAGTCTTTAGGAGATGTATCTATCTCTCCAGCATGATTTATTCATGTCAGAGGCTAGGTTAAGATCCCTGGAGTAAGTAACCCCTGTGCAGCTTGATTTATGAATGTGTAGCATTTCCATCAGAGCTGGGTCAGAGACTGCCCTGGAAGCCAGGCACAGGTCACCCCTCTACAGCCTGTAGGAGACAGAATACAGTGACAAGGATTTCAGCCTTTCTGTGTAGGACTTGTTTTGTGTCCCCTGCATTTTCTTGGTGAGAAACCTCTGTGTTCTCTCCAGCTGTTGCAGGTGTCTGGTGAGATAAATACAAAAGGGAGCATTCTATGCAATTACTGGTCTGATGAAGGCTGAGTATAACTCTACTTATGAGATGTGCCACATAGAAGGATTGCTTTACCACTGTGGATACATGGTGATTGAAGTGCAGATTGCTATCAGTCTGGGTACCCAGATCACATACCACTGGGTCTGGGCTTAAGGGGGTGCTGTTTATATTGTAATTAGTAGGGATGTTAGCTTTCCCAAAAGGAATAATAATGCATTTTTTGCATTTCACTTAAATCCATGGCTTTGGCACCAATCATTTGTCTATGTTGACCCTTTCTGCACTACATTAGCATCATTGGAGACTCAGTGATTGCTCCCAATTTGCAATCATCAGTGAACTTGATCAGCCACAGACCATCCATGTTTGCCTGGACTTTGAAGAAATAAATTGTGAACAGCAGAGGGCCCAGCAAAGAACCCTGTGGTGTGCCACTGGTGACTGGTCCTTTGCTAGAGGTGAAGCAACCCACTTTGACAGTATGTGTCCTGTCAGTGAGCCAATGTGTTACCCATCTGGTGACATGGGGGTTAATACCCAATTGGGAGAGTTTCTCTATAATACCTGAGTGGGGATTGTGTCAAATGCCTTGGCTGGGTCAAGCTAGGCAGTATGCATTGTCTTTCCTTCATCCTGGGCCTTGGTGACCTTCTCGTAGAAGTCAACCAGGTTTAACAGACATGATCTACCTTCAATGAATCCAAATTGGTTTGGGTCCAGAGTTTGGAGATTACCTATGTTCTTGTTGATGAAGTCCATAATGATTCTTTCCATGGTCTTGCAAATGAGGCAAGTCAAGCTTATGGGTTTGTAGTTCTCAGGATCGGTTGATGGTCCCCCTTTGTGCAGAGGGATTACTGTTGCTGTCCTCCATTCTGCTGGAACATAGCCAGTCCACAGGCTGGGGTTAAACAGGAATCCAAGTAGGTCCGCTAGGTCACATTCTAAGTTGTTTAAAAGGCAACCTGGGATGTGGTCTGTCCCATCGATGCTGTGCTTTTGGCACTGGAGAGTACAAAGATGACCTGCTCTCTTGAGATAATAGGCTGAGAAATGGTAGCAGTATACTTTTGGGGATGACCGCTGAGGACAAGGGGTGAAGTTTGCTGTAAATCTGTCAGCTAGCAGGTAGGCAATTTCCTCTGGTTGAGTATGGGTGGTGCCATCCACAACCACTTCAGTGCATAGCTGAGTATTCCACTTTAGATTTATAGCATAGTTAAAGAATGCCTTGCGATTATCCTTAGCTTGGGAGGCTATTTTTGTTTCATAATTAGCTTTGGAGAACTTGACAAGATCTCTAATTTGTTTTCTTAGGCTAGAGATGGATTTTTTCCTCTGATTAGCTAGTTCTGTCTTGGTTTTGGATATTAGTTTTTTCTTTGGTTGTGTAACCTGTTTGTACTAGGGGGTCCACCAGGTGGCTTGTTTTTCTTGGCAAAACCTGGTTTTAATCCAATCAAATACAGCCAATTCTATACAACTGCTTAGGTGATTATACAGGTCTATATTATAACACTGAAGAGGCGTTTAAGCGAATGCCTCTTTGTCAACACATAAATACAGATCGCACTAAAGCAAGAACAGTCAAAACAGTGAATTATTTCCCTGTGAAAGAATTTGTTTGCTCAAATACACACACTCACACACACATACAAACATACCCCCCTAACTAAATATACCAATTCTGAGATCGCACTACAGTGGAGAAAAGGCAACACTGTGTAGTTGGCCAACTACACCTTTGCCCTGTAAAGTATTCATCGAATCGCTAAAATGCATTTTCGATGAATACGTGTCGCTCATTTGGTGTTCAATATTATATTTTGGCATAATATAGACCCAATTATACAGGGTGTTAGTGTACACCTCTGCAGGCAATCCATGTTATTTGTGTTTGAAGGGGCTTTGAAACTCCTTATACTTAGTAAGAGGTAATTTGTCTTGGAAAAATTCTTAAGCATTTTTGAGCTTGGTGGATTACCTGCCATTGCAAGTACATTGAAACAGACTAATTCATGGTCCGATGTTACCAGTGAGGACTTCACACATGGAGGGGTGCAATGCTCACCCATGTTAGTGAGTACTATATCCAGCATATTTAAGCCCCTTGTGGGTGTGCTGATTAGCTCTTCTAGAGCATTTGCATTGACAAAGTCGAAGAACTTCTGAGCCAGCATGATTGTAGTTGTGTATGTTTCCCATTTGATGGTAGGATAATTAAAATCACCCATAAGAAAGATGTTAGGTTCATAGGTTCATAGGTTGGTACTAGGCTATCAGCCCTAGGGCCTATACAAGCCTAGCCATAACAATTCCCTGGCTATTTCTTCCCACATTATTTACTTTCCTGGACCCCTGTCTAGCAGGGCGACTGACGTGATCCCTGGGGTGAATTTCCTTTCTCCCATCCAATCGTCAAGGTTCCTCTTGAAGAGGTCCAAAGAGGCACTCTGCTTGACATGTATGGGCAATCTATTCCAGAGTCTGGGGAGTCTCTGGGTCAGGAACCTATCCCTCCAGCATGTTTTGTTTATTGTGATGACAAGGTTTAGATCCCTGGAGCGTGTAGCTCTGAGGGATTGGGATTTCTTTAAGTGTAGCATGTCCTGTATAGTAAGTAAGGCTGTATAGTAAGTGACTCCAGTAAGTCCAGGTATACGGTATGCTTTTCTTGATTCATGGTGGGGGACCTATAGCTAGCTATGATGTGGTAGGGGATTTTGCCTGTGGTTAATTGGACATGAAGTAGCTTGAGAGAGTCATACTGGTTGACCATTTTCATGGTGCACTTATCCATGAATATGGATCTACTGAAGAAGCTTGAGAGAGTCATACTGGATGACCATTCTCAAGGTGTACTTATCCTTAATGAATATGGATATACTGTCTCCTTTGGTCTTTTCATGCTCAGTTTGTGCTCTGAAAATATGGAAGTGTTTTAGGCCTGCACTGCAGGGGTGCTTTTAGAAGCTTTGAACTATGTGTCAGTGACTGCACAGATGTCAGCATCTTCCAAGGTGAGAAGTGCTTCCAGGGAGGGCAGTTTCTTGTTTAGACTCCTAGCATTAAGCAGCAGCACCTGGAGCTTATCAAGGGAGGATTTTGTTACATTGGGAGGTTGGCTATTTTGACACTGCCTAAAAAAGGCACAATAGGGGTGGCTAATGCCTTTGCCAGAATCCAAAAGCCTAGAGGAGACAAGTGCAGACCATCTTTGGCAAAGCAGCATGGCCTGTTGACTATGCCTCCTGAGCTGACAGATATTCGATCCCCCTGGAATGACACTAGAAGCTAAGCCAGTAGTTAAAGTCAATCATTTTTTGTTTTTATTGTGGCATCATTGGTGCCAGAAGCAGTTGAAGACTTGGGGGGGGGGGGGGGCAGAAGCTGAGAGGGGCACTTAGTGATCTAAAAAGGTCAATTTTTTATAACAATTTACTACCACAATATAGGTTCACTTGGAGGACATTTTAAACTTAGCCAATTCCCTTTTGGTGCTTGAATTAACATTTTCTGATTGGTCTTACCTATCCCATGGCAGATAATTGTATATTAGCCCTATTGAGAATAACTGTGATCATACCATAGATAATTTGAGGGGACCCATGTAAAGGATGCAGCATTTAGGAACTGCCTCTATCCATTAATGGCATGAGGGGCAATCCTGGAGTACAGTTTCTATTACCCATCCTTAGATCCAAGTTGAATTTGAATATGGACAGATGAGCTTTGTTTTATTTTTATGAATAGTCTGTTCTGGAACAGTGGTAGCCTCTGTGATATATATCCATCTCTCCACAACATTCAGTTTAGATACCTGGACTGAGTATTTCTGATGCCATTTGATTTACTGATGTTCAGTAGGTCCATCTGTATTAGGTCGGAAGATGCCTTGTATGCCAGGCATGTCACCTCTAAGCACTCTGTAGGATACTGAGTATAGTAATAAATATTTGAGGTGGTCCATGCAAGACCTATTGTTTAGGACTTGTATCCTTTTAGTAAGGTATCTCTGAAGGTATTCCAATTGTTTCATGGGGCTGGACAGGTACATGCCAAAGTGAGCATTATACAAAATGACTGACCTAATGAGAGCTTTGTAAAGGAGGACAACAACATCTCTAGATCTAGTCACAATTTGTTTATAAGCTGTGCAATATAGAAAAGCTTTCTTATAACTCTGGGCACATGTTGGTCAAAAGTTAAGTCACTGTACACATAAGATGGATATATATCACAAAAAAAATTACTTATACTTTCTTGAGCTGCTCTTACATAACTGTCTTCTACCTTAATACCTTAATTTGCTGTTCTGTGTGTTTTTAAGTGTTCAAGTGTTTAATTTTTCATAAACTTGTTTTTGTCATTTTTAACTTATCTGCATTTATTTAAACTGTATTTGCCTTAATATTGCTACACACTCGTGTGCTAGCTTGTACTGCATTTAAAGTGCTTTTGCTACTCTCATTAGCTCATTTTTTCTAATACAGAGAGAATTTTTTGAGAAAGCCAAACCACTTAACTAAAAATATATATATATATAATATATATATATATATATATATATATATATATATATATATATATATATATATGTATACATTCCACGCTCGTTTTCTGCCTTTACTATAAGTAGTCTAATCCAGATACAGATTTGCTGTAACCAGGACTGTTTGTAAGCTTCTGTGCCCCAAGCCTTTCTGTGTTGGAGGGAAGCCTTCTAGCTTATCAGTGGGATTGGTAAGCACTAGGTAGCTTATCTACCACAAGAGTGGTTTCTGGCCCAGAAATTGTAGTTTATTGGCTGTTTGGGCAGTTTTTCCATCTCTTTCAACTTTCTGGTTTAAAAGCCTGCATTTGTAATTGTTTCCCCCTTCCCTGTAACTAGTTTAGTCCAGATACAGATTTGCTGTATCCAGAACTGTTTGTAAGCTTCTGTGCCCCCAAGCCTTTCTGTGTTGGAGGGAAGCCTTCTAGCTTATTGGTGGGAGTTGTAAGCACTAGGTAGCCTATCTACAACAAGATCCAGATACAAATTCTTAGTTTTAGCACTTGAATTTGCTTATTCGTGCTCAGCACTTGTTCAGAATTTGTTGTAAGCACTAAATAAACTACAAATTTCTACAGCACTCAACCTTCCTCATTACCTAGAGGAAAACAGTTTTTGTACTTACTTTCCTCACTTGCTTAGAGAAAAACAGCTCTTGTACTCACTTTCTTCACTTGTCTAGAGAAAAATAGTTTTTTATTCAGGCATGTAAAAGGGTCAGCTCTCAGTGTTCTCTCCTGTCTATCTTAAGAATCTGGGCATCTTGGGGCAATGTAGAAATTGCCTCATGTACACAGACAACTCTCTCCTCCTACCGCCCAACACTACAACCTGTGAGAGATGCACTTATCTAGCCAAACTGGAGGTAAAGCTCTCTCCAACCAAGACTGAACTTGACAGTTAAGAGGAGAAGGTAAACACTTGCACCACACCACACTCATCACATAGTCCCACTAAACCTACACCACCAAAATCCACACATAGAAACACAAAAACATTCACAGAGGCTCACAATAATAATCAGCTTAAGCAACAGAGACCTCCAAAGCAGAAATGCAAGCAACCTCCCCCCAACAACACAACCCAAATGACACATAGCCCACAGACTCAGTGTGCCACTCAACCACAGCCCATAAGGCAAAACAACATACCCAACACACTAGTCATAGGAGACTCTATAGTCAGGCACACTGATGTCCCACTCACCAGGCTAAACAAGGAGAAGGTTACTGTCAGCTGCCTGTCAGGTGCCAGGATCCACCACATAACCCACGCACTCAGGTCACTCCACAACAAGTACAAATATGACTCTGTGATTGTCCATGTTGGTGTGAATGACCTGAGACATACCTCCCTGGACTACATGAAAAGAGACATGGAAGAGGGATCTTGTAGCCCAGGCAGGTATGACCCTAGCCCTGAGTCGCATCCTGCCATCACCCAGAATGATACTGCAGGACAAGGACAAAATGATTGACTTCAACAATTGGCTAAGCTTCTGGTGTAATTCTAAGGGGATCCAGTATCTGTCTGCTTGGGACGACATGGTTGACAGACCAGGATGCTTTGCCAGAGATGGCCTGCACCTGTCACTCCTGGGATTCCGGATACTGGCAAAGGCTCTTGCCGCCCCTATGGTGCCTTTCTTAGGCAAGGTTCAAATGACAAATTCACCACCATAACAGGAAAAGGCAAGCAAAAACTGAGGGTAATGCTACTCAATGCTAGAAGTCTAAATCTCAAAATGCACTCACTTGAGGCACTCCTTAAAATGGAGAGCATCGATATCTGTTCAGTGACTGAGACCTGGTTCAAGGCTCCAGAGAGCACCCCTGCATTACCAGGCTATAACTCACACCACACTTTTTGGCCATCTAACCTTGACCGGAACACCAAAGGCGGAGGTGTGTCCATATTCATTAGGGATGTCCACACATCCAGGCTAGTTGCTCAGTATAATGGATCAGAGGTTATCCAAGTGCAACTACCTCTGGGCTAAACTGCACTACAAATTGTAGCTTGCTACAGATCCCCCACCATGCCCCAGGATTCCCACTCCTCTTTTCTTGATATACTGGAAAATATTAGGGTTCAACCAAACACCCTAATAATGGGAGACTTCAACTACCCCACCATTAACTGGGAAAACTACTCATGTACCAACTCCTTTGCTCAGTGCTTTCTGGAATTCATAAATTCCAATGCCCTGGATCAACTTATCCACACCCTCACCAGGGGCAACAATATCCTAGACTTAATCATTACCAACATGAGTGACCGGTGTTCCACACCTGAAGTCAACTCCTCGTTGGTCAGATCTGACCATAAGCTAATGGGATATCCACATCCCGCCCCCACCCCCATTAAGGAAACCATGGTAAAAAATTTCTCCAAAGCCAACTTCATGCTTCTTAAGACAGAATTGGCAAACTTCATGACACCCATGCAGATGGACAATACAGTTACAACTGCTGAATCCTACACAAATGCACTATATAAGCACTTACACGAGTGCATGGATCATGCTATCCCAAACAGAGCCAAGACACTATCCTCCAAAAAATGGAAGCCAATTTGGTGGTCCCCTGCCATAAACAAACTCTACAACAGAAGGAAGAAACTTTTGCAAAAGAGAGTAAAATCCCATGAGTGGAGGAGCTCCCTGGTCAGCCTCAGTAAGAAGCTGATATCCCTTATAAGATCCTCCAAAGCTAGCTAGGAAAACAAGATTACCACTGATTCTAAGGACAACCACAAAGCATTCTATAGCTATGTCAAGAATTGCAATGGCAACACCCAGATCTGCTCTGAGTTACAGCACAATAGCACAAAAATTACAGAACAAACTGATATTGCTAACATCCTGGCGGATAGGTTCAGTGCTAACTTTACCCTCCTCTCACCCCAAAAGGGCCCATATCTATACAGGAAAAATGCAGAGTCCCTGTAATCACAACTACACAGGTAAAAGCAGCACTCTCTAAAGCCAAAAACACAGCATCCATGGGACAGACAACATCCCAGGCTGTGTTTTACATGAACTTTAGAATGAACTGGCTCCCCACCTAAGCACCATGTTCAATCATAGTCTCACATCAGGCTTTGTGCCCACTGAATGGTGCACAGCAACAGTTGTCCCACTCCACAAAGGGGGAACCACCACTCATCCTGGGAACTATCGCCCTATTAGCCTGAAGAGCCTATTCTGCAAGGCCATGGAATGTATCATCATGGAATTCATAAACAAAGACATTAGTAACCTCCAAACTCTGGACCCCACCCAGTTCGGGTTTATGAAAAGCAGATCATGCCTCCTGAATCTGGTTGACTTCTTTGAGGCAGTCACCAAAGCCGTAGACATGGGTAAGGTGGTTCACACAGCCTATCTTGACCTCGCCAAGGCTTTTGACACCATCCCTCATTCTGAAAACTAGCTAAATTCACTCAACTAGGTATAAATCCCTATGTCATAAGATGGGTTGCCAAATGACTCACTGACAGAAGCCACACTGTAAAAGTTGCAGACTCCAAATCTGACTTCAAACCAGTGACCTCTCCTGCTTGGTATCTACTTCTCTGAAGTACAGGCTAACACAGAAGGCCTCTAGCTAACGAAGTTCACAGATGACTGCAAACTAGGAGCAATAGTCGAGTCCCCAAATGATGTGGACATCCTACAGAAGGGCCTCACTGAGACAGATGCCTAATGTCAGAGTCATGGCCTCAAGCTCAATGCCAAAATGTGCATTGTTATCCCCTTTGGAAAAACTCTGTACCCATGAACTACCACACAGGCGGCAGTCTTCTTAATGCCAAATGTGTGATAAGAGACCTTGGGACACAGGTGGACATTAGTCTCTCCTTTGTAATCACATTGCCACAGTAGTCATGAAATCCTTCTACATGGCACACCTCATCACAAAAGGGTTCTCATCCAGAAAAAAAGAGGTCATTGTTCCCCTCTACTCGACACTCATTAGACCCATTTATAGAGTACAACGCCCCTTTTGGAATGTACCTCACAAGGCATCTGCAGCAGCTGGAAAGGCAACAGAAGTACCTCACAAAGAGGATTACTGGCCTCAAACAGATGCCCTACACTGACCATCTCAAAAAACTCCAGCTTTACTCTGTAGCATATTGCCTACTCTGAGTTGATCTCTGTCTAACATATAAAGCTATGTCAAACCTAGAGCTGTTGGACATGCTACACCTAAAAAAACTCCCAATCCCTCCAAGCTACACGCTCTAGGGACCTAAACCTTTCCCCACAATAAACAGGACATGCTGGAGGGATAGATTCCTGCCCCCGAGACTTCCCATACTCTAGAACAAGCTTCCCATCTATGTCAAGCAAAGTTCCTCATTAACACTCTTCAAGAAAAATCTTGATGAGTGGATGAGAAATAGGAAATACACCCCAGGGATCATTTCTGTGGCTCTGCTCAACAGGGGCACAGGAAATTAACTTTCTTGGGTTGGCGTAAGCCAGGGAACTTTGTTGGCTAGGCTTACTTAGGCCCTTGGGCCGATAGCCTAGTACCTACCTATGAACCTACATTCCCAAATGCCAAACAACTGGGTCAGTTCTCAGAGGGCATTGTCATGATTTTGACACCAGTTATTATTTGGGGCAAACCTTCCTGTATGATGGATAAGTCATTTGAGGATTCAATAACTGCTCCTTGCTTGCAGTCATCTCAAACTTAGCCGGCCAAAGCCCTTTGGTATTTCCTTTTACTTTTGCGATGTATATGCCAAACAGAAAAAGTCTCAGCACCGAACCCTGGAGGACTCCATTGGTGATTGGTCTCTTCCCCTATTTTGATCTTCTGCATCCTGTGAGCAAGTTGACATTCCAGCTAGTAATGCAAGTGTTTGCTCCTACATTATTCATCTGTTGTACTACACCTGAGTAGGAGAGTGTGTCGAAAGGCTTGGCCAGGTCAGGGTAATGTAGTGTGAAATGTTATACCTTCATCCATTGCTTTGGTAACAAGAGTAAAACTTAAAATTTGCCCATGATTTTGAGCCTTTCACATTTTCCTCTGGGCTGTTTTCAAACACATTTTTAGGGCCATGCATGCATGTATGCATTCTTTGATTCACCTTCCTGATTGTATTAAATTATATTCCTTGTATAATACAGCACCAGTTGTTAGAGTCTGTTTTAAATTTGTGGTTTTGAACAGTCTTCTAGTAAGCAATGAAACAAAATGTATAAACCGATAATGACAAAACTACCCATTTCAGAAAATTTCAACCATAAAAGGCCAATCAAACTTATGTCATTACAATCCACCAATATCAGTAAATATACAAAATCTCTGCAGAAGTAAGTCATCTAAATAATTCCACATTAAAGGGATTTCTACCTAACAAACAGATTGCTGCTAGAAAATAACTTTATATTTCATTGTTTCATCTACAAATTAAGTGGCTGTTGTCCTTGAAAAATAAATTGCCAATGTTACATTAAAAAATTATAAGCTAGTAATATTGCAATAGGGAATGGATGGCAAACTGATGATAGGTTTATAGTTACTAGGTAACTCCTCCAAAGGAAGGCATTCAAAGGACTGCAGCATCCACTCCCTTTAAAGTACAATACAGTGCAGTATCAGCAATCCCATCTACATACTCTGGGAGTAGAACCCATAGCCTTCTGCATCAAAATTAAGGCTACTAACAATGCAAACAGACTTGGAATAAGCAGCACTAAACTTCTCCTCCCCTGAAGCTCTCAGCTCCTTGAAAAAATGTTTATTTAACATTTGTTTGCCAGGAAAGTCTGACATGAAACAAAGCCAATTTTCAGCAGAGGCCCAGGGAGAAATGCTCAAGATGCATGTCTTTGTAATATGGGAGGAAACCAGAGTGCCCAGAGGATTGGAAACCCACACGAACACAGGGAGGACATACAGACACTGCACAGAAGGCACCCCAGCCAAAAATCAAACCAGGGAACCTCTTGCTGTGAGGCAACAACACTACCACTGCACCATCCACTTGACACAACTAAATCTCTCAATTTCACAGCAGAAGAAATCTGGAAAAATCCAAAATTTATTTGGGGGGGCAAAGGCCCAAAACCAAGGACACATTTTAAATATTGCTTGTATAATCTTAGAAAGTTGCTGAAATAGTGTTTTGTGTTACCATGTGTTTCCAAAAAAGATAGGAAGAATGAAACCTAAAGGGCTATCATTACTTAGTGAATTCCATTATCACTGATTTGCCCGAAAACCACAAATTTTAAGAGGAACAGACCAAAGTATGAGGCAAATATTCTGTGAAAATCTAGATAGTTGAGAGCTATGGACTCAAGTCCCTAAATCACAAGTGGTGGTGTGGGTAGAGAATGTAGGCTGTTGTACCTAAGGCCCTAGGTTTGAGCCTAGGCAACCCTAACCACCAGTTACAAGTAACTGCAATCCTAACTACCAGTTATAAGTAACTGGGGCATTTCACACACACACACACACACACACACACACACACACACACACACACACACACACACACACACACACACACACACAGTAAATACAAACCAAATGGAGCCTTAAGCTTACCTGTGGGTGTTGCCTTAAGTAAATAGAGCAACACAGACACACACACACACACACACACACACACACACACACACACACACACACACACACACACACACACACACACACACTAAATACAAACCAAATGGAGCCTTAAACTTACCTGTTGGTGTTGCCTAAAGTAAACAGAGCAGCCTTGGGTGTTGAGTGTTAACACACATACCGGAGCAGCTTCAGTAAATGGAGCCTTAGTGCTGAGTCTGGCAGCAATCAGGTGCACTTTTGTGTTTAAATTCAGTGCATGCATGCGTCCTCTGTGTTGTTACAGGTCTTGCAGCTGTAAAAGTGGGGGGTGCTCCCTCCCCCTCTCCCTATGGTTCCGGCACCTATGTGTGGCATCATCTTTGGAGAAGATGGAATGATGCTTAAGGCTAAGCTTATAAGTGCCTGTGACACATAATCTGAAAACGCAGGTATGTCTCCCTTCATATGGTCCAGAGAGGTAGGTCTCAAGTCATTCACTCCTACATGGACTATAATAAAGTCATACTGGCACTTATGATTGAGTGACTTGATGGATCCTGGCACCTGATAGGCAGCTAACTTAACCCATGCCTTATCCAGCTTGGTGAGGGCAACATCCATGTGTCTCATTTGGTTTTGTGGTGTAATGCCTTATGGGCTTATTTGTTGAGACACTAATGTGTGTGTTATTATGTATTGTGGTTGTTTTTTGCACTGTTGTGTGTGTAAGTGATTTCTAAAGACAACTCTTGGAAGGCCTCTGGTCTTTTGGTAAGTTACTAGTGAGTACCTTCGCATATGTGGGTTTATGTGGCATGTCCTTATTTAATGTGGGAAGCGATATGTGTGTCCTTACAACTTGTTTGGCATTCAACGTTTCAGTATATGAGAGTCTTGCCTCCAATTTCATAGTGCAACTATATCTCTCACATAAAATATTTGTTTGTTTCAGGAGTAAGTGATTGTCAGTATACATGAGACAATAGCTACATTGCCTCAGAGATGCCCATATCCATAAGGCTGGCCAGAGAGATGATGGGAAACTGCCCATCTATGATAGCAGGTTCTTACTGTATGTTTTATTAGGGAAGGGAATGGGTTAATTTGACAGCACTGAGCTGGTAGCTCAGAGAGACTATAAGAGGGACCTGTACCTTGTGTAGGCTAACATTAAGCAATAAATCAACACTGCTGAATGTGCAGCTGAGTTGCTTCTAGAGTAGCAGAAAAGCCTGGAAGAGTTTCACAGACAGTTGTTTAGGGAAAACCTAATCTCCAATGTTTTTGTGTCTATACAGGACACTGCCAAATGTCACTGCATGGAGAGCAGCTTAACACAAACTTCAGGCTTAATTATGAGCAAGGAGGAACAAGTTTTAAGCTAACTACCAGTTAGGAAAGCACACAATAAGCCTTCCACCAACAATCCCAACTCAGATAGGTTAGATCAGCACAAATCTGCCACAACAGTTCCGAAAAAATCCTTCTTAATGTGGAATGGCTGATTTGGAGCCCAAGTGTAAGAAGACCACACAGACTAGTTACAACAGCCCTAGACCTATCAGATACAGTATAAAACTGACTGACCCTAAAAGTTACTGGATCAGTCGGGCAGGAAAACAAGAAAAATCATTCATGCTTATCAAATGATATACAAAAACAATGCATACCAATTATATATATATTCCTCATTCTGAAGGAGGTATGGGCCTCCTCAAAACTGATTAAATGTATAGATCTGCAATCATAGAACTGCATACATATCTGCTGACTTCATCAGAGCCAAATATTATGATGAAAATTTTAAAACATGAGGAGAACAAGTCAAAAAGTCAAAGATGATTTCCTTGCTTACTTTAGTAGAAGCATATTGGTGTCAAGTGGGAATGGAAATAAAACCAGAAATAGATAATCAGGCAGCAGCTAAATGTGTCAAAAAACAAAAGAAAGATTATAAGGAGAAGGATCAGATGAGAAGGCAAGAAATGTGGAAAAGGCATAAATATAGCTGCAACTAGAGAAAACTCCTGGAACAACCTCAAGTCAATCTGGATCTAATGATGAATGGTTAATATTGGCAGCCCAGGAGAGTGGACTTTGTACATGCTGGTTTACAAAGTCCATTGAACACATAGTAGAAACAGATATGTTCAAATGCAAGTTCTGTAAAACAGCATTGGAAACAATCTCACAACTTGTTGCTGGGTGTTATACATTAATGTCAGAGGGCCTGTATACTGAAAGACAAAATAATGTGGCAAGACTGCTGCATTGGGGATTGTGCAAACATTACAATATTGAAGTAACTGAGATGCATTGAAAACATGATTCACAACGCATTATAGAGAATGATGAAGTTTATGTCACATGGGATCAGCTATTACCACCAGTTAAAAATAGATGTGAGAAAAACGGATATAGTAATCCATGACAATAAGATAAAAGTAGTATTATTCATTGAAATTGCTACACCCAGTGATTACAGTGTTTTACATACAGAGAGAGAGAGAGAGACACAAAGTCATAAAATACCAGGATTTACTGGCAGAAACAAGGGCAATATGGAAGAATGATACCCAGGCAATTCCAATAGTAGTAGGAGCAATGCGTCTCATAAAAAAGAATTTGCAGTCTTGTTTAAATACGCTTCTGATACATGTAACTCTGTATGAATTACAGAAGAAGTCAGTTCTGGGTACATTGCGGGTACTGTTAAGAGCACTTTTGGCTAACATCAAAGACTGAAACCATACTAATTTCATGAACTTTAATCATACTTTGACTTGGGAATGGGAGCCATTCCCATTATGGTATTAGAAAACCAGAAGTCTTGGAGAAATTAGATTGAAAGTTACTGTGGTATCACTGTCATTCTAGCAGGAGAAAATCCTAGTCAGTCATTATATGGGATACATATTCTGTTTGTTTGCCATCAGGGTCTGTATTTCTATTTCTTATTCTGAGTACAGTTTTACATAGAAGAAAACATCATAAGAAAATACAAATACATATGGACCATGTTGCATGCAAGTGTCAAGATACCACCACACAGCAGGCAGTGAAGTGAGAGCACTCTGCTGACTTTCAGATCAGGAAAACGTCCTTCTTCCAGAGTCACCCACTCTGGCAGAAAACCAAGCAGTACCTGAGAGTACCCTGCTGACTTTCAGATCAGGAAAATGTCCTTCTTCCAGAGTTACCAACTCTGGCAGAATCCCAAGAGGTGCCTTTGCCAAACTGCATCAGTAGCTAGTGTTCAAAGTCATTTCTAATAATAACTTTGTATGAGCTTAATTTGACAAGTGTTCTCTGCTAGAGTTTCTTATTACAAAACTCATCTTCCCCATATTACTGTGCATGTTTAAAACAATGTCACCAGACTTCACTTCAGTATGAAAAATTGCTGGTGATGCAATATTTATAACTGTATAATATTTTCTTAATACATTTTGTATAAATCTAAAATACAGTTTTTAAAAAAGGTCCCAATATGTTGATATGTTGTTTAGTCTAAAGTCCTGCAGTGATTAAGATATACTATTGTTGTGAGGCAGCTTAACTGTAAGTGATTTGTGATAACCAGAAATGTATGACAAAGCTCTTATAATACAGACAGTTTTATTAGTTTTCCATTACAACGTATTGTGCAAGTAGATTTTGTAGAAACCTACTTGGAAGTTTTCAGGATCCACATGGAGTGGAGCAAAATGTAGCTTGCTGAGTTGGGTAAGATGACTCTTGTTATCGTCCACGTGATTTATGAAGTCACTTATAGCATGCAACACTTTCTTGCCATGAACTCACACACTGATATTTTAATTATTTCTTCAAAAACAGGCAAGTTACCAAACCAACAGATAAAGAGATGATGCTAGCACAGCAAAACATCAAGAAGGAGAGGACAGCCAGTACTAAAATAATGAAAACATAGCTTAAAATGAAAATCATATAAATATTATTGCTTTAAATGAGCGTTTCATTTACTCTGTACAGCCTTCTCCCTCAAATAAGATTAAATAAGTACGCTGAAATACAGCTATAGTAATATACTATTATTTTTTTACAATGACTGGTAGAATAATTTAGTCGTTAAATTTATGTTACAAGCAACACTGTCCAACCTCCAGATGTGAATCCTGCAACGTCTGTTTGCTTAATGTGTCAGCCAAGGTATGTTACATAATGAGAGAAAAACACTATAATGTCACAACTGAATACAGGCAGATTTCTTTAATGGATTTTGTATAGTTCATAAAACTTAAATAGTATTTGAACACATCATTATTAAATCAGAAGGAAGTATCTAATTAATGAATACAACAGTGTATACTATGTGTCACTGACTATCTATTGACACATCAGTCATAGTAACATTATATTATCATTATATAAACTGGTCATGGCATATTTGTATATCTGTCAAGCATTCTGTTAACTGTTTGCAAAGCTTATTCATATTCTGACTACATCTGAAAGCATTCCTGTTGCATGCTATCGCTCTTAGAAGACTTAGAGGCTTAACTTTATAATTGCTTTTATAGAAGGCTAAGCAAATGCAGTTCATGTTGCTGATAGTTTATATTTAATAATATAGCAATAGAATTATTGTCTTAGAACAGCCATACTTCCTTTGCTTTGTGCAATATATCCTGTGTGTATTCACTGCTGAAGTGTACAGCTGCTATCAGCTGACTTTGAGGCTGTATGTTAATGCTGTTAGTCTGTGGTTTTACAGAGGTGATTAACAATGTATGCAAAATAACCAATTTTACTCTCTATTTCTATACCTTGCATGCTCTCTGCTTCACATTCTTGTAACCTTTGCACTACTTCTGCCTTATTTAACTTTATTTTTCAGTTTGCATGTGTTTCTTTTCTGCGTGACTCCACCACCACCACCACCTGGGATTAATTGCATAAAGCAAAATCTACTTTATAAGATGAAGCTGGCTATCTTAACTAAATAAAACCTCTGGGGACCTGACACACTACAGCTTTTCTGTTGTAATACGTGAATTACAACTTAGTTTTTGTAAAGTTGTAAGGCTTAAAAGGTGTATGCACACCATCAGTGAAGGGTTCCAGCCAATTGCCACTAGTTTGGCTCATAATACCTTGAATCAGACTTACACACACACACGCACACACACACACACACACACACACACACACACACACACACACACACACACACACACACACACACACACAAATCTCTCTCTCTCTCTCTCTCTCTCTGTTCCAGTCCCAAGCATTTACTGTTTAAATTAGTAAATCTTTCCTTTTACTTTCAGCATCAGCTATATACAAATCACAACTCTCTCTCTTAACTGTCCAACAACCCTATTTGTGTGCTTGCAGTGATAATTATTTAAAGTATTCCAGAGCTACATAGATTAATCGTTTATTAGATACTGATATTTTAAGTGTATTACTCACCTTAAACTGATAGCTTTTCAGCTCTTCTCCCTGTGGGGGCCAGGCCCCCCACTCCATTTGCTATGCTCCCTCCACTCTCCACCCTGCCCCAATCTCCACCCTCCCCCAGTAACATCAATCTTGTACCTAACCTGACACCTCCCACACCTCTCTTCCACCTATCCCATAACCCCCTAATTATTCCCCCAGTCATACCATACCTCCTAACTACTCTACCTCCCCACCCATTCTAAATAGAGCCATATAGTGATCCATCCCCTAAATTATCACTATCCTGCTCATATTCATTCTGTTATCACACTGAACCCAACCGGCATCACGTCCATCACTACTATTACAATGATCTCACTTCTCTCATTTACACTCTCCAAACAATAATCACAACTTTCCAGATGCCTAACATAACTCCTACACCCACCTGTACAACCACCACACATGAGCCACATCCATCAAGTTACTCTGACATCTACCCTAGCTTATTCACAGCTAATACCTCTGTACTATCCAAAGTAACAATTCTACCTCTCCAAAGACACCTCCCATTATCACACCACCAGCAGCAACTATACCATTTTTAGGAAAAAGCTGATAAGTATAACCCATGTAATTTGCCAAAGCATTATATCCCAGTGTGGTGAGGTACAATTCAACCCAGGCCCAAACGCCCCTGCCCCAGCAAACCTAGCAAATCTCTTATGCTATATATATAAATCCCCAAAGCCTTAGAAATAAGATACCTGAACTCCAGGCATGGATTTCACAAAACAAACCTGATATTATAGCAGCTACCGAAACCTGGTTGAAATCATATGTAAAAGACACAGAATTTCTCTGCCCAAACTACTCATGCCTGAGATCCGATCAGCCCCACAAGAGAGAACAGGGAGCAACAATACTTCTCCCTACCAAATATATATTAATTCCCTACTCGAAACCAACACTCAACTTCTCTCTAGCCGAAGTACTAATCTCTATATTAAAACTTAACAATCATAAAAACATTTGCATAATTGCTCTGTATATTCCTCCAGGAAACAATATACTAATATTGGAAAACATACTTGCCTGGACTTCCCAAAACATAGATAATGAAACCATCATCCTAGGTGATGTAAACATTGATTGGCTAGACATTGACCACAACAACCCCTCAAAAAACATAAACCTTCACAACTTCTCCCAACTAATTGAAGATATCACCAGACCCCACAAAAACAACAATTGGGGCTTCACAATAGACTGGATATTAGTGTCACACCCTAACAATATCATCACTGCAGGCATACTACCTAATACCCTTAGCAACCACCACCCAGAATATATCCTTCACAAAACTACCCCAACCCCAAGCCAATGCCAATACAAATCAACCAGAAATTTAACTACATTCCAACCATCCATATTTAATAAAACCTTAGCTAAGGCAAATTGGGAACCCCTCAAATCCTTACCACTTAATGAGAATGTTGAATTCTTTAACATAACGTTCCTAGACATCCTTAATAGGCAAGCATCCACCCTCCAAAAATGAATAAAATATAACCATGCAAGCTGGCTCTCTAAATTCACCAAAACCTGCACAAGGGATACAATCTAGAAATCATGGCAGAAAAGGAAAGACCCCTCAGCTCTACTACAATACAGTCAACTTTGTAACCAGGCAAAACATCGAATAACCAGTGATAAAAAAGCCCACTACCTCCACCTACAAAGCCAACATAAAAATAATCCCAAAAATATTCTGGTCCTTTATCAACCAGCTATTACACCCAAGCTCTCAAAGCAACCCATCCCCTGACCCACACAAACCCTCTGGTAAACTTGCCACCATCTTCAATTCCAACTTCATTGACACCATACCTAACCTAACCACTACCTTTCCTACAGTTAACACCACCACCACCAAGACAGCCGATGACCAAACCATCCTGGAAAACAATTCTACCCTCAATTCCAACCTAAAATTCTCCCCCATTACCCACCGCCACAATAAAAAAAAACTTTTACTTAAGCTAAAACCTTGAACTCTGGCCCCCAACAATCTGCCCCCACACTTTCTGCAGCTAGCTGCAAACTCTATAGCTTATTCCATCAGCCTACTCATTAACAGATCAATTAAAGAATCCCTTGTCCCAGACTTCAGGAAAAAAACATTCATTCTCCCCTTACACAAAGGTGGCACCAATGCAGACACGACAAACTTTCCACACATAGCAATTCTCTCACCCCTCTGTAAAATACTGGAAAATTCATCTATGCCCAACTCCACAACCACCTGCTTGGAAAATTAAATTCTATCACTCACTCAGCATGGTTTCAGCCAGGCCACACCACTACTACTGCCCTCCTGTCCTTCCTTGATACAGTTAACCAGGCATGGGATTCTGGCAAAATAATCACTTCTCTTTTCCGCGACCTCTCCAAACCTTTTGATACCATTTCCCATCCTCCTCTCTAAACTATCCACCCTTCACATTCCCCCACCTACCTTACAATGGATCAATAGCTATTTCTCCAATAGACAGCAATCCACTAAATAGCAACAATCTTACTCTCCCATCCCCAGTTCTTCCACAGGGGTACCCCCAAGGCTCCATACTTGGTCATCTCTTATTTAGCATATTTATTAACAACTTTCACTCCACTCTTCCGCAATGCTCAGTAATATAGGATGCTGATGACTCTACAATAATATGCACTGCAAGTTTCAGCTCTGAACTCCAGCAAATCACCCAGAATGCCCTCACTTCTACTGAATCTTGGATGCTTAACAATTATCTTGCCCTAAATCTGAAAAAAACTAAACTAGTAATATTTACCACTAAGAAAACCATTCCCCTAGATAAAAAAAACTCTTCACTATACAAGCCTAAGACAATACCACTGCAGAAGTTGCCCCGCACACTGAATTACTAAGCATTATTATAGGTGAAAACCTTAACTTTGACCTACACATAAATAATATCAAAAAAACACACCAAAAGCTCAGTATGCTCTACAGGCACCAACACTTTCTTAGCCTCTCTACTAGACAAACCCTTGCAACTACCTTTTTATTACCCTCTGTCCTTTATGGTGCTCCTCTCCTCACTAATATCCGAAATTCTACAATATCCAAACCTGATATGTGTTACAACTGAATAGCCAAATTTCCCACCAAGGCCAAATTCTCATCCCACCACTGTAACTCACTGAAACAATTAGGCTGGCTGGAACTCCCCCACCATCTCTCATTTACCCGAATAACTACAGCACATAAAATAATCTACAGACCCGCAGACTGTCTTGCTCTCTCAACTTTGCTTGCCAAATACCAACCCACTGGGCAACTAAGATCAAAAAATCATCTACTTCTAAAAGTAGAAAAGCCCACCTTACCTGCTGGTCAGCTCCTCTACCCTTTCACAGTTGGCAAACTATGGAACTCCCTTCCACCTTCAATAAGAAACACAGGCAGCATCACCACCTTCAAACAAATACTGAAAAATCATCTCAACTCTTCCTGGCTATGTACCCGCTCTTTAAACTAACCTCCTCCCTCTCCTTATATGATAACTAAACTACTATGCTTTTTGCTACTGCTGACTGATGATATTTTCTCCATATTTATTATTTGTTTTCATCACTTGTTGATGCTGGCACAATAATGCTGATTAATATAGCTCTTTTTATACCTCTCTAATTGAATTCATCTGGCAACCAACCAAATTCTTGTTTTTATGTATATATTCTGTGTATATTACTGAAATCAAACCAACTAAACTCTGCCTTTGTGTATATATTCTGTATATATCACTGTAATCACTATGTGTAACACTGTTTTTACTGCTGCACCAATTAATGTTTTTTTTTCTATATCTATGTTCTTGTTGGAGCTTTTCTCCCCTGGCTTCCACTGAAAATGGGGTCTTTTAGGCCCAGTGGATTTTCCCAGTAAACAAATGCAATAAAATAAATAAATAAATATTTTCTTTTATGTATCTTTTTATCATTTGCTCTCTCATGACTATCCAGTCCCATTTTTCATATTGCCCATTCATTCTCCAACTTTTCCCTGGAGTTGTAAACCCCTGAGGAAGGGAGTGGGGTGGGCAAGAGCCCTGAATCATCACCATCATCACACTGCATGGTTTATCCCTAACTCCTGCCTTGTGTCACCCTGTTGTGCATGTATAACCTCAATTTCAGCCCAGTGATACATGCAGATTTCAATGTGTGCACCTAATTCTGGCTACAATGAATACCATGCTGTCTATCCTCTGTTGGGTATAAGCAGTACAACAGCCCAGACTGAATGCCTCCTTCCACGATTTGCGAGAAAGCATTATCTGTCAACTTCCACCTTCTCTGGCTGTCTTCCTGAATCCTAGTTGCAGTCAGGGCTTTATTTCTCCTGCACCATGAAGCTGATTAACTAGTTCAATGTTCTTTCCCTGGTATCACTTCCAGAACTAAACACAATATTGCAGAAAAGGCCTCACCATTACCCCATACAACAGAAGGATGGAATGTGTATCTCTAGAGTCCATATACTTAGCTATGAACTGCAAAGTTATAACAGGCTTTCTGCTGCTTTCTCAAACTGCACAGCTGGGTTTTCCCCCGACGATAGAGTTGGTGAGGTATACACCCACAGCTGTTTCATTATATGCTGACCGTAAGGCTCTCATAACATATAACTTATCCCTTGATTTCACTCATCGAAGTGCATAACATTGCATTTTCTTGTGCTTAATCCCTAGTTGCCACCTGTCTATCCCCACTTTGACACAACTAGCTTAACAAAGAAAAATGCATCCTTACCAATACCATAACAATGATCCTTATTTCTGAACAAATTGCTGCTTTTCATTCTCCGAGCTGTAATCTTTTATTATATTTATTGTTTGTTAATTGGATAGTAACTTTATCTGCACTGAATAATTTTTAGTCATACCTTGATCCTGAGGCACACATAGACACATATGTAATTGTACAGAGAGACTAAATGACAAAGACAGTCTATGTGGTAAGGTTATGGACTATCAGATCATTCTAACATCCTAAGATATATTATCTGCTAACTAATTCTTTATCCACCTCACAAACTGGGGCACACACAAACTATTTTGTTATGCTTTGGTTGTCCTATGAGAGCCCAGTATTTAAGACTCCATTCAACTTTACACTCAGTAAATGCTGTGGGATTTCAGTGTCAGCCTCTATAGTAACTATGTTGAAACCTACTCAGGTTAAACTGACAAGGATCTCTGTGAATCCATGGTGTAGACCCCCCTTCATTATTAATATTTTGAAAGTTGATCAGCCTATTGCAAATAATTCTTTCCGTAACATTTTCTGGAGTAGACATAAGCCCGTTAAGTACATAATTATTTTGCTCCATTCTGAATCTTCCTCTCTGCAAGCAGAATATCTCTGGCACCTTCCTGATAACCTACACACAGATCATACAGTTTGACCAATAGTATAGCCACTGCAGCCATCAGCTCTTCCAGCATCTGAGCTAACTCATCCAGTGTTAAGACCTTAGCCCACTGCTTCTGAGATCTTTTCTCTTCATTTTCTGACTCCTTAGTCTTCTTCCAATCTGGCCACATGTCCACAGAGCATGTCCACCTGCCTTCTTCCAATCTGGCCACATGTCCACAGAGCATGTCCACCTTCCCAGTGCAGTGCACTACTTTCCTCATGCTTTTCTAAATATTAGGTTAAAGAGCTTTTTCAGCATTGCTTCTGTCTCCTAGATACTCTCTAGTGATTGAATTTCAGAAAAGCAGCTTTCCTTGTGCCTCCCTATGTGTATGTGAAAAGTGTCACACATCCATCCATCCTTTTCTCTTCATCTTAAACCCATCTCTACATCTATGTGCCCTGTAATGTTGTTCAGTTGGTTACAGTTCAGCTTCACAATACTGCTGAACTCTAGTATATTTGTTCTAAGATTTTCCATTCACCCAGCTTTATTTTTTTTCTTTTGTCCCACAATTAACTTCATAAACATTTGAGCAGCTTCCAGGAGCACCGATACCACCCCTGTTCAGGAGTGAGGTATAGTACAGTACAAAGTGGTGTGTCTGAGGTCACACTCAACTTCTGCACTTCACAACAAACAGATTTTTTTCCTCTCTCCCATCCTGTCACTGGACTTGCTTTTGATGAAGGTTAATACCGCTTCCAGTAAAATTTTGGAACAACAACAGCAGAAGAAGTCATTAGAGCATTTGCCTTCGGCCATGTGCTCAATCTCACAACTACCGGTTTCCATTTTGTAGTCTGATTATGTATTATCCAACTGGTGACATTCTCCTTTTAACAAAATATTTTGCCCTACCTTTGATTACTTTGTAATCGTTCCTGTTCATTCGTTACACTCTGTTCCTCTTTTATCAAACTGTGACATTTATCACTGATTACCAATGGAGTAGTGTAGGTTAATATGTTGGGATACGCTGGAGCAAGAACTACTCCTGTTTTATTCTAGATATTTTGCCCAGAACCATCTTCACAGTTTGCCAAAGGCTCCTGGAGTTTCTTAGATCATTACTCAAAACAAGTGTTGTTTTCTCAGAACTGGACAGACCTCTTATAACAGGCATAATGATAGCCATGTGATGGCAATACTGCTAGATTCAGATCTCCAGGTAGCAACATTTCATTTTAATATACACCGGAGAAAGGAGGTAAGATATCTGGCAAGATGCTTCATATATATGTAAATGTTTCTGGCTTGGTGAAAAAGGTTTACTGGAACCTCTAGCCACCGTTGCTATTCAGTACATTGACCCCTTTTCAGAGTCAAGAAAGCAGTCACATCAGCACTCAGTCTTTCTCTCCCACAATCACTAGTCCATGCCCTGATGCTCTTAGTCTTCTCCTGGACCAAATATTCCATCTTCTTGACAGAAAATCCAACCATTATGGACTTCCATTCCCAAGCCTATGTAACTTTTCACAGACCACAGAGTGAAATTATGTGAATACATTCTACAACCAGTAAATCTACAAATTGACATTCTGAGCCCAAGAAGAAGCTTACAAAATTTGAATGGGGTGCTGTGTGATATGATCTCACATTTTGTAGAAACACTGGTATGTTATTGTGCCTACACATCCTTTTGAAACGTTTTCTTTGAACTGACATTCTTTAGAAAGAAAATATGACATCCAATCTTTTTTTTCTCCTTCTCTAGTATTGCTGTTGGGAGTATAGTGATAGTAGCCTCCCTACATGCTTTTAAAATTGCCATTAAACTGGTAAGGAGGCAAGTTAACACAACATTCATTTGCATTTTTTTCTCTTTCACTCTCTCTGTCTCTTGCCCTCTGTCTGCCTCTGTGTCTGTTTTTCTCTGTTTCGATTTGTCTCTCACCAGACTGCAAACCATCAAAGTATTGACTCATAAAGTTTCATGGTACCAAAAGTCTGACTACCTTCCTAACTGCATTTTCTCCCAGTTTGATCTCACCTCGCCTATCAGCTCCACTCCAGTGCACAGCAATGGTCTCCTGGTTATTACAATATGATACTTAGAACACAAGTCCTCTGTGTATATAATTTCATTTCTATCAGTACAATTTTGCACTTTTTTGGAAAATAATGTTTTATTTGTTAAACTATGTAGTTTATTGAATTTTCAATTTCATGTTCACTACATTCTTATTATTTTCATGTCCTGCTGCTTTTATTTCTAGACCTGATTCACTTGTTTAGAAGTCACTTTACTGAAATGGAGTTAGAAATATCAAAAAGAGAAAAAAGAAAATAAAGACATTTTGGATGTAACTTAAATTTGCAAGGCTTGCTGATGGTATCAGTTCAGTACAATAAATTCTGCACTGTTTAAAAATCGTGGATTTGTCTGGTAAATTAAAAGATTAAAAGTGCAGGACAGGACCTATTCTGCTTACACACACACACACACACACACACACACACACACACACACACACACACACACACACACACACACCTTACTAAAGTCAGGCCTCCAACAGTTTCAGGGTCAGCCTTTGCACAAACAAAGCTGATGTCACATCTCTCATTGTTTGCCCAAACAACCATGGCTGCAAGTTGGTGGTTGGTGGGTGACAGATGGCTTTGCAAGAATCTTTATTTATTTTTTATTTATTTTACATTTCTTGACCAGGTTAGTCCGACTGAGTTTTGTGGCTCATTTTCAGCAGAGACCCCGGGAAAAAAGCTCCACAATAATATACAATTTAATGGTAAATCAGAAATAGGAATTAGATACAAGTAAAAAACAAACATTCACCAGCTACATATGAGTATAGATTTTATAATGTTAGTTGATAATGAGGATATATACATAAGTAGTACAATATCCATGCATACAACATTTATAAGACATTCAGGCTAATAAGGTTTCAATATGGGAGAGAGTATAGGGACAGAAGTGGGGAGTATGAGAGATAAAGTAAAAGGAGGTAGAAAGATTAAAACTAGAATGTAGCTTGTTAGGGAAAGGTGTAGTAAGGTTATGCAAGAAAAAAGTGGAGGTGAGAAGTTATACAGGAAGGGAGTATAGGAGAGAGGGGAGGAGCTAAAACAAATTCTATGATGCATGGAAAGTAGCTATGGGAGGATGAGTGCAGTGGCAAGACCAGATGGTTTTCAGATATTCTCTAGAGGCTGTTTTGAATTGATAAGGGTGTTTAAGGGATCTAATTTCTAAAGGAAGTTTGTTCCAGGATATGGCAGGGTTGTAACTGTAGAGGGTGCAACCAGTTTTGGTCTTAGGTTTATATATTTGTAGCAGATCTTGGTCAGAGCTACGCAGAGGTCTAGTGGGGGAATATTTAGAGATAATAGGAGTAAGGCTAGGGCAGAAAGAGTGCTGGTAAAGGATTGAGTGAATAATCTGTAGTTGAGATAGGAGGAGCTGATTGGGTAATTCCAGCCAGTCTAGTTGTTTTAGAGAAAGACAGTGGTGAGACTGTTAAGTAAGGTTTGCAGCAAATCTAGCCACTCTATTGTAGGTAGATTAGAGTTTGCTTAGGAGTTCAGATTGGTAAAGATTTGATAGCTATACAATAGACTAGGAAGGAAGTATGCATGTGATATGGTTGTTTTTGCCTTGGAAGTTAAGTACTTTTTATTATGGTATAGGAGTCCCAGTTTTTGGTGTGTCTTTTTGATACAATTAGATACACGTAAATCAAACTTAACATGATCTATTAACAAAATACCACTATCTTTATGGATTTATATGGAAAAAAGTTATACATCTAATGATGTCATCTTTAATAATAAGGGACCTCACTTTTTCCGTCCCTTCCCTTATTTCTGTATATGAAAACAATTAATCACACATCAAAGTACTACTGCCTTAGAGCAATGAAATTTTAATAAGGTTAATGACTAATCACTCAAAAAACATGTAATGAAGACTTAAGGGAGGATTTCTGAGTAAATGTTACTGTCATAATATTTTGTCACTTTCCTGACTTAATGGGTGAAACACTTCATTTGAACATCTTATCTGTTTAATAGGTTACATTATGTTTTTAGGCCATTATACCATGTGAGCACAACGACTGCAAAAATCAATTCTAGAGTAAGGAAATGTGTTGGAAAAAAACACCACCACCATCATCATCATCATCATCATCAGCCCCCTTTTTTCCATTTTCTACATGGGGTAGGGGTATCATGTTAACTGTTGCCATCTCTCTCAATTCAGTGCCACACTCCTGCCTTCTTCAACACTCATTCCTGACTGTCGCGGATCTTCTTTCACACAATCCATCCACCTCTTTGCTGGACGTCCTCGTTTCCTCTTACCTTCTTCCTGTCTGCCCCAAATCTTCTTCACCAAATTGTCTTCTGCTTTCCTGCACATGTGTCTGAACCACAGTAATCTGTTCTCTTTGATCTTTTCTGCAATTGGAACTACTTTGGCTTCTGCTCTTATGTCCTCATTTCTTCGTCTGTCCCACAGTGTGGATCCTACCACCCTTCTCAGGCACTTTATTTCCACCACCTCCAGATTCTTCATCTGCTCTGCCTTTACTGCTCAGGTTTCTGTACCATACAGTAGTACTGGTCACACCACTGTCTTGTACACCATACTTTTCAGCTTCTTTGGCATTCTTCTGTCATAGACTATACCTGAGACTGTATGCCAGTTTATTCTAGAGACCAGCTGGCATAATGATTAAGGTCTTCACCTCTGGTGCACAAGGTACAAGGTTCGATCCTGACCTCTGACCAATGCTTGTTTGGAATTTGTATGTTTTCTCTGTGTGGTTCCCCCACCTCTAAAAACATGCTGAGTTTTTCCCATCTCAAAACTCACCAATGAATGGAGCTGTGGGCAGCAGCACAGACTCTGCATGGTGCCCTATAGGGGGAAGAGTTGTACAGACGAACCGCTTTGGGCATCTACTATGGTGCACAGTATCCTCAAGACAGGAGAACACAGATCACAGACTTCGCACTGTGGCAGTGATAGCCACTCAATGGTGTAAAATATAGATCTAAGTGATTCATGTTGGAAAGAACCCAAGCTACAAAATTATCTTAAATGGCTGTAGTGATTCAGTGAATACTGCTAGACAGATTTTACACCACATTTTGTTTTAAGTTAATCTAATTATCTAATTGAATTAATGGCAGTGCACAGTTATATGGTAATAATATGCATCTGCATATGCCGGCAAACACATACTCAAGACGAATAATAATTTCTTAACTTTGCTTTTAGTTAGACTTTTCATACATGGATACACAAAAGGAAATCAACATGCATTTACTAACTATAATGATCCTGCTAAGATAAAAAACATAACAAGACATTTATTTAGACCTATGTAGAAGTGGTCAGTCAGCAAAGAATTTAATTTATTACTTACTTTTTTATGTTTCATAACAATTGTATGTCCAGGATGCCTTTATAAGCATCATTTGCATCCTACTGTGTGCATTATAAATTATTCTTATTTAAACATGCACATCTGTTTACTGTTTCACAACACTGTAAATTAGATGTGTTTTGTCTTGTTCCAAACAGTGCATTTTTTGTTGTAAATACATTTTGAATTTTTCATCAAAAACATAATATAAATGGGGGCATGGTCAAGATGGCTAACTGAATGCAGGACAGCTCCTTTGCTCTACTTCCTACAGTTCTTCCTTACAAGAATACTTTTGTCAATTCAATCAGAAATCTATCACAAGTATTATATTATTGAAGTAGAGGACACAGTGATTATTCTGGTGTAAAAATTTATGAATATTTCCAAGATTTTCCTGTCATTTTACCAAAAAGTAAACTTCATAAATAAAGAAGATGAATCACCCAAAATCAATGACACAGGAAATTTCCTGCCATCCAGGACTTGGTTATAAAAATTGACAAACCCAGAACTTGTTTAATAATCATGAAAATAAAAACAATAAAATAATAAAATAACAAGTATCCAGTTACCGCTTTTGTCTCTAACCTTGAGACTTTTTCAGACTGAATACATTTGGCATTTATACAATACCTAGTCATGTGATTAAAATAGTTTAATGCTTTAACCCTTTGTGTTTCAGGTAAGCAACAGAATCTTCTCTGTTGTTTAATACTGGGGGATAACAAGCATTAAGTTTAACTTGACATAAATATTCTTTCCCCCTAATTCTTCCTCAGCATCAAACTTATTGTCATATCTTGAAACATAATCTAATACAATAAATTTCAAATCCACTTTACATTTGGATGAAATATAATGCTTGCTTAAACCATTTTGTCATTACCAGCTGATATTGCATATTTGTGCTCATATATCGTCTTGTAAAGCTCTCTGGTGGTTCTGCCAACATAAAATGACTGGCAGGGCATGCATAGAGATAAATATACAAGAAACTTAGATTTGCAAATATATCTGATTTTGATCAGCATGTTGTTCATCCTTATTTCTTCTATTCCAGCATACAAGTAATTGCAAAAATTACAGTTGAGACATTTAAACATCCCTACTTTTACACTGTTATTTAATGGTAAGCTTAAGTTTCTCTGAAAAAAAATTCTTGAAACTTTTACTTCTTTTTTTGTACAAATATAGGCTTGTCACCAACTGCTTTGGTTATTTCTGAACAACTGCTAATAATATTCCAATTTCTTTTGATTATTTTCTTAATCACTACTGAATCTATACTGTTAGCTACTTGTACAGCCAAAGAATAATCAACATTTTTTGTTGTTCACATTCTCATTAACTTCATCTTTCCTAATACTGCATACTTCTTTTAATTTATTTTTCTACCATCTCCACTGAATAACCTCTGTGAATAAATCTGTTGCATATGCTCTCAGTTTCTTTCAGAAAGTCCCCATCCTTTTTGGTGTGCCTATTTGCTCTCATTAACAGCCCCTTCACTATATTTTGCATGGTTCTGGTGGGATGCATGCTAGAATAGTCTAAAAATAATTATTTTGTATTTCTTTCTTGTATATATTGCTGATAAGTTTACAATTTTCTTTCAATATCATCGCATCTAAATAATTTATACTGGTGTTACTATATTCTATGGTATATTCTAAAAAAGAATGTAAACTGTTGACATGCTTCTGAAACTTTTTAAGTGCATCAATGCTCCCTCTCCACACCAAAAACACATTGTCAATAAAGTTTCTATGCAAGAGAATATTATTCATATATATGCTGTTGAAAATATGTGCCATTTCCCACGCCTGCATAACAATATTTTCATAACTCAGTGCCATGGCAGCACCCATGGCAGTACATGTTATTGTTGAACTCAAAGTAGTTGTAACTGAGGATTATGTCTATGGCTTCCATAATTATTTGTATAGTATTAGAGGAAAAAAGCTTAGAATTAACCAGATCCCCATTATTGTGTCCATACCCTCTTCATTGGGAATAACTGTCTATAAAGATTTTTATGTCCAATGTCACTAGAAAGTCTTTTTCATTAACTTTTAAATTTTCTATGTTTGTTAAAAAAGCTGCCCTTTCCACCACTTTTTGCAAATGTTTATCAACAAAAATAGTTAAACGTTCAGTTTTGATGTTACTGCTTGCCACTATAGGCCTCAGAGGTGGATTATCTAAGTCTTTGTGTATCTTTGGTAAACCAAAGATCTTGCTAACTTTGGGGCTATCTACTCTCAGAAATGTCATAATGTCTTCAGTAATCTTTCCACAACTATACCGTTCTTCAATAAACATGTCTATCAGTGAAAAGCTTTTTTCACTTCATTAAATCATACTAGCTTGTAATGTTTGACATCAGACAATAATTCAATCATTTTCTTGTCATACATAGATTTGTCTAACAAAACCAAAGCATTTTCTTTACCAGCTTTAGTTATAATCACATTTTTGTTAACAAGATTATAAAAAATCTCCCTTTCAGTTTTTGATAAGTTGTAATATCTGTTCAAAGATTTGTTGTTTAACAGTTCAATGATTTCTAGTTCAGACACAGTTAAATAAAATCCTATTCAGTTCTAAGCAGAGGGTTAAAAGTATTTGGTCTGAAAAGGATTACATTTGTAACTCTCAGATTTGAATAACAGCTTTAAATTAAGCTTTCTGATTGTCACATCACATGTGTCAGCTCTCTGTGGTGGAACAAAATTCCATCCTTTACTTAGGATTTTGCAAGTTTCATTGTTCAGAGGCAGAGAAGAGAGATTTACAATTTTAAAACAGTTAACATCTGTCTTTCTTACCTTTTCCAGGACTTCTTCTGCCCTTTCCTGTTCTTCTGCTGCTGCCACTTGGGCTGGGGAGTTGTTCTTGATACTGTAACTTCTGCCCAGGTTTTGTTTGAAGTGTCTCCTTGCTAGTAAACCTGGACAGGCTGAAAAGAGTGTTTGTTGTCACAAGCAGCTGTATTATTAGATTTGTTGGTTTCTAAGACTTTGATTGACCTTGATTGCTTCCATTGCACTGTGCTCATCTTTCAGAGTGCCTGATAACTCCTTCACTTTCATTCTGAATTGGTCTGACATAATTTCCTATTTCCTCAACTCTCTCCTGCTCAAAGTCAGGAACTCAGCCAGCCTCCGGATTTAAATGAGCCACACCTCCTTCATATTCCCTCTGGTCTCTTTGAAACTTTTTTTTATTTTTCGTTTCTTTAAAGTTTCATTTTCTTTAATAATCATATCTTGAATTATGCTAATTTTACCAAAGTTTTCACTTGTGACATTGTCTTTAGTAGAAAAAAAAATATTTTTTTCACTTAAAGAGACCATTCTTTCTTTGTTTAAAGCTATGATCATTTCCACATACTACAGACCTATTTCTGATTCAGCTCAACCCACCTGTCTAGAAATTCTTTTGGAAAATCATTCCCAACAGACATTTTGGTTATCCTTAGCCCATTTGGGACACCTTTGACTGCAAAACTGCTTTCAAAGTACAAATTGTCCCATTGCAGGTGTTTGAGTTTTAATAAGTCTTTTCTCAAGCTCATATCATGTATATGAACAACCAGAGAGCTTTACAAGAGAATATATGAGCAGAAATATGCAATATCAGCTGGTAATGACAAAAATGGTTTAAGCAAGCATTATATTTCATCCAAATGTAAAGTGGGATTTTACATTTATTGTATTAGGTTATGTTGCAAGATATGACAATAAGTTTGATGCTGAGGAAGAATTAGGGTGGAAAGAATGCTTATGGCAAGTTAAACGTAATGTTTGTTATCCACCAGGATTAAACAACAAAGAAGATTTTGCTGCTTAACTGAAACACAAAGGGTTAAAGCATTAAACTATTTTAATCACATGACTAGGTATTATATAAATGCTTGGTGATGCCAAATGTATTCAATATGAAGAAGTCTCAATGTTAGAGATGAAAGCACTACCTGGATACTTGTTATTTTATTATATAATTGTTTTTATTTTTGTGATTATTAAACAAGTTCTGGGTTTTGCTATTCAGCTGTTTTTGGTTTTACATGCTTTGGGAATAATAGCTTTACCTTTGCTTGAATTAGTTCTAAAACAGTATGGTCTGCTGCACCTTTAAAAATGAAGAAAAGGAAAGCCTGCATACGTTTGGTGAAATCTTTGAAAAAAGCAGAAATCAAAACTTATCTTGTCTTCTCTGCTAAACCTAGACTGTTTTTACCCTAAGGAACCAAAACTTTTGATAACCTGGAAGATGCACAGTGCTATGTCCAAAAAAAAATGTTATCCACGTCTAACGATATGGATACCAGCATATCACTAAAGAGACAAGCAACAAAAGGTAACTGGTCTGTCAAAGAAAAAAAGTCTACAGGTAATTAAATCCTTTATCAACAATGTAAGTTAATTACTCTAAGGGATGTTGCTTTAATATTCTCAAATAAAATCAGTTAAAGGTAACATTTAATTTCTTAAATAATGAAAATAACATACAACAGTCATATCATTGCAATATTAAAATAACAGCTCTAGTAGCAGCTTAATGCAGATAAATGACTTAATTTTAATTTTTATAAACAACTATTAAAGTATAATTACATTATTTACTTTTAAATATTTCTACATACATAATAGTACATATAAAACAAGTTTAATAACATGACAGTGTGGAATACTATCATTTTAATTACTGAAATGGGAGGGTTGTGTTAAAATTCTGACTAATATAGCTCTGCACATGGTCAAGTATTTCTCCTATTTATAGTCTTTTTTGGTGTCATTGTTAATTATGCATCATTTTAAGCATTAGAAGGGTTAACATCTGTAATTAAATATTGTAATATTCATAAATATGTTTAGCTTAAACCTTAAAATACATATCAGCCTTTTTTTGCTTAGTTTAACAAAATGAATATTAAAAATGTTTTTTTAGATTAATTTGCAACTTTTAGAATCCATCAGCGAGCTATTTAAACTAAAACTTTTTTATTGTGATTTTCCAGCTAATAGTACTTACAGTGCTTCTGAGAGGGTTGTATGCAGAGCTTAAGCTTCTAAAACTTCAAAGTGAACTCCATCTTTACTGGAAAATAAGTGCACATTAAAAAGGAAGTATGTTGCAACCTTTGACCTCTGGGAAGCAGGAAATGCACACAAAAGGAAGAAAAAAATCAAAGCAAACTGTTTTAAATGTTTTTTTTAAATAATTATTGTTTGTAATTGCCAAAAATAGTATAACTAATGTCATATTTATTATATCTAAATGTCAAGTTAAACCTTTTAATTGACCTTATGTTAAAAAGGACATCTTTATAAGGTAACATGTAGAAGGACATATTTTAATGTAACACCATTTGTGGTTTTTTGCCATATGCTTCATAGTACTAAAGCTGCTTCTAATACTTTTCTTTTATAAAAGGTAAGCCTGCAATAGTAAGACACATGTCATTAATAGCAATGTTTGAATTTTTAATGCATGTGGCAGCCACATAATATTCTAAAAAAACAGTGGCAAGTTTGCTAAATCTACAATTAAACTGAATGACAGCACTCAGGCATTTCACTTATGTTTGTTCATTGCTAAGTTTAATATATTATTAAGTTGCTCTTATAAAATAGTATTACCAACATATTGGGTACAGATAATGTGATAACACTCTATACTGACAAAAGCTGCACACATGCATTATAATGCAAAAGGTCATATTATATGTGCTGTTAGATTATTTTTTTTATATAAAATGTTTTATTCTATTTTCATTTAGTAAACAGATACAAGTGTTTATTTGGCTGGTAGATATGCAAAGTTGCCATGTTTCACATTTCTGCTGAGTAACAGTATTAATAATGCCATCATACTTAAATTAAAAATATTACATATTACAATGACATTTTAAAGCATATAATCTTTAAATAGAATCATATAAAACTATATTTCATTCCAAATTATTTACTTTTATAATAAAGTTATTATACTTATCCATGCATGAAATTTTTCTTACACAGTAAGCTTGTCACCTAATATTTATCTCTCTAGGCAAATGATTCTTCTTTAATCATATATAATATTTATTAAATAATTTGAAGTTTATATGATAGAAGTAGTAGCAAAATAGTGTTTGTTTATGACATGGTTTGGTTAGAAAGAAACTTGAATGGGAAATTCATCAAGCTTAGAATATTTTGTTCCATGTTAAAGGTTGTAAATGTTCATGGGTCTATATCACATCATCAAACTTTTAATAGTTCGAATCACTTAACATCAAACTCAAGTGATCGAACCATTAAAAGTTTGAAATTATATGAATGGCATTTTCAATGGGGAAATTAAACATAAAGGGTGTAGGCAGGGGGCAAGCACCCCTGAACCCCCCACACCCCCACTACTTAAATATACCAACTCCGAGATCACGCTACAGTGTACAAAATGGAAATCTTCCTTTTCCACACTGTATTGCACTGAAGTGCAATCTCGGAAGTGGTATATTTAAGTAGCAGTGGGTGCGGGGGTGCAGGGGGTCTTGCCCCCCTGCATAGAGCATTTTTTTGTTTTACACTTCACATTTTTTTTTTACTTTCGAAGTATTACAGTTGAATCCTATAAGTTCAATCTTTAGTGATTCGAACTTGTAATACTTCAAAATTATGATATAGATCCAATGTTCATTCTTCTATGGCTTCTTTTTTGATTTTTTTCTGCCCATAATAAGTACTTATAATCTTATATTCATGATTATTATTCAGCATTCATATAGAACAGACTCTGAATATTGTACACTAAACAATGTCTATTTTAAAGTGTATTTTTTGAATGCTAATGGATTAAACAACCCGATAAAAAGAAGTAGGCTAAACAAATACATAACACTGCACAAATCTGATATAGTTTTTCTACAAGAAATGCATTTAGTACTTGAAGATGTTAAACTATTATTAAAAGATTATTCTGTTTTAGTGGGATCTCAGTTTAAATCCAAAAGAAGAGGTATTTTAACATTATGGGAAAAAAAACATTAGGAACACCTAAAATTATAGAATCATACTCAGATAAAAATGAAATGTTAGGCATAGTAGTAATACAATTAGAGGAAAAAATACTGCACTCTCATAAATGCATACTGGATATCAGGTATGGGTGTGAATAATGTCAAAAATACTTAGACATTATCACATCATACACTAAAGGTGAATTATTATTTGCAGCAGACTTCAATTGCATATTATCTATCATTGAAACTACAAATAATAAAATAAAAAATCCTCAGTACCAAAACGCTTGAATAATTATATAAATTCTATGAATCTGAGAGCTATATCTAACCTGAAACAACCAAATTCTTTGTAATTTCCACATTTTCATATAGATTTGGAACTTAAATGAATATAGACAAAGTTCTAGTCTTAAATTCAATATATTCTAAGGTAGAGGAGGTACTGATTGTCTCATGTCCGCTGTCTGACCATAATGCTATAACGTTTGAATTAACAATAAGCCAAAACAACTTAATTTATTGTCAAAGAATGCCTGCTTATATAACAAAGTAAAAAGGCTTTCAAGAATGGTACTTAAAATAAATCAACTGATTCATACCTCTTACAATAATGGAGAAGTTTCTGAAGGCATTCTTTGGGACACATTCAAAGTAGTTCTAAATGGCAAGATTAAAAACTGGTATATATCAAAAAGGAAAGAATAGGATACAGAATTAACAAATTTTCAAATGGAAATTGACAAATTAAAACTGAACATAAAACCTAATGATATAAATGTAAATAGTCAAACAATCTGAACAAGAAATATACAGATATACTTCAATACCAGATTTCTATTAACTTAGAAAAAAATCAAACTATAACCATACTCAATAAATCCCCAAATCTTACTTAAAATAGAATTTAGATAAAAAAATATGAGCAATACTAACCACATTAAGGAAATTATACATAAAGAAAGAGATAAAGTAAAGAAAGTTAGAGACCTAAATGACATATTAAAATAATTTAGAAAGTATTATGATGAAATCAAGAAAGCACAACCAATTTTAAGCAGTAATAATGTTTTATATGGATTTTTAAAATATAATATACAACAAAAACTATCAAAAGAACAAATCTTAAAATAGATAAGCCCTTCTCCTTTAGACAATTAAAAGAACAAATTAAAAATATAAAACTAAACAAAGCACCGGGACTAGACTGAATAATTCCAGAACTGTACAAACTAATGCCTGATAACATTCTAAAAATCTTACTAAACACATTTGAAGAAGTTAAGACTACATCTAACCTATGACCCACATGGAATATTACATTATTTCTCCCATATTAAAATCAAGCAATGATATGGTTTCTTGTTCATCTTATCATCTTACGCCTCTTTTAAATGTAGATTGTAAGATGTTTATGTCTATTTTAGCTAAAAAATTAAACTCAATGCTTGCTTGTTTCATCCAACAGGCTTTATAATTAATAGGAAATCACATGACAATGTATTTAGGTTATTTTCTTTAATTGATATTGCTAATAAAAACAAGAATGAATTATCTAAAATAAGCTTAGACATGAACAAAGCTTTTGATTCAATAAACTGGTCCTATCTGTTTAGAGCATTAAAATAATACACTTTTCTAATGAATTCATAGAACTAATTAACAAGATTTATGTTAACTCTATATCATATGTAAAATAGGATCTTTCATATTTAGTCCCTTTAATATTTTAAAATGAACAAAACAGGGATTTTCATTATCCCCTCTATTGTTTGCACTTGCTAAAGAACCTTTTGCTAACTTCATAAGACATAATATAAATATAAAAGGTTATAAATTAAATGAAAATCTTTCCCTTAAAATCCAGTTGTTTGCTGATGATATTTTAATCATTAGTGGAAATGTTGAAACATCTCTAGAACATTTAATACAATCTATGGACTTCTTTGAAAAACTAGCAGGGCTAAAATTCAATAAAAAAGACATTACTAATAAACAAACAGATAACAGGTTGATATTATTTAAAAACGTCAACTGGGGAAATTCTCAAATAAAATATTTAGGAATAATCATTGAATCAACCTACAAATGATCAATAACTAATTATCAGCAATTAATTTATATTATAACAAAATTAACAGAAGCATAGAATAAGTTATTATTTACTTTTGAGGACAGGCTAACTCTAATTAAAATGATAATATTGCCAAAGATTTTATACATCAGAAAATCACTAACACACCCCCTGTCAAAAGCACTTATAAAAAAGTTAAACTCCGTTTTAGTAAAGTTCTTGTGGCACCTAAAAACAGCTAGAATCTCCCAACAATGGCACACTTTAGGTTGGGAAGTGGGAAGTAGAGCTTGTCTTAACATTGAACTATATATTAAATCTATGATTATAAAAAAATGTTTACATGTGGTTAGATTCTTCTTTTACTTCTTGCTGGAAAACAATCCATGAAACATTGCTAACACAAAACAATAAAAATATAGTTGAGTCATTTACAAATATTGACAGAAATGTATTTATATGGATTACAAAATGTTACATATATTGAATGAAACACACCAATATATCCCCTTTTCAGTTATGAATCAAATTATTTTATTATTTAAAAAAACTGATTAACTCAAATTATATATATATGTATATATATATATATATATATATATATATATATATATATATATATATATATATATATAAAGACATGTCAATAATATTATTCCCAATAGCTTACACCAGTGGATGTATAATATCTTTTAATACAAAAAAATGATAAACTTAAAGGAGAAATGATTTATATATTGACATCAATTCTTGTCAGGAAATAAAATACATTCTGCAGACTATTTGATTGCCAAATATAGCATAGAAAATAATAGTTGGTTAGATTTGCAAACATGTAAAGAATTTATTCAAGATAAAATCAAAGTGACATTAAATACACAAAATACTCATAGTCCCAAAATTCTAAACTTACCTAATATTAAAAACAAATCATCTAATAATAGTTCTTCATTGTCAATCATTTACAAAATCATAATATGTGAATTTGCATTCTCTGATATCCCATTCTGGTCATATTCAACTGAAATTAATAAGGAAGAATTTGCAGACAATAATAAAAAACTAGTATTGAAATCAACAGCGAAAACAACGTCTTCTCCATACTGGAAAATATTTACTTAGAAATTTATACTTAGAAATTTTTTTCACACCTAAAAAGATAGCAGCTATATATAAATTAGAAAACACAAAATGTTGGAGATGTGAAACAGACCTTAATGCTGATTGGCAACATATGATAATTGGTTGTAAAACAGTGCTTTCCTTCTGGACTGACTTCACAAACTTATGTAAAGCAATGTGGTCAGATAAGTGTGACATCACAGATTCTCTTACATTATTTCACGCACCTATACCAGAAATGATTTAAAAAAAAGGTTCTGAAGAATTCTAACACTAGAAGAAAGCACTTACTGGATACATTTTGCTGTTGTGTTGGTTCAATATTAAAGCTGTGTTGTAACAATTGTTCAATTTCTTTGCTTGGTACTTTTGTTGAGTTGTTGAAGTCCATTGTTGCTTTATAGCAGAAATTATTCCGGTATCAACAGTAGCTAGAAAAATCATTACAAAAAAATGGAAAATGAAGACTGCTATCTCATTCAGTAATTAATTTATTTGTATAACAAAATCAGTATGCAGTAATGAAACACTTACTATAAGAATGAGAACTAAAAATGTGACACATAAATTATTAGCTTTGAAAAATTACACAGCTTATTGGATAAATATTAACTGTTCTAGAAATGCCTGAATTTTGTTATGGACTTTGTAAATAATGTGTACATAGTTTCATGAGACTGTTAATTATTAATTGTATAAATTATTATTTTTTTGGAAATCAAACAAAAAGTTTAAAAAAAAACCATAATGTAAACAATCGTAAAGAAAACATCCAGTAATAAAGTTGTAAACATCTTTAAAAAATAGTTTTTAACTATATATATTCTATGCAAAGAGTGGTAGTATTCAATTGAATAAGACTTTTTCTTATCTAAAACATGTAAAGATGGTGTGTATTTACATTCTGAGGAGACCATATTCACTAGCAGAAAAGGGAGATAACGAAAATGAGAAAAAATAGAAAAAATAAAAACCCTGAAGTGGAACAGTACAGTTTTAAGTGTTCACAAGTGCTCAGTAAGCAACAGTAGCAAAAATGCCCTGCTGCTTTGCAAAACTAGCAGCTTCACTCAGTGACTGATATCCGTAATCAAATTGTGTGCGACATGCTATTGTGACAAAAATGAGCATATACAACTATTGGCGATTCATAGAACTAGTTATTCATTACTGCTGCTCTTTTCCATCTGGATTCTGATGTTGGAACAGGGTTACTGAGCAAAAACATTACCAGCAGAAGGTAAAATTCCATCAACTAATCATGCAGTAGTGTTTTGGCTAACATGTATAGCCCACAGACTGGGGTCTATATTATATCATCGAACGCTTAAAAAAGCAAACGCTGATTGATCAACCTAATTTAAGCGAAAGCTTACAATCTCGAACTGTCAGATCAGCGATTTTTTCCCAAGGAAAAAAATCACTGATCCAAAACACATACACACAACACAAGCACACCAAACAAACAGAAATCCACACACATACACTTAAAATCTGATATCTAACCCTACACTAAACTATGCACACACCACTAACTATCCACTTACCTTAACACTAACCCTAAGGTCCGTCACTATCACACACTCACCTCACCCACTCCTTAACCCTAACTCACTTAAATCCGCCCTAACCCTCATGTCCACTCAATCGCACACACACACCTAACCCAAGCCCTAACCCTAATTCACCTAAATCACCCTAACACTCACATCCACACAATTGCACACTTACCTGAATCTGACCGGTAACTTTCCACCATAACACTGAAAATACCAAAGCAACAGAAACGGACAACCAAATTATTTCCCTAGGAAAAAAATTGAGTTTCTGCTGCTTCGATATTTTGCAGTTTCGCGAAAATAAGTTTGATCAATCAGCGTTCGCTTTTTTAAGCTTTCGAGGATATAATATAGACCCACAGACTGGAAAGGAGGAAATGACAGATTTTCTATACCAGATGATACTAAAGTATGTGTAGTTGTTACTATTCTCACTACAGGGGCTTTTCATGGATACACCGAGTATATCACTGGAGTCACCCTGCAGAATACATAAAACGTTCCTTCATGAATTTCTTCTACATGTGGGTGAACATATAAGTTTCTGTAACATAGTAGAGAAGAGATACACCATCAACTGTGGCTTGTATGACACTGCCCACCTTTCCAAAGTACTAGGAGTTAAAGTTTACACATGTATCAATGAAGGCCCAACCCGATGTCCACAGATACCAGCATATTATTAGGGAGGGCTATAATTCTATCAAGTTATAGGGTGGAGGCAGGGTTACATATATTTCTATTTTGGTTGACTGTGTCTAGAAAGTGAAATAGGTCAATTTCAATGCTGTGATAGGGCCAAAGGCGATGTTGTGAGGGGGAAACTAAGTGTTCTTCTAGCAGAAATTTTGGGTTTGAATATGGATATATCATATATCTTTCTAATACTTTAGAAAGTAGAGGGAGTATTGAAATGAGTTGATAGTTTGAAAGTTCAGTAGGGCACCTCCTTTATCTATTGGTATAATGTAAAAGATTTAATATATTTTTGGAACATAAGATTCTTTTAAGGATTTGTTGACTAACAAAGAGGCCAGTTAGCTTATTCCATTTCTTGCTAAAGTAAGATATTCTGCAGAAACATTGCCTGCTGCCATTGTAGCAGGTTTTAGTTTGTTTAAGTATTTCTTTATTTTAGTGACAGGAACTGGTCAAATAAGAAATCATATCTTCAATTAGTACTATAGTGTGATGCGAGAGGAGGTATATCTGCATTCTATTGGCAGATGTGACAGGTAGCATCTATAAAGTGTTCATTGAACCTACAAACTATGATGACATTAGTCTGAGTGGGAAGAGGATCAGGGTATGCTTGGTACTTGGCTTATGAAGATTGTTTATAGATAAACAAAACATTTGGGGAATGTTGCAGTATGTTGTCTGTGATGTTTAATATTTCTTCTTGTCTAAAAGGCATGTTTTTTGGTAAACTTTTTTAGATGCTGGTAATTTTGATGATTGTTTTCTTTTTTGTCATTGTGTCATTTACTCAAAGCACTATCACTAGTTTTCATTAATTGTTTTGTTTTCCATGTTAACCAGGATGTAGTTATCACTTTAACTTCCTTAACTCACAAAGTTACCTGTTGGTTTAAAATTTTCAGAAAAGTAGTACAAAAGTATGAGACAGCATCATCTAGTGGGAATACTTTTAGTTGGGGGCAGTTTCAATATTTCAGGGTCTCATGGAAAGTGTCTTTGTAGAAGTTGCTAAAGTTTCTCAGAGAGTTTAATTGCTTGCCAATTAGTGATTTTTATCAAGTCTGTAAAGAAGGAAACTCATTATAATTAACTTCTTCATCCTTGCAGCCATTATTACACACATTATTTCTATTTTCAGTATGTATCTTCTAATGGAAAAAATGTTCTAGTACAATAAATTTTCTCATTTCCTTAATTATTTTTTTTCCTTTTTATAATACTTTTTTAAAATTATCACTGTACTGTCCCCATTTTATTAACCCTTATTTCATGTTTAATATCCTTAACATTTATTTATTTATTTATTTATATTTGTTGACCGGGAGTGTCCGACTGGACGTAGGTCCATTTTCAGTGGAGGCGCGGGGAGAATAGCTCCACAGTTAAAAAAAACAGACAGTAGTTACATTGGATTACATAGCAATTAACAATTTACATAGCAGTTACTTACAACATATTTACAGATGAAGAACATAGCACATCAGTAGACAACTAGAATCTTTATCTGTGAAGTACATAACAGACATTAACAAATGTTACAAGAAGAAGTTCCTGCTGTATAATAAGTACTGGCTTATGAGCATCTGAGCTTGCTATAATCAAGGTAGTTAGTGGAGTGGAAATAAAGGTAGTGGTTGGATGGGGAGGATGATATTAGAGTGGGAGTTGCAAGGGCATAGCCAGCATGTTTTTAGGTGCGCTTTTAGTAAAATTTTGAAGTGGGTACATAATGGTATGGAGGTAATTGTGGGTGGGAGGGAGTTCCATAATTTGGCTATAGTGCAAGAGAATAGTGCTTCACCAGCAGAGTTATTGGCTTTAGTGATCTGCAAGTGATTTTTGTTGCTGGATCTTAGTGGTCTGGTGGTGCAATAGGGTTTGAGTAGATTCCGGAGGGATGGGACATTTAGTGGATGATTTACTAGTTTGTGGACAAGTGAGAGTTGATACCATTGAAGGAGGTGAGGGAGTTCAAGCCAGCCCAGTTCAGCAAGTGAGAGACAGTGGTGACTACGGTAGGATGCCCCTGTGGCGAATTTGGCGATTTTGTTTTAGCAGGTCTCTAGCTTGTTTAAATCGCATTGCCTTAGGTTGGTATATATTGAAGAGGCATAAAGTAGGGTGGAGATAAGGTGGGAATTTGCTATTGAAATCTTTGCTGCTTTGGTGAGAAGTTGCTTATTTCTGTATAGCGCTCCTAGTTTATTGTGGACTTTTTTTATGGTCAAGGATATGTGAATGTCAAATTTTAGTTTATTGTCTATTTCCACTCCTAGCAATTTGGTGTGCTCAGTTGGGTATATAGTGGTGTTGTCTTTTGCTGTGATGTTAAAGTGAGAGTTGTTTTGAGTATGTTTTGTGGGTTGGAAGATGAGTAGTTTAGTTTTGTTTGGGTTGAGTATTAATTGGGCATCGGATAACCAAGTTTCAACAGAGGAAAAGGCTTCCTGTGTGACCTTTTGCAGTTTGGGTAGGGACTGGGCTGAGCAGATGTTGGTTGAGTCATCTGTGTATTGTATGAGTGTGCCATGTTTGGTGGCAGAGGCTAGATTATTGGTGAAAACAGAGAAGAGTAGGGGTCCAAGGATGAATCCTTGGGGAACCCCTATGGAGACAGGTAGCTGGGGAGATATGTCATTCTGCCATACAACGGATTGTTGGCAGCCAGACAGGTAACTCTGAAACCAGTTGGTGACCGATTGTGAGAAGGATAGGTTATTGAGGACAGAGATAAGTTGTTTGTGTGGGACCATGTCAAATGCTTTAGACAGGTCTAGGAAAGGAGCAGAGGAGAGATAGCCATTGTTTTTATGCTGAAAGATAGTGTTAGTAAAGGAGAGTAAGGCAGTGGTGGTGCTATGATTTGGTCGGAAACCATGCTGAGTATTGGAAAGGAGGTTGTTAGCAAGGAGGTAGTCTGAGACCTGAGAGTGTATGCATCTCTCTAGTATTTTGGAGAGTGGCGAGAGAATAGCTATGGGACGGTAATTGGTTAGTTCTGTGGAGGGTCCGCCTTTGTGGAGGGGAATTATATGTGATACTTTCCACAGTGTGGGAACATAACTTTCTGACAGTGATCGGTTAATCAAGATGGATACTGGGTAGGCCAGAGCAGCAGCTGCGATTTGTAGGTATTCACTTGGGAGGTTGTCTGCTGCTAATCTGGTGGGCTTAAGTTTAGTTAAGAGTTTTTTTATGTTGGAGGTAGGTACAGGAGGAAAAGAGAAGGCAGTGGGGAGATTACTAGTTGAAGGTGTGGGTTGGAGGGGAGGTGGTTGTGTTGTCTAGCTAGTAATAGTACGGTTTGTGTGAAGTGTGTGTTGAATGAGGTAGCAATATTTTCTCAGGAGTGAGGGATGTTAGAAGGAGGGGTACTGACTTTACCTGGGTGGAGGATGGAGTTTATAGAGGACCAGAATTGTTTGGGGCTGTGTTGAGAGGAGTCTAGGGCAGACTGGTAGTATTGGAATTTGTCCTGTTTTATTAGCTTTTTGACTCTATTGCGTAGTTCTAGGAATTTCTGTCTAGTTGAGGGGGTTTTGGTTTTGTGCCAGTACTCCCAGGCTTTATCCCTGTTTTTCATTTCTGACTTAGTGGTTTTCTGCAGCCATGGGGAGGGTTGTGCTTTGATTCTGGAAAGTCTTATGGGGGCATGGTAATTAAGGATGCTCAGGAAGGTAGTACTAAAAAATTCAACTGCATCATCAAGGCTGAGGTACTTTAGAGGATGCCAGTTACATTCTTTGAGGGATGAGATGAATGTCAGTGGGTTAAAGTTTAGTTTTTTACGTATTTGATGGTAGATGACAGGTTTAGCTTGGTATAGGTATTTTTTTGAGTAGAAATGTCAGGGAGTGATCACTGAGGCTATCTGATAAGCAGCCTGTTATATATGACTGGGGGCTCTTACTGACTAGTATCCAGTCCATCAGTCAATAAATAAATAAATAAATAAATAAATAAATAAATTAATTAACATTTCCAGCACTAGATTCCCTTTCTCAGTTCTTACATGATCATGTAGTAACCATGATTGTGAGGAAAAATAAAAAAGACTGATGCAAAACTGGGCATATGAAACTACAAACATGCTGGCAGGAGGCATATGGTCTGTCCGATATATTTTTATATTCCACTAGTCCATCAGAATAGTTTAATTCTATCTTTTCAGCAGAAACCATATATCATTCAGGTGGAAACTGGCAGCAAATCTTTTATAATCAAAGTAACTTACACTATATTAAGTAATTTACATTGAAAGGAAGTGTTCAAGAACTGGGCCCTAAAAGTTTTCTGAAACTCTACATATGGTACCTATGTATAAGGCCATATTTGAGTTCTCCTGTTACATTTTGCATTAAACATTGTTAGGAAATTATAGTACAACAATGTTAAAACTGAAATAAATGCCTATTTGTTTGAAAGCCAGAGATGTGCTGAACAAGTGCCAAATATTGTTTTCCTTTATGTGCCAAATCTTCTTTTACCTTATCAAATAAAAGTTTTTATTCACTGAAGGTGAGATAAAGGAGGTTTATTATGTAGTAGCAGCAGCATATAATGGAGATAGATATAGTAATCTAACAAGATCTAAACAAGTCTTATATTACTGTAATTAAATAACACTGCTGATGAAATAAACCAAATGACAGCTAAAGATTACTCAGACTCCTGTAGCTCCGAAGAATGAATTGTTCTTTTCCTCTGTGATGGCAGAACTAAGACATACTGCACCATTTTCTGTAATTTCTGGACTTCTGAACTAACTTCTGAATATCTGATCTGCTGGACATTTCAACTGATTTCTGTACTCAGTCTTCTGAGGGTCTGAACTGACTTCTGTCTTGAAAGTATATCTCTTAATACTGAACTCTTCTAAAATACAAGTTGTACTCATCTCTTTAACCTTGATTTCAAGCCATGTTCCAGATAAATAAGATATTATTGCAGGTACCTGTTCTGCACACTGGGTTAGCAAATTTCATCCTTATCAATGCTTTGGCCTGAAAGTTATTTCACTGAGCTCATTTGTATATTTCACTGAAACATTCCCTTCTACTGAAACTGCACTTACCGAAACTGCATATAAAATGCAAAATATAAAATGAAGATATAAGCCTGCTTTACTATGGCTGCATTTCTAGTCCTATGCTATGACAACACTGTATTGATGTAAGATTTATTCTGGCAAAACTATATTTGTGGGAGTCCTTTCTGACAAAACTATATTTATGTGAGTCCTTATCTTACAAAGAGTCAGGAACAAAACACTCTCTTAGACTGCTGTTGTATCCTCAAAGATATCATTATATCTCATTCTTGATCTACATGACAGGATGCTGCAGTTGTCAGTAAAAGGAATATAGACCTTATCCTATGTGCAGCAGAAGAAGGTTGCCGCTAGTGAAATACTTATTTGTTTTATTTTCAGTATAATGAAAGCTTTTTTGCAAATATATGCCCAACATTAGATTCAACCTATGTTTGAGAGGAAAGTCAAATATCCATCCGCTGGAAACTGAGTATAATGCCAGAAAGTGGCACCAAAGATCCTCTGAAACACTACATTTGTTACATTCTATGGAGTTATATGCCAGTTTCCCCACTGACAGTTCAAGGATTCAGGAAATTCTAACATTTGAGTACAAAATTCACTCACAAGTGCCTTTCTAGATAAACAGATTTCAGTAGTTTTTAACCCATATTTGCAAAGCTGCACACTGCACTTATTATTTCAGTACATTTAGGCCTTACCTTATACACAATTGCATACATGTTGTCTAGTCTGATGGAATATTTATTATTATTATTATTATTATTATTATTATTATTACTGTTGTTGCTGTTGTAAGTAGTAGTAGTAGTTTTACGACTGCTGATGTGCAATGATCATGGGATTATAATGGTTAAATAGCTGCTAGATAATTCTGCCAAATGGAATTTAAACCAATACGCAAAAGATTAATTAAAGAGTACATGGAAGCAAAATAGTCACTATACAAAATAGAATGGAATAATATGTTCAATGGAAAACTGAAAAAGGAATATGTCAGGTTTTGAACGAGAAATTGTTTGAACACAAAAAAAAAATTTTTAAATGTTTAACATCATTATCTAGGCACACAAGGTGAGGATATATTTCCATAAGAATGAAATACTTGATTAAGGCGAGAGACAAAAACTATTAAAAATATGGAAAAGAGGTTGAACTATAATTTTGAAAGCAAACAAACAAGCTGGACATTCAAATTAAACATAGTGTAAGACAAGAAAAATTTGAAGAAAAATTATACAAAAATGTTGAGCATAATAGGAAACTATTTTATAGATACATAAGATGTGTTAGGGGTAAAGACATATGAATTAATAAGCTGTGTGTAGATTCTAAAATTTCTTCTCAAAATAAACAGATTATAAATGTGTTTACAAAAATCTTATGCAAAGCAGTTTGGCTCCACAACAAAGGTGATAAACTGTCCTAGTACCACCTAGGTAATAACATACATTGAAATTAAATTAGACTTAATTCAGAAAGAACTAAGCAAACTGCACTCAAACAAAGCAAAGAGAGGAGATGGTACTAATAATAATGACCTGAGAACACTTCAGTATGAACTTAAAGTGCTATTATATCTGCTATTCACTAGGTCTTTTAAATATGGGAAGATTCCTCAAGATTGGAGACATGCACTTGTATACAGATTTTATTATATGTAGAATTAAGATAATAATTTCCCTTGTTTTTACAAGAGTAGATGTCTGGATTGATGTTCTTGGCTCAAGCTACAGACAGTTTTTTTTAAGTAAATATGCATGACAAATAAGACAAAATGATGAAAGGCATGAAAAATGCTAACCTTCTTGAATCTGCAAAGTTATTAACTTGTTTTATTTTTCCTATTAGCAAATGCTCTCAGTAGGAGACAAAGTCTGAAGCTGAAGGCAGATGACTAGATCCCTATTGAAATGTTGGCACTTGAAATGCTGAGTGCTGACAAGCAGAAAAAAAAGCCTGAAAACACAGGAGAAGAGTGAATCTCTTTCCTCTCAAACATAGGTTGAATCTTTAAACTTCACCTCCCATGAGGTGCAACCCCCAGACTCAGACCTGAACTTATATATACCAACTCCAATATCACTATACCTTGGAATATTCTGAGAAATGGCATCTCAGTTTTAATATATGTAAGTCTGTTGTCTTTGCTATTCAGTCTCTGCATTTCGGGATTCACTATGGCTCTGGCAGGTCCCGACATTTCAAATGGTTGCTCAGTTTGCCAGGAAATGTCTGTACTTTGTGTTATGAGTGAAATGAACAGATTCCTTAAAGCATCTGCAAAATTGTTAGTGGTTTTGTTTTCTCATCACTGTCTACTTTTGCTAGGAGATGAGCCATCTACAGGTATGTTTGCTGAGAGTAATGCAAAATGTAAAGGTACAGTGGCAAGCTGTTCAGTGAAAATAAAGTCTGAAATTGGGGGGAATGAATAAGAGATAGCAGCCTCCCCTTAATATTTTAATGCATTTAATAGAACGGTACCAATTTAGTTTTATATAAAGGTTGTTAGTATACTTAAACTTAAGGCCGAAGTTAATGTTTTCTAAAAGCTCACAAGCTGTTTTTTTTCATATCTGAGAGGGAAAAGAGATGAGACAAGTGCATACAACAATCAGTGTTAGTCAGAACACAGGCTGTAATGTGTGCTTTAGTATAGGTAACCTTAACTTTGAATTAAGTAATGCCTGTGGATGCAGCTGTTAGTGAAGAGCAACTGCTCCCATCAGAAGGGTTAAACTTAATTTGTTGCACATGTACATAACTTTGTGTATTTGATCTAAGTTAATAGGGGATGTGGGATCTGAAAATGTGTTTAATTTCTTGCTTGAGGGCATTCATTAAAGTAAAAAGTCTTGAAAAATATGATATAGTTTCAAAGGAGATTAGAAGAAACAACGGTATAAAAGATCAGTTTGCCAAACAGTAAGTGCCTGTAAAATAAAGTGGGAAATACATATCCAAAAGAACTGTCATGTATAACAGGGGATATCAATAACTTTCTATCATAATTACTACTCTATTCATATTATTTTGGAAACTAAATGGTATTACAGGTATAGACAAAAAAACAAAGATTATTTAATTATATTAAGAAATGGAGAGTGCAAACAGTAGTGCTGCAGGAGACACATTTAGATAGAAATGAGCATATGAAGTTGACAAAAAATTGTTTGCCGGATGAAAATTCAGTAGAATATCAAGGACAAAGGAAAATGGGAGTAATAATACTAATTGCTAGAGTACATGTGTAATAGCAAGATGTTATTGGCAAGGGAGGAGGACTATGCTGGCATGTAGTTACATTCCATCAAAAACTGCTATTGTCAAGCATAAGAAACTTTTGGGAGAAATAATCCATTTCAGCAGGGAATATTTATAATTGGGAATTAAAACTTGATTTAAAATAGTGAGGATGTATTAGGGGACCTAGAAGAGAAAAATATAACAAAAGAGGTTAGATTTATGAAGAAATTTATGAAAATATATGGTATGGAAGATACTTAAATGGAATTTACATATTATTCTCCAAGGTACAAAAATGGGCTAGACTGGATATAAAGCTACAGTACACATCCAATAACTATTTCAGGTCATACAGTAATAAAAACTAAGATAAAAAAACAGGAAAATTAAGTAAAAATGAGACAGTGGCACTTTCCTACTTCCCTAATAAAGAGAGAGGAATTTAAGGAATGGGTAGAGGAAATTGTGAGTTATTAGGGAAGACAGAAATTTCTTCAGAAAGGATAGATACTGAATGGGATAAAATTAAAAAGTAGCTTAAAAATAGAGTATAAATGAAAGAGAAATACAATGCACCCCTAAGAGATGACCCAATTGTTCAAGATTTGAGAATATATGTGGAGAGTGACCCACATATTGTTGTAAGAAAGTCCTTATGTATTGCACAGCTTATAAACAAAGAGATTGTGTCTAGATCTAGGGATGTTTTTTGTCTCCCTTTACTCAGCCCTCATTAGGCTAATCTTTGAATATAACACCATCTTTGGCATGTGTCTGTCCAGACACATGCAACAACTGGAGCACCCACAGAGATACCTTACTAAAAGGATACAAGGCCTAAACAACATGTCCTACATGGACCAACTAAAGATCCTCTCACTATGCTCTGTATCCTACAGACTGCTATGGCATACAAGGTATCCTTCAACCCATTGTTAATGGATTTACTGTACATCAGCAAGTCAAATGGCATCAGAAATACTCTGTCTAGGGATCTGAACCTCTTCTGCAGCATCAACAGAATGGTTTGGAGGGGCAATTATATCTTGAAGAGAATACCATTGCTGTGGGGTAGACTCCCCATCCACATAAAACAAAGTTTATCTCTCTCCATATTTAAGTGCAACTTAGATCTATGGATAGGAAACAGAAAATGTACATGAGGACTGCCCCCTCTACTACTAATGGACAGAGGCAGATCCTAAATGCTTTATCCCATACAGGGGTCACCTCCAGTTATCTATGGTATGATCGCAGTTATTCTCATTAATGGTAATATATAATTATCAACCATGGGATATGTAAGGCAAATATATAACCAAATAGGATAGCTTATTTCTAGCACAACAAGGGAAAGTGGTTAGACTTACAGTGTCCTGCAAGGACAACTAACCTAGTATTTATGTATGAACCTATGAACATATGAAAAATATATCAGAAACAAGTAATACAAATTATTTAGAGGTGCTGACAAAGGTTACTGTATTGTAGAATAAGGGGAATCTCACAGAACAACAACAGGAGCTACCACATAGTGCTAAAGGGAACATAAAGAAGTATTTAGATACTATGCATGAGTTTAGAAAGATTGCTATTCACCAACTATGTTGTCATAACAACACCACAGCACAAAAGCTTTTAGCACTATGACATAGACAACAGAAAGTAGAAAGCTTTATTGCCAAACGGAAGGAGTCTAATACATGAAAAATACCAGATATCCAGGTATTAGAGATATTTTGAACGTTTTATGAAAATGCATATAAAGCAGAATATCATGGAAACCATGGATAAGCAAAAATGTTATTATTCATGGAAGAATTTAATTATGCCAAGGTGAGAGAAAGATGAGGCTCAACAACTAAAGATGATGAAGAGATAAAAATGGTGACTTCTCTTCAATCTATTAGGAGGTCTCCAGGAATATATGGTATTCCTGTGAAATTGTTGAACTTAGGAGGGAAGAAAGTGATAAAGGTTTAGAAGGTTCTGTTTTATAGTATTTGAAAAGGAGGGGAAGCACCTGCAACTTGGAAGAACCATGGTAGCTGTAGAACACAAAGTGGGTAAAGACCCATCAGACCCAGCTTTATATACACCATTTCAATTTTAAACCATGATTATAAAATATTTATACCTATACGAGCTATGAAAATGGCACTGCCACAATCAATAGGTATGGATCAATGTGGTTTCTTGGAGGGGAGGCACTGGCAACATTATTAAAACAATGATGATCCAGAGAGAAGCAGAATGTAAGAAAATCCCACTGTTTTGTGTGTTTTGCTACAGGGAAAGCAGATGAAAAAGTAATCTGAGACTTTATGAGTAAGACAATGGAAGCAGTTGCATTCCCTGATACAATAATAGGGTTAATTTTGCGAATATATGAATAATCAGTGAAGAGAATTAAAGTGTGAGGGTTCCTCCTTGATAAGCTGTATTTGAACAGATGAACCTGGCAGGGGGTGCCCTTCTTTCACCTTTTTTATTTGCTTTATAATTAGAGCCACTGACAAAGAAAATAAGGGATTCATAAATTCAAGGGTATAATTGGTATGGTAATCAAGAAAATGTGGCTTTATTTGCAGATGATATTACTTTGTACTTGATAAATCCAGACAAGGGCATTTTGGTGTCGTGGAATATTTTGTGACAGTTTCAGTTCTTTTCAGGACAGGCAATTAACAAAGATAAAACAAAGGCTAAAGCAGTAAATTATGTACCCACACATAAATTGGTTCAAGCAATACCCATAGTTATGGGGACTCAATATAATAAAATGTTTAGATGTATAAATTAAAATGATTCTGTTATGGCAGCTAATGATATGTGGGAAGAGGCTAAACAAAAGATAATACAAAAACTGAGAAACTGGAAAATCTTGTTTATGGATGCAGATAGTAAGATAAGCCATGAAAATGGTTTAGTCCCATTAGTTTTACATACAGGTCAGGCACATTTTATCAACCAGAAGGGAAGTTGTAGACAATAATTAATAAAGAGTTGAAGGAATTTATTCAGGATAGAGAGCATGAGAATTATGTGAGATAAGACGATCATCCCCATAGAACAAAATGGTTTAGGATTACCTGATTTGTATAGATATTTTAGTGCTACACAGCTAAGGCTCACATACATAATGCAAGCAAAAGGTTATAAATCAAAGTGGAAAGGAATGATGATGATGAAGCAAGCATGAAGTTGAAGAAATAATGAGATATTAGGAGAGTGTATGCAGATTTTTAAGAAGAATAATCAAACCATATAGAATATTATATTCATAAAGTTCAGAAAGTATTCTAACAACTGAGTCAACATGGGAATGGAGAAAGGAGATATGCCCACAGGTATGACTGAAAGTAGAAGTAAGAAAATAGGCAAGAGGGGGTTGGAATTTACTGTAGAAAACTGACAAAGGAGCCAAAGTAGTGGTAACAAGTAACTAAGGAGAGAAAGGTAATAGAGTGAGATGAGGCCTAGTAAAAGGCTGGACTACAGGTTAACGACTGCCTTCTCTCCCAAGGATTGATAACAGAGAGAAAGGGACAGGGAAGTCCTAAGTGATAGTCCAGCTCTGGCCGGCTTTTTAGTCACTAAGCTGTTGTTAAAAAAATAAAACATCAGTAGGGCATTTACAATATTGCATGATAACTATAAGAGCCATTCAAAGGAGGAGTGAAAACATAGAAGAGAGACTAGAAAAGCAGTTTTCAATGGAAGGACATATGCATGGCTATCAAGTATGCAACAAAGTCCAGAAGGTTTAGGATTTTTGGAAGTGTTTGTGTAAGTATTTTGATACCCCAAACAGGCATTAAAGAATATTTTATCAGGTAGCTGGAGGTGTGATGGGAAAGAGAGAAATAACTGGGAAAATATTTTGCTAGTATAATAGGTTGTCAGATTTTAAAACTTTCCTATAGTCCCTATCAGAAATATTGGGAGAGAAAAAGGCTGTCACTAAGGAAATAATTTTTGGGGCTGGGCTGCAGGATCTCAGTTGCTTAGACATAGTAAGGCCTTATGAGTTTAATGCTGTTGGCTGCAAAAAAGGAATTACTAGAAAATGGAAATCAAAATCTAAATCAACTGTAACTAAAGTACTGAATATTGTTAAAGACAGAAAAGAACTGGAAGTGACATCTTTAGAAAAGAGAAGGAGCAAACTGCATAGAAATAAATGGCGTTTGTAGGAAAACATGCAGAATAGAGTTCAGTAGGAGGAGGAGTGAGGTTTAAGGTAAGGCAGGAATTGAGCAACTGATATAATGTTGGAGTTAGACAGTTCTTATAAAGAATGAAAATGTATATGTAATCTATAATGCGTGAAAAAAATCTTAAATATGGTTTGTTTTCTTTTCTATACATATATTGTGCCTATGTCTTTAGTGATAATTTAATAAAGGCGTTTAAAGAAAAATGTGTTCTATGATCAGTTTATACTCTTTGGTTGTTTAATGAAGTTTAGAAATGCATATAACAAAAATTGATGAAGACACTTGTGTAAATAGTTATTTGTTTTATTATGTAAATGCAATTTTTGTTGTATATAAAATTTCAATAAAATTTAAAAAAAAGAAAACTGAGATGAGTTGAAGTATTTAATCGGTAGCCAAGTTGAAGTATTTTGAAGGACGATTATAGACAGCCAGTGAGATTTTCTTGAGTCTACATATTTTTGTAAATGATATCTTTGAGAACTGTGTAGAATTTAAATAAATAGATGTCAAGTATTTATCAATAATACATGGATGATCATTTTTTTAAACTATGGGTCAAGTTAAGACAGTACTGATAAAAATTGTTTGCTATTTCAAGGGCAGGGATAGACCAGATAAAAAGAAAAGTCTGACTAATTTTGTCTGGTGTAATAGGGTGTGAGACAGTATTCCAAAAGGTGTAGGATGGCTTAAATATTTTTCATAATATATGAAAATTTTATTTTTACTTTTACACTGAAATGTCTTAATGTATTCTATGACTCTCAGTATTAGTACAAAGTTTGTGGCATTTTATGATGAAAGTGAAGTTTGCATGCCTGATCCCTGAGGTATTACTATCCTGAGATTGTTTTTTCAAACATGAAATGATTTTTAGCCTTATCCTTTTATGCATTGCTGTTTTAAGAAAAATTAAATTTGCTTAAAATGTTTTGTTGAAATAGTCTATGACATCTTCAGCTTCTATAAATTTAAATGGAGACCAATGTATATACTTTAAGAGTGTGATAAATTTCTGATTATCAAAGTGCCTTTTGATTTTTCTGGATTAAATTAAAGGTCTTTTGGAAGTTTGTGTGGTTTCATACAGAAAACGGGTGATGGTTTTCATGAACAGAGTTTGGCATGATTCCCACATAAACATTTTTAAGATAGATGATAATACCCAGTTAAGAATACTGTACTTATCTGTATCCTTATCAGTCCTAGTTGTCATCTATGTATGTCACATGAAGCAGAGGTGTAGCTAGGATGGGATGAAAAGGGCAGCCATCCCAGACACAAAGTGTAAGGTGTGTAATTGCCAGGTGCCAATCAATTCTTGTTCTGGCATTGATTTCTATACTATCATTCAAAGCTGAATTTCACTACTGCTCTTGTGTTCAAGATTGAAATGCTTCAGAGCTTCATATGTGTTATAGGTTGTAGCAAACTGCTTGCTGCTTGTAGCAAGCAGTTTACTATTGTTTAAAATGCAGAAAGATATTGATTTTTTGCTCTTCGACCTAAAGTGAAGGGGGTGGGTGCCAGAATGGGGGATGACACAGGGTGCCATATTATTTAGCTATACCTCTGTGTGAAGCCTAAAAATGCAATGGATGAATGAGCTTCTTGACTGATGGTTACTGACAAGCCTGTAATAAATTCACCAAGATTTATTTCTTCACAGGTATGAGCTGTAATCCATGGCATCTTATTTTCTTTGGACATTTTTAAAACTAATGCAGATATATAATTACATCAGTGGATCTTAATGTATTAGCATAACTCTTACTGGATTGTAGTAATTTTTCATTTAAGTTTAGACTGGTATTTTAACTGGATGCAGTGAGCATCTGATGTTATTAACAATTATGGCTACACCACTGTCCCTTTGAAATTACAGTTTTGATGCAGTATATCACAGCCAGATGGTAGAATTTCTGTGTCCAAAATGTGTTATTTCAGACCTATGTGTAATATGATAGTTATGTTAGGTAACACAGAGATATCCAACTATTACTGGCATTGATACCTATGTGATGCCCATGCACTGCTCCAGCAATCAAGGAGCCTCAATTCTCACCACTAACACCAGTGAGAGGCATCCATATAAGGAAAGGATAATAAATACACACAGTAAAGTACAATTTCCCTTAAGAGCACACAGAGATCACAGTCAGTCTGGGGCTGGTTTCTCCCTTTCTCTCCAGGCCCCTAATAAGACTCCCCACTGGCACAGCTATAGGGTCCAGATCTCAGCCTAGTGGGCAAGCTAAAACCTCCAGCACCCTCTCTGTCCAACCAGTGCTTTGTGTCCCTGCCTAAGTAGCTGACACACACACACTTTGAGACAAGAGTTATATACAACCACACAGACACTCTTGAGGAAGGCTGGCACAGGTTCTCCAGCTGTGCCCCTTTTACCCAGACTATATAGTAGTACCACTTGCCACCACCCATTAATATTTATCAGCTACTAAAAGGCCCTTATGAAAGGGTGTCCAATTATACTGTGCAATATTATTATCCAAATGGTAAGTGTAACTGAACAGCAAGGCTTATTTGGAGTGACTTTGTACAATATCACTAAATACATGCAATGTACTTTTACAGCTTAAATTATCTCTACACAAAACAGTCACAATTGAAATGTTTAAAATATATAATAATAAATAATAAAAACACAAGACAGTACTTATTACTACAAAGTGCTAGTCAAGGGTTCAGAGATCAGAGGAAAATGCTTAAAATTATACAGTAGAATAGTTCTGACATCAACACAGAAAAACACTTAGTCTAATCTTCCTAGTTCTTAGCTATATCTAAGAGATAACACAGTTCTAAAATAAACTTACATGTAGAACACAGGCAGAGTGCTGGTGAGTTGGATGTTCTCAAGTCAAATGCTCAAATGATCTCATTCTTTCTCTCCTTAAATTAATAACACAGTACCACTGATTCATTTCAGATTACTTCATTTCTTTCTGGCTCTCAGTCTAACAGAAACTCAGAGGTTAATAGCCCTTTTGATCTTGCAGCTGGACAGGAATCCAGATCAATAAAAGACATTATACATGTAAGTTCTAGTCATTAACTCTGGCCTCAAAACAATAGGCAGAATGCCTCCCTCTAGACATCTCAGCTCTGAGTTTTAGATCAAAGAATGTTACAATTCTTGACTTATCAGCTTTCTCACAGTAGAGTGCACTGTTGTTACATTTTTCTTCAGTTCAACATCCAATACAGTCTTTTCACATTTAAGAGAACAAGCCAGTGGCTTACATTAATATTTACAAATGACAGAATTATCTACAAAATTGTATCTAGCTAGGCTGACAGCCTACACCTATCTTCACAACCTATACTATTATTCCTGATCTGTGTATATATATATATATATATATATATATATATATATATATATATATATATATATATATATACCTGTAACTATGTTTATACATACTCTGAAGGTTCACAAAGCAGATTTTTATACCTGTGGCATTATTTCAGAAAAGAAGGTTTAGATAATGGAATAGTATTATTATTTGGGGTTTTTTTTAGCTTTATGGTGTCCATCTATCCACTCATCCATCCAAAACTCCTTTTCCCATTTTTGCTCATAGGGTTGGGGTGTCACTTTAATAATGGCAATCATCTAGAGTCAAGGTTACCAAAGAAAAGGATATTTATTTTATACTGATGTAACAGATGCTTTTATTTTTCACTGTACTGTGGACAGTACTTCATACTGATCTTTGTACTGGAGTATTTTAGGTATGTATGACAAAACATAAGCTGAATGGCTTGTATACAGTACTTAAGGTATATGGGTTAAGCATCTTATGTATTGTTTTAATAGATGATGATAATGAAAATGATGTTCTATCTCAGAAATAATGGAAATAATGCAATGAGAGCATATAATCAGTATAGCAGTACATGATATCATGGAAGATAGGCGAGATGGGTGATTACTGAACAAGGATAAGGGGTGAGGTCTAGCAAGTGGCATTGCTCTGTTTGGTCAGGAATGCGGCTGGGCAGCTGCAACAGCTAATGGTAATAATCTAAAGCCACCTATTCTGGGGTGGTAGAGTGGCTGGGGAGGGTAGGAGGTATGAAAAGTACATGCCTTAGAACCCTGGTGTAGAAGCATGATCATCTCCTAGGAAGACTGTGCCCCCCCCCCCCTTTAAGGGCTAGTCTTTGAAAGCAAATTTTCTAAATGTAGTGTTAAGTATGACACATCTGGATAATCATAATCTAGCTAAATCTTCTTCTTCTTTCAGCTTTTCCCAGTTAGGGGTCACCACAACAGATCATCTCTCTGCTCATGACTGGTAGTGGAGTTTTACAGTGTCGAGTTGCCAGCCCGGCACCCAACCTTCCACAGAAGGCACACACATGCACACACTCACACCTAGGGCCAATTTAGAGTGTCCAATCCACCTACTGTATGTCTTTGTGATGTGGGAGGAAACCGGAACACCCGAAGGAAACCCACATGACCACAGGGAGGACATGCAGACTCCACACAGAAGGCACCCCAGCTGAGAATCGAACTGGAGAACCTCTAGCTGTGAGACAGCAATGCTAACCGCTACACCACCATGGCCGCCCAATCATAATCTAGCTAAATAATAATGAGAAAGCCTTTACTGGATGGTGTAGCTGGTCTCCTGTTTCTGTACAGGTGGAGAGGTTTATAGAACAGCTGTGCACATGTTCTATGTTGAATAAGATCCTGAAAGGTGCATATCTTCTTCATGTCTCTATAATCTTTTTAGTAGTGAACTTTCTGGTGAAATAAAGGGAAAGCTTGGTTATCTCTTGGGCCCCAGGAAGGCTTTCTTTTTCTCATGTCACTTGCATCCTGTGAATGATACAATTATACATTAAACAGAGCTATAAAATATAGGATTGTATAGCAACAATATGCTCCTCATAAACAATTCATAATAAATAGATGACCTGTAAGCCATTCATTTCAAGCTATAAAGGGTACGTTGTTGTGTAACTAAATTAGTTTTACTAGTAGCTAATCTGCGTACAAAGTGCAAGTAATAATGTGGACACTGGGGGAGGGGTCTAATCACATATGCTATCAGAATTATATATAACATTGTTGTTTCAAGTTAATAGAGAGAAAGAGGTAATGCATTTCTTTTTAAAAATGGAACATAAGACTTTTTTTTGTTGTTAAGCATAACATGTTGACAAAGTAAAACAAGGTAAAGGTGCAAAGTCCGGTTGCAGGAAAAAATATTTTGTATCACAGTAAACCAAACTGCAGTAGTGCAAGAACATTTAATAAATCCAATAAAGCACATTGATTCAATACATAAAATAAAATAAAATAAAAGATTAGCGCTTTCATACATAACAGAGTACTTCTTCAGATCTACACAGTAATAGCAGTTACAATTTAAATAATACAGGCAATTAGTGCTGTGGATCACGTGACTTTAAAATAGGTTTAAGGGGAATTAACTTATTTAACCCCTTAGTCCCTGCAGCTTGTAAAAGTAAAATCCATTTCACCTCTTGACATTCAGTCCTAATTGTTATATTACCTCCTCTAACATTAGGCTGACAAATCTCTAATAGTGAAAATTTAAAATAATTATTATTTCCCATCTGGGTAACATGTTTTGCAAGGGCATTTTTACTATCATTTCTCCGGATACTGTAAAGATACTCACATATCCGATCTCTCAAACACCTATTAGTCTTGCCCACATAAAACATTCTGCTGAGCTCACAGGAAGCTAAATACACAACATTCATTGTATTACAACCAGCATATGCCTTAAGCTCATAGACATGTCCAGTCACAGGGTGCACATACATATCATCATTACATACATAGGAACAAATGGTACATTTACGACAAGGAACGGTCCCTGAAATAGCATTCCCTAAATGTTCATTCCCATTATTAACAACTCTGTTGGATTTATAACAGAGCAGTCTCTTTAGACATTTCTGATTTTTAAAGGTAAATTGTGGCACTTCAGCCAATGTCTCCTTACATTTAGCATCTGATCGTATTATTTTCCAGTGTTTTTTAATAATATTGCATATAGCAGAAGAATCTTTGGAGAAGGTGGGGCATATTCTTGCCTTACCTAACAAGTTCCCAGTCTTGTTGTTGACAGGGCCCACGTCTGAATTCAGGTAGGGTTTTGATTGAGTGTCCCTAAATGAGACAACCTCATGTTGTGCCTCAGGTATATCATCCTGTGGAAAGCCTTTTTCTTTAAAATTATTTGAAATTTCTTCAAAAGATTCATACATACAACTGTCCTTTATATGCAGCCGGGCAGATCTATAAAATTGCCCTTTTAGCACATTCCTCTTTACAGATTTCGGATGCATACTCTTGGCATGTAAAATGTTGTTGGTCTTACAAGATTTAGTATAAATCTGTGTCTGAATGCCATCAGGGGCTATAATAATTTGTACATCCAAAAAAGAAACCTTTTCATTAGATGAGCTAACTGTAAATTTCAAAACGCTGGTGCTGCTATTAAGATATTCAACAAACTCACATAAGAAAGAATAATCATTCTCCCAAACAAAAAAACACATCGTCCACAAAATCACCATAACAGAGAATGAACCTAGAAAAAATATTATTTTCATTAAAAACAAAATCAGACTCCTACTGGGTCATGACCAAGTTGGCGTAGCTATTGGCACAAACCGTGCCCATAGCTACACCCATTCATTGTAAATAAAAGGAGCCTTCAAACATAAACAAGTTATGTCCCAATATAATCTTTAAAAGGGAGCAAATCAGATGAACCTTATTCGTGTTATATGTACTATTCTGTGTCAAAAAATGTCTAACAAAGTCTACCCCTGTATCATTAGGGATACATGTAAAAAGTGACGTCACATCCATAGCTACTAGTAACACATCATTAGTAAATCCCTTTAACTTCCATTCATTTAACTTTTGCAAATATTTTCTAGTGTCCTTTAAAACATGTTCAGCTTTATCAAGTACAGGACAAAGTTGTTTCTCCACATATATGGAGAGTGTCTCTGTGGCCCACCCTCTGCCAGATACAGTGGGTCGCATGGGTGGACTAGTGGGGTTCTTATGCAGCTTTGGTTGTATGTATAAATCTTTTGAAGAAATTTCAAATAATGTTAAAGAAAAAGGCTATCCACAGGATGATATATCTGAGGCACAACATGAGGTTGTCTCATTTAGGGACACTCGATCAAAACCCTACCTGAATTCAGAAGTGGGCCCTGTCAACAACAAGACTGGGAACTTGTTAGGTAAGGCAAGAATGTGCCCCACCTTCTCCAAAGATTCTTCTGCTATATGCAGTACTATTAAAAAACTTTGGAAAATAATACGATCAGATGCTAAATGAAAGGAGACATTAAGTGCCACAATTTACCTTTAAAAATAAGAAATGTCTAAAGAGAATGCTCTGTTATAAATCCAACAGAGTTGTTAATAATGAGAATGAACATTTAGGTAATGCTATTTCAGGGACCTTTCCTTGTCGTAAATGTACCATGTGTTCCTATGTATGTAATGATGATATGTATGTACACCTTGTGACTGGACATGTCTATGAGCTTAAGGCATATGCTGACTGTAATACAATGAATGTTGTGTATTTAGCTTCCTGTGAGCTCTGCAGAATGTTTTATGTGGGCAAGACTAATAGGTGTTTGAGAGATCGGATATGTGAGCATCTTTACAGTATCTGGAGAAATGATAGTAAAAATGCCCTTGCAAAACATGTTACCCAGATGGGAAATAATCATTATTTTAAATTTTCAGTATTAGAGATTTGTCAGCCTAATGTTAGAGGAGGTGATATAACAACTAGGACTGAATGTCAAGAGGTGAAATGGATGTTACTTTTACAAGCTACAGGGACTAAGGGGTTAAATTAGTTAATTCCCCTTAAACCTATTTTAAAGTCACATGATCTACAGCACTAATTGCCTGTATTATTTAAATTGTAACTGCTATTACTGTGTAGATCTGAAGAAGTACTCTGTTATATACGAAAGCGCTAATCCTTTATTTTATTTTATGTGTTGAATCAGTGTGCTTTATTGGATTTATTAAATTTTCTTGCACTACTGCAGTTTGGTTTACTTTTATACAAGCATAACATGTTAAAACACAAAAATATTTGGAGAAACAAGGCCACTCGGATATTGCAATGAACTTCTTTAATATCAGATGAGTGCTTTTGTCTTTAATGTTACGAGACTTCTTCAGATGCCATATTGCAAAGTTAAAAAGTTTAAATAGCCGTCTCGCAGTCACATGATCTATAAAAGTCCACACAGACTTTAATTACTTTAAAGAGATAAAACCTTAAATATGTTAATTATGATTTAAGATACAAACATCAAAAATACACAATCAGAAACAAACGTATACAAATTAATACAATTAGAAGACCGAATGTTTAGGTGATGAACACCTAAACATCGATCTTCTAATATCAAACTACACAATGTCGAACGTCCCAGGGAAACACGTCCCTCGGCCACAACACAAAAAACACACCACCTAACTAAATATACCAACTCCCTGATCGCTCAACAGTAGAGAAATAGCAAACTCCGGCGAACGGCCAAGGGAAACCTTTCCCTGCGTTAAATCATCTGTTTGCTGTTTTTTGCATTCGATATTAGAAGATCAATGTTTTGGTGTTCGATCACCTAAACATTCGGTCTTCTAATATAGACCCAATACAAACACTAAAAATTATTCCTTATCAAAAAATAGGAAGATCCAATAATAATAAGCCCAGTATGTCTAGTCCCTGCTTTTAATTTAAGTAAGCAAGTAATGGAACAATAATAATGATTTAGTCCCAGCCAACTGTTAGCATTAAAATGTAACTGCCAATACAATTCTCTTTTTTCAAGAAACACCGTGACCAGGACCCCCCCACACACACACACACACACACACACACACACACACACACACACACACATACACACACACACACACACACACACACACACACACACACACACACACACACACACACAAACACAGTTCATTGACACTTTCTCAGCAATAAAAAATTTAAATGAATGCTCAAGATGGTCGTGTAAATGTTCATAAGGGCATTTGTACTTTTTCCTTTTTTCATCTCATACATATCTTCATAAGTACAGTTCTTCAATTAACCTTCTGTTTTCCCAAAATAAAACTCGGGACACACTTGGCAAATACCTACATATATTACAACTTTAGTTTCACAGTTAAATTTATATTTGATCTTACATTTATGCCCTCTAACAGTAAAACAATTACCAACCAAAATATAGTTGCAACAATTACAACGACCACACTTGGACATAAAAATTTAATTTTCGCTATTGTTGTTGTTCCCATTGAAAATCCTAATAGGATCATAGGATCCTAGGAAGTTACTAGGCTATTGGTCCTGAGGCCCTTACAAGCCTAGCCAAGAATTTAGGCCATGTTTAGACAGGTCAGCACCGGATACCTCTGTTCAGCAGGGACACAGGTGGAATCCAAGGGGTGTATTTTCTGTTCTCCATCCAGTTATCCAGGTTGCGCTTAAAAAGGGTTAATGAGGTACTCTGCTTGATGTGGAGTGGGAGTCTATTCAACAGAACGGGGAGTCTCCAGGACACAAATCTGTCCTGCCAACAAGTCTTATTGATGTCACAGACCAAGTTGAGGTCATGCATGTGGGTGATTCAAGTGGAGCTTGACTTGTGAATATGCAGCAGTCCCATCAAGGCAAGAATCTGAGATTGCTTTGTATGCCAGACAGAGGTCACCTCTGAGGAGTCTGTATGAAACTGAGTAGAGGGACAGGGATTTTAGCCTATCTGTGTAGGGTAGATGTTTGAAGCCCTGGATTCTCGTAGTGAGGAAACTCTGTAGTCCCTCCAGCTGTTGCATGTGCTTTGTGAGGTTTATGCCAAAAGAGGCATTGTACTAAATAGTGGGTCTTATAAGGGAAGAATACAGGGATGTTATGATCTCCTTGTCCCTGAATGAGATACCCTTACTAATGAGGTGGGCCATGTAGAAAGCTTTCCATACAATGGAGGCAATATGGTGGTCAAAAGTCAGTTTGCTATCAACCTGGGTGCCCAAGTCCCTCATGACTGATTGCATGCTTAGAACCTTGTTGTTAATGTGATAATTTGTGGGGATGTCACTCTCCCCAAAGGGGATGATGATGCATTTTTTGGCATTCAGTTTAAGGCCATGTTTCTTGCCCCAGTCATTTGTTTAGGTGAGACCGTCTTGGAGGATGTCCACATCACTAGGGGAATTGATGACAGCATGCAGCTTGCAGTCATCTGCAGACTTGGTCAGCCATAGTCCACTAGTTTTGGCATGCACTTCAGAAAAGTATATCCCAAACAACAGAGGGCCCAAGACCGATCCCTGTGGTACACCACTCATTATGGGTCTACTGCTTGAGGTGGCTTCCTCTATTTTGACTAGGTGGATTCTATTAGTGAGCCAGTTTGCTACCCATCCTGCAACATATGGATTGATTTGTAGTTGATAGTTCATCTATTATACCTGAGTAGGGAATAGTATTGAATGCTTTGGCCAGGTCAAGGTAGGCAGTGTGCACAATCTTCTCCTCATCCATGCCTTTGGTCACTGTCTTAAAGAAGTCGACCAAGCTTAACAGGTGTGACCTCCCCTTGACAAAACCAAACTGTGTGGGATCAAGTGTTTAGAGGTCACCAATGTACTTGTTAATGAGGTCCATTATAATCCATTTCATGGCCTTGCAGATGAGGCTAGTTAGACTGATGGTTCGATAATTTCCTGGCTCAGTGGACACGCCACCTTTGTGCAAAGGGATGACAGTGGCTGTCCTCCACTTGGCTGAGACGAAGGCGGTACACAGGATTTGGATGAATAGGGTGCCTAATGGTGCTGCAAGTTCCTGCCTGAGTTCATGTAGGTGCAGCCTGGGATGTTACTGGGTCCCATGAAGGCTATATTTTTTGCCTTTGAGAAGACAGTGACAACTTACTCCCTAGACATAAGGGGGGGGGCAGGTGCTAGGGATGTCTTGATTTACTAATGGGGGAACAGAGGGGTAAAGAAGTTTTCACTGAACCTGTCTGCCAGCAGGTTAGTTACATCTGCAGTGTTGGTGTAGTGGTGTCCTTGACCACCAGTTCTGAGTAGATCTGAGTGCTTCCTTTGAGATTGTAGACATATGTGAAGAAGACCTTATGACTGTCTTTAGTAGATGTGGCCAGTTTGGACTCAAAGTTTGCTTTGGAGGATTTCACTAGTGCTCTTATTTGCTTGTTCAGGCTAAGAAAAGATTGTTTCCAATTAGCCACCTGCTCCTTCTTGGTCCTGGACAGCAACTTTTTTCATTTATTATACAGTTTACTTTTTGCAGGTGTCCACCAGACAGGTTTACTCTTCCTTGAGGAGGAGTATTTTGTCCTGTCGGGTATTCCTGATTCCATGCAGCTATATAAATGCTCTTATAGTACTTTGGTGTAGGTTTGGACATATGTGCCAGTTCCTATGGAGGGGGAGGGGGCTGTGAAGCTGTTTATACCTTCCATCAGGAGGCTGTAATCAGATCATCTTTCAAGAAGTTCTTTTGTTTGAACCTAGCTGGGGAGGGGGGTCGGGGGGAGATGGTGACTTTGAAAGTGACCACTTTATGGTCAGATCCTATCAGGGAGCACACTGTAGGGATGCTGCATTGATTGCAAATGTTGGTTAATACCAAGTCCAACATATTACCAGCTCTTGTGGGGGTGTCGACCAGCTGGTCTAAGGCATTTGCATTAATGAAATCAAGTAATCTCTGGGCATTTGTATTTTGGCATGAGTAGTTCTTCCAATCTATGGTTGGATAGTTAAAGTCACCCAAGATCAGGGTAAAGGGTTGAATGTTGATAGATTCAAAGAGGTCCAGATAGGTGGAGTGGGCATCTTGATTCAAAGTTCAGGGCCTATAGCTAGCTATGATTTGAATAGGGGTCATGTCAATGGTTAACCGCAACTGGAGTGTTTCCTGTTCATCATACTGTTTGACCAGCATGGAAGTGTATATGTATTTAATATATATTGCAAATCCACCTCCTTTTGCTTTGCTGCCTATGGTTTGGGGTCTGAATGTATGACAGGATAAGTAACCTGGTATGGCTGGGGTGCTCTCCACAGCTTTGAACCAGGTTTCTGTGACTGCACAAATGTCAGCATCTTCCAGGGTTAAGAATGCTTGCAATGAGTGCAGTTTCATGTTTAGACTCTTAGAGTTTAGCAGCATGACCTTTAATTTGCATTTTGATGAAATTTTCATGTTGGTAGTTTTGACCTCATGTCATTGCCTAAAAAAGGCACTATGGGGAAAGCAAGAGCCTTTGCCAGAAGCCTGAAGCCCAAGGGAGACAGATGCAGGCCATCTCTGCAAAGCATCATAGTCTGTCGATCATGTCTTCCCAGGCTGTCAGGTACCGGATCCCCTTGGAATGACACCAGAAACTAAAACAATTGTTAAAGTCAATCATTTTCTGTTTGTATTGAGGCATCATTTTGGGTGATGGTAGAATGCTGCTTAAGGCTAGGAACATACCTGCCTGGGACACATATTCAGTGAGCTTGATCATGTATCTCTTCATATAGTCCAGGGAGGTATGTCTCAAGTCATTCACACCAACATGGACTATGACAGAGTCATAACAACACCAGTTGTTGAGAGACTTGAGTCCATTGGTGATATGGCAGATTCTGGCACCTGACAAACAACCTAACCATGACTTCCTCCTTTTCCAGCATGGTGACGGGTGCATCTGTGTGTCTCACAATGGAATCTCCTATGACTAATATGTTGGGTTTATGTTTAGGCCTTAGTGGGCACAGGTATGTGGACTATATGTATTGTGTTATGTGTGGTGTGGTGGGCAGTGGAATTCACGTGTGTTTGCCTCAGAGGTTTTTTTTTTTTTTGGGGTATGTTTTTGTTGAGGACCTCTGCATATGTGGGTGTGTGTTGTGTAACAGTGGGTGTTGTTTGAGGTGTGTTTTTTGTGTTGTCAACCTTTTCAGTGCCAGATATACTGGCTTTTGAGGGAAAAAGCATAGACTTTAGGTTCTTAATGTAATTATGTCTCTCACAAATTGTCTTCCTAGGTAGTAGTAGTAGAGGGTTGACCGTGTACATGAGGCAATTGCTACACTGTCTCAGGATGCCCATATAAATTAGACTGGTAGGAGAAACTGTAGGAGATTGTCCATCCATATTTGTCAGAGTGTGAGGGAGAGAGGCCAGAGAGAGCCATCCAATGCTCTTTCCAAAATATTCTTTATACTACTAACGTTTCTGCAAACCATAACAGGTTTCAACCCCATTTTCCTACTAATAAATTTGTCTTCTAAGATAAACCAGTTATTTTCTAAAATATTCCTAATGGCTTTACTATCCAGACTATATGTAGTAATGAAGGAATTCTTATAAGATATTCCTTCAATATTCCTATCTACTCTAAAATTTTGATTCTGATGTTTAGGATACATGCTACAAATATTCCATTTATTTATATGGCCACAAAATAATTTCAGTCCTTTTTATTAATAACTTTGAACATCAGATTCTTAACTAAAGTTATTGGATACCCTCTTCAGAACATATCCTTCAACAAATTACACTCCTCTATAAAATGTGTATCCTCTGTGATCATGTAAGCAGCGCTGATAAATTGTTCTTTAATCAATGCCCTCTTTTGAGCTGCAGGATGCACAATAGTAAAATGTAAGAAAGTGTTTGAATAAGTAGGTTTACGATATATTTTTGAAATAAATTTCCCATTACTCCTATCTTTCTCTAATAATACATCTAAATAAGCAATCCTTTCTTCACCTACCTCATGAGTGAATTCAAAAACTCCATAGTATTATTAAAGTAATCTAAAAAGAGTACTATTTTCTCTTTTGTCACTTTCCAAACCAGAAGGATATCATTGAGGTATCTAATATAAGATCTAATACAATCACTAAATTCACTGTCTTTTAAAAACTGGTTTTCTCTTGAACCTTAACAATACTGGCAAATAAAGAGCCACAAGAAGAACCCACAGCAACCCCCCTTTTCTGTAAATAATATTGTCTTTCAAACAGTATAACATTATTTTTCAGTGCTATCCCTAATAGTTCTTCATATACATTTATTCTTTCTTGTGTTATCCCTTTATTCCAAAACTCATTGTACACCCACATCATGGGGAATAACCATGTATAAATCCTTCAAATCTATCATATGTTCATAAATACGGTTCTTCAATTTACCTTCCATTTTCCCAATGTAAAATGTGGGACATACTTGGCAAAAAACTGCATATATTACACCTTTAACCAAAGCAAACTATGAGGCAAGGTGCCTGAAATGACTAAGAACCAGCAATAAACACAAATACAGGCACTACCAGGAGGCTGACAGTCACAGATTCAGACAATAGCTTGAAAAGAACAGCTGTTTATTCAATAGTTACATAAAAGCAACACTCCCCTCAGCGTTTTTGTCAAACAAGACTTCCTCAGATGTAAAAATGAATCACAAGCTGTTAATTTCCTTTTATACCCCCATGATCCCTTTATTGAAGGATTATTTAATGGGTTAATGACATAAGCATAATTTAAAAACACAGTAAATTCAACTTCAAAATAGAAATGAATCAAACATAACCCCCGAGATGTATTATATAGCTTAGACATTTAAAATTCCTATACAGGTGCTAGTAAACTTATATTTAAAAAAATACATGTCTATAAAAATCTTTATAAATATAAATATCTAAATGCATATATATATATATATATATATATATATATATATATATATATATATATATATATATATATATATATCTGGTTCCACTTCATATCATCGAATTATCATTTTATCGAATTGCAAATCATCGAGACCAAATCGTCGAAAACTAAAATCATCGATTTGTCTTTTCTGGGTACCAGAAAAAGCCTGGAATAGAAACCTTGTCCCTTTTCCTCTTCTGGTACTGATTGAATAGCCCCCATGTTTAAGAGGGAAAGTACTTGTCTTTGAGCCTCTGCCCACTGATTTGGGGGCAGATCTGGCCACCCGTTTGATGTTGGCAACGTGTGGAAGTGAAATCTGTATCCCTGGGACACTATATTTAAAACCCATTTGTCCTGGGTTATGAGTTCCCAGTTCTTTGCATGAAGAGCAATCTTTCCCCCCAAAGGGGCGGCTAAAAGGTAAGTGCTTGGTGATTTTAAAAGGAAGTCATTGAGACTGTTTACCATAGGAGGGTGTCTTGTTATTTCCAGATTTGGAAGTGGAGGCCCCCCACTGCTTAGTTCTAAGAGTCCCCTCGGACTGAAACCTGGGTTCTTTGCTGTGTCTGGGTTTGGCTTGAGAGGATCTGGAAGGAGCTGGAAAAGACCAATTCTTAGTAGGCCAGTGCCTACTAAATCTTGGAGGTTGCACTTGTAAGAAATCTTTAACAGTTTGCATAGACTTAGCTTTATCTTCCATCTTTTTAGAACTTCTTCAGCCTTATTGCCAAACAGACTGTCCTGATTTAAAGGAGCGTCCAACAATTTTGCTTTAACATGATCAGGCAAAGATTGCTCCTTAAGCCAAGCATGCCTTCTAAGCACAGACCCAGTGATATCAGCCCTGCAAGAGGCCTCTAAAGAATCAAAACCACATTGCAAAGTATGTTTTCCAACCTGTTCAGCAGGATGCAATACATCCTGTAAATCTTTATTTTCCACACAGTCAGGAATCAACATAAATTTTTGTTTAAGCAGTCCAGTAATATGTTGTTGATATTTTAACATATGAAATAAACAGTTTAAAGCCCTGATTGCCAAGGTTGCAGAAGTATAAACCTTCTTACCCCATCTATCCAGCGCCCTGGAGTCTCTATCAGAAGGGTTAAGATTTTTAGCAGTAGAGGCCTTAATGCCCTTGGGCCCCTAAGAAATGGTTTCTGGATCTGCAACAGGATTTTTGAAAAGAAACTTGTGAGACTCAGGAACCCTGTAGTATCTGTCAGGTTTACTTGGAGCCAGAGGCAGGGAATCAGGGGCCATACTGGATTCCGAAAACATATCATCAACAATGTCTAGTACAGGAGGTATAGCCAAAGGCCTATGCTGAAGTTGAAGAAGGAAATCCCTAAGCCTCTTTTTTTAATCAGAAAATTCCTGACTTTCCCAGTGGAAATGCTCCCTTAAGGTATGCAAAGTTTCCCCAAAAGAAAAATCTTCAGGGGGGAAGCAGAGGGAATGGAATTCTCTGCATCAGAATCCTCATAAGTAGGTATGGACAAATCCAGGTCATAGGAAGAATTAGAAGAAACAGAATCCTGATCAGAAGATTCATAGTCAAGGTCAGTCCTAGGCCTCTTAGATGGGGGGGGGGGGGTGTTGACTACCTCTGATTAGAGTAATTAGATCTTCAGCCATTTTGATCATTTGTTTTTTAGGCATAGGGGCCTGAACATGTGGCCTGGGCATCATTTTTTCAGACATAGATCGAGATTTAGGCCTTAGTAGTGAAGGTGGAGTTGATTTAATATGCAAGTCTGTAGGCCTGAATACACCCTCAGAAGCCGGTGCCTGCACAGCAGCTCTGGACCCATCCAAGGTAAAGACATCCACGGGTTCCATAGGTGAAGCATCTCGCGGCATACTGGACTCCAAATGGGTCTCAGTAGAGGCCTGCGAACCAGACGTAGTGGGTATCAGGGGCTGCGAAAGCACCTCACTGAGTACCGGCAAACTGGCGACTGGCTTAGGAGAAGCGTCATCGGCAGTTTTGGACCTCGACGGCCTGTCTCTGTCTTTATCTTTACGTTTTTTCGGAATCTCAGTAGTTGGATGGCTAACCGATGACATTTCTGGATAATTAAACTGAGAACCGAAATACTTAGAAGAAAAATGTACCAAAAGTCCTGATTTAAAGGCGCATCCAACAATTTCATTTTAACATGATCAGGCAAAGATTGCTCCTTAAGCCAAGCATGCCTTCTAAGCACAGACCCAGTAACAGCAGCCCTGCAGGAGGCCTCTAAAGAATCAAAACCACATTGCAAAGTATGTTTTCCAACCTGTTCAGCAGGATGCAATACATCCTGTAAATCTTTATTTTCCACACAGTCAGGAATCAACATAAATTTTTGTTTAAGCAGTCCAGTAATATGTTGTTGATATTTTAACATATGAAATAAACAGTTTAAAGCCCTGATTGCCAAGGTTGCAGAAGTATAAACCTTCTTACCCCATCTATCCAGCGCCCTGGAGTCTCTATCAGAAGGGTTAAGATTTTTAGCAGTAGAGGCCTTAATGCCCTTGGGCCCCTAAGAAATGGTTTCTGAATCTGCAACAGGATTTTTGAAAAGAAACTTGTGAGACTCAGGAACCCTGTAGTATCTGTCAGGTTTACTTGGAGCCAGAGGCAGGGAATCAGGGGCCATACTGGATTCCGAAAACATATCATCAACAATGTATAGTACAGGAGGTATAGCCAAAGGCCTATGCTGAGGTAGAAGAAGGAAATCCCTAAGCCTGTTTATTTGAATCAGAAAATTCCTGACTTTCCCAGTGGAAATGCTCCCTTAAGGTATGCAAAGTTTCCCCAAAAGAAAAATCCTCAGGGGGGAAGCAGAGGGAATGGCATCCTCTGCATCAGAATCCTCATAAGTAGGTGTGGACAAATCCAGGTCATATGAAGAATTAGAAGAAACAGAATCCTGATCAGAAGATTTAGAGTCAAGGTCAGCCCTAGGCCTCTGGGGGGGGGTTGACTATCCCTGATTAGAGTAATTAGATCTTCAGTCATTTTGATCATTTGTTTTTTAGGCATAGGGGCCTGAACATGTGGCCTGGTCATCGTTTTTTTAGACATAGATCGAGATTTAGGCCTTAGTAGTGAAGGCGGAGTCGATTTAATATGCAAGTCTGTAGGCCTGAATACACCCTCAGACCGGCTCTGGACCATCAAGAATAGAGACATCCACGGGTTCCATAGGTGAAGCATCCTGCGGCATACTGGACTCCGAATGGGTCTCAGTAGAGGCCTGCGAACCAGAAGTAGCAGATATCAGGAGCTGCGAAAGTGCCTCACTGAGTACCGGTGAACTGTCGACTAGCTTAGGAGAAGCCTCATCGGCAGTTTTGGACCTCAACAGCCTGTCTCTGTCTTTATCTTTGTGTGTTTACAGAATCCCGGTAGTTGGATGGCTAACTGACGACATTTCTTGATATTTAAACCAAGAACCGAAATAATTAGAAGAAAAATGTACCGACGACAGATAGTGCACTGATTAAATAAAGCACAAAACCGACAGCAAGGTACGTCATGGTCAGGGCCTAGGCAAGGAATACAGTACGAATGAAAATCTTTGTGAGGTATTTGCTTTCCACAAGTAATGCAATTATTAACTTTTACTGACATCAGTAAGGAGCAAGAAAAGGTTTCCCCAACGGGGTACTTAGCTTTAAGTTGAAGACTTTGGTTCTGAAACTCGAAAACGAAAATTTCAGGAGTCGGCCGACTGGCACTTGCAAACTGCTTCTGCTTCGAGCACCTTACAGCAAGAAAGACTGATGTAATGGCGTTGGATGCATGTTTTTTACCCCTGATGAACTGACGTCATGGAAGAAGGGACAGCAACCGACGTGGGACCCAAGACTTTGTTAATCAGGCCAACTGAAGGCAACCTGCCAGCAGATTACCCAAATGTAATGACTGCAACAGTGAAACACGAAGAACATCTATTGGAGAGAGTACCGAGGAATAATTTTATACTATTTGAAAGCCAATATTATTTACAAAAAAGGGGGTTGCTATGGGTTCTCCCTGCTGCTCTTTATTTGCCAATATTGTTATGATTCAGTGGAAAAAACTGTTTTAAGAGACAGTGAATTTAGTGATTGTATTAGGTTTTATGTTAGATACCTGGATGACATCCTTCTGGTTTGAAAAGCAACAAAAGAGAGAATAGCACCCTTTTTAGATTACAATAATAATACTACAATTTTTTTCAAATTTACTCAAGAAGTAGGTGAAGAAAGGATTGCTTATTAAGGTGTATTATTAGAGAAAGACAGGAGTAATGAGAAATTTATTTCACGAATGTATTGTTGACTTACTTATTTGAAAACTTCCTTACATTTTACTAGTACGTATCCTGCAACTTAAAAGAGGGCAGTGGTCAAAGGACAATTTGTCAGGGCTGCTAGGATGATCATGGAAGATACACTCTTTAGAGAGGAATATAATTTGTTGAAGGATATGTTTTTGAAAAGAAGGTATCCAATCACTTTAGTTAAGTATCTGATGTTCAACATTATTTGGTTTCCTCCAGGTACTCCGGTTTCCTCCCACATTCCAAAGACATGCATCTCGAATGTTTCTCCTTGGGCCTCCACTGAAAAAAGACTCTGTCCTAGTCAGACTTTCCCAGTCAACAAATGTTAAATAAAATAAATTAATTAATAAAAGGGACCGCAATTATGGGTTCAGTCATCAAATATTTATTTAATTTCAAGGGTCACGCTCACATAGAATGTAAAGATTCTTCTCTGCTTCATTTTTATGCATACTAGCGATGCTTAATTTTTCTAGGCATCCATCTCTACCGGGTTAAAGTTGCCAAGAATGGAGCACAGGTATATATATATCTGCAGATCATCAAGTGAAATAAGATTAGAAAAGAAATTTCAGTGACCAGAGTGTAGTATAACTTAGGATATAAAGAAATTCTGTCTGCTTTACCAGGTAACTAAAGCACAAAACATGCCTCCTTAACCTTGAAAAGTTCTTATGGAAGGGAAACTCAAGCAACTAATGGTGGTTATGTGGTGGATATGGAGTCCAATGCAATGCATTTGGTACTATACTCCATTCAGGTACCACTGACAAACTGGTGAACCTAAATATCAATCCTTATGTAGTATAGTGAAAAAGCAAATTAGTGGTCAGACACAACATATGTCATTAGAGTTGCAGGTACTGATGACTGAAAATTAGGGGTTGCTATTCAAGCACCTACTGATGTAGAGGTACTCAAGGATGGGCCTGAATATATAAATACCAGGTGAAAAGATCAAAATATGTAGTATAGTTTACTTTGGTAAAAGACATAATTGCCCATTGTACTACTTAGATGACACAACCCTTAACTCATTCACTCCAGTGTAGCTTAGGCAGTTTACACTGTGACTTAGAATGGGCGGAGCCTAAATCTTTTGACAGAATCAAATTATGTCCTCAAATTTCAAACAGATGTTCATATCTCTGGACCCATAGGGGTTATGAAAGAAGTATGAACGTCAAGCCCTTCAGCAACAAACTATTTTATAGTGGTAGTATTCTTTAGGTTCTATGTCTTAAAATGAACTTTATAATTCACAGTAAACACAGTCCCCGGGATTCACTAATCCTCCGTGTAAGACTAAATAAGTCTTACACAGAAACTGCAGCCTAAGAGTATGACGTCAGAGCGCCATGCATATTCATGAGGGTGTGCTGATTCAACTCTAAGGCTAACACGGAGCATGCACGAGTGCAGGGGGCGTGTCAGACTGTCAAGCAGTCCAAAAATCCATGCCCCTGCAAGTCCCACAATTGTCAAATGTAAATGACATGAGTGAGTCTGCTCAAATGTGTATATACACAACACTACACTCCCCCACATTCTAAACCCCTGTACAATTATAAAGTGTAAAACTGTTATATATATTTTTTTATTATTCCCGATATAGCTGCCCGTATTTGCGCGGGTTTGCCCATTGCTTAGCTACAGTTAGCAGTTTAGACATCGAAGAGGATAATAAGACACTTATATGCAAATTAAGCCAAATAGCAATAGCATAGTGGTAGAGCGTTCGCACAAAGAGGAGGCATTCCCGGTTCGAGTCCCTCCACTCCCCTTTCTATTTTCTGTATGAAATCTGTATAGAAAAATAATTCCTGACATTTATCTTTTAAAATTTAGTAAAAAGCATTGAAATGGCCTATGTAGTAGTGAATGATATTTTATACATATATAAGAAGGTGAATTGGTTATGCATAATGGTGAATGCATAAGTAACATATCTTAAGCAATGTGAAGCACTGCTAAGCAAAGTTTACCAGTATTAAGCACATTTAAGTATAATTGCTCATAGCTTAGCACTGCTTTAACTAGTGCAATAGCTTTGCGTGGAGCTGCGCATCGCGCCAACCAGCACAAACAAAACATGTTTACGCGAAGCTGCGTACCGCGCTAACTAGCGCAATGTCAGGCAACGTAGAGCAACGTTGGGCAAAGATGAGCAAAGTTGGCTAAACACAGCCACACCTCCTAGCCGGTCAGGCCAGTAGTAAAATAAAAAGCAATGACAGGCCTCAAACCCAGGATAGTGTGCACCATAATCACAGTACTGAACCACTAAGCCATGACAGCATTTGATGTTCATGCACTGTCAACACACATATACATATTAAACAAAGTTTACCCAGTGCTAAGCAGGTGTGCACTCAGCTGAGAATTTTCAAAGCTGGCCAATCACAAATAAGTGCGGGAAATGAGGCATATTTAAGCTCCATAGGTGGGAATAATTGCCATAACTGGTTGTAGCTCCCATCTGCAGGCAGCATGGTTGGTGTTGGAGAGTGCTCTCGCTTTCGAGCGCAACGGTGAGGCATTGAGGAGTCAAAAGTGATGGTTTGGCTCCTCGTCCATAATCATGATGCCAGACTCCTGCAGGGCCAGTTCCAGGTCACTGAATACAAAGCGGAAGCCTGGAACCGTCTCACACATGATCTCATCAGTGCCACAGGCGTCCCTCAGACTGGTGAGCAGGTCAGACACCACCACGCAGACCTGAAGAGATGCAAGGAGGACCAACTGAACCAGTGGATACAGGAGGCCCATGGGATGCAAAATGCCCCACTACTGTGTAGGTAGCCATGGAATGAAGTATGTAAGAGTTGCTATTGTAGTTGATATTATGGATAGGTATATGTCTCAATATCACTTCATTTACTTCACAGCTGCAGGTGTCCGTGCAGCAGACAGGCTGCTAAGGCTGTGCCACCAGGCAGGTTAGTAATTATTCTGCATGTATTGTTATATAAAATAAGTGAGAGAGCCTGAAAAAAAGTGTTGTAGCCCAATAATAAAGGTATAATAAGTCTTGAATAACCTCTCTTCATGTACTGGTATGTAAAATAAGTGAGAGAGCCTGAAAAAGAGTGTTGTAACCCATTTATAAAGGTATAATGCGTCCTGAATAATTTCTCTGCATGTATTGTTATATAAAATAAGTGAGAGAGCCTGAAAAAGAGTGTTGTAACCCATAAATAAAGGTATAATACGTCTTGAATTAGTCATCTGCATGCACTGTAATATCAAATAAATGAGAGAGCCTTCAGAAAAGTGTGTAATGTAATTAATAAAGGTATAACTACTGGAGTGTGTCCGTGTCACTTCCTTCGAAATGTTGTTGTACTCTTGCAGTATAGAAATAGTAGTGTTGTATTAAGCGCTGTCAACCCACACTTGGGTAGGCCCATAGAAAGTGGATGAAGGGAGTGATAGTAGCTGTTAAGCATATATACAGTCCTCAACTATTGTTTCATGGCTGGCATATATAGGTAAATCTTTCACATGAGTAGCTTGTTATTGTGTTCCCCAGAAATGTCAGTGTACTGCTAGAAAAGTAGGGGGCTGTTAAAATATAACTAATAATGTCACCTGAACACATCCAGATATGTAGGTATATAAATATAAATAAAATATATAAATACGTAGCAGTAACATCTGCATCCTGGACAGTTTGTATGTCAGATACAGGTCAGGTATATAAAGAACTAGCAAAACCCATTTCACAATTTAACGGACATTGCCTAGTGTAATAATACATGTAGAGGATATATACCTGCAGTCAATAGGAATATAGTGTAAACTATAAGTACATATAAGTTGATAATGGATGTATCTTTTTACACCCTACTGTGTGTGTGCATAAACAATGCAATTCCACACCTCAATGGGTATGTCTAATCTCAAAACATTTGTTGGTACATATGTCCTATTGGTTTATAAATATCTGCATTTACTTTGATGCATGTGCCCTGTTCAAACACCACAATCTTGGTGGCCTGTTGCCACCAATCAATCCTGCATGCTGTTGGAATGTCCACTGTTGTTCTATATATGCATGTGTTATGCTTGCTGTTCAACTGTTGGAACTCTGGTTTGTTGGGTTAATGGGAATATTACTGCATGCTGTTGCAACTAATTTGGAATGCTGTTGGTTGTTACCAACCCATATTGTCATTACATCTTCCTAAACATAGAACATATAGGAAGGCTGGTCCCAGCGGACCCATCTGTCCCACCTCAGCTGGCGATGGCCCCTGGCACCAGCAGGTCCAGTGCCCAGCCCGGGACCTCCTCCTCCGTTGGCCCTGTGCCACCTTCGGGTGGAAGTGCTGCAGGGGATAGGGCTCATCCTCCCTGCAAGCGTGGCCAGAGGAGGGCCACCTATCACCCTCCGAATGGCCCAGGCTGTGGTGCATAGAAAGATCGAGCGTTCAGTCGCTGATCCTCTACGTCAGCTTGAGGCACGTGTGGCGTGACTCACGGGTGAGCCTGCCCCTCCTATGCAGCCCCCAGCACAGCCACCCTCTGGGCTGTGAAGGTGCAGTGGTGACTGCCCATGGGTGGGGATCTCAGTTTCACTGCTGCCATCTGTGGGCTCATGGGCTTGCGATTTCCAAACATCCTTCCCCGTCAATGGTGTTCACCCACCACATGTGTCATATTCTGCCCCTGTATGCACCTTGTTTGTCTTATCTGTTTACCTCCCCAACCTACCTCCCCAAATATACCTACTTCCCCTACCCCACATTCCACTCTCACCTGAAAAAATAAAAGGGCAACCTGCTCCCACAAAAAAATTACGCCCCATACATAGCTGCCCATTTTGCACACATGTCCGCTAGACACATAAACTGATATTTAATTGGCAGTACAACATACTTTGTTGTCCTCACCCCTCTCTCAGGGGTGGAAGGTTTCAAATTTCCCTCCAAATTTCTAGCATATGCACAGCTGTTGCTGTTAAAGAAATGGACAGCTATGGACCTTCCCTACACCCATCCTGCACATCCCGAGCTGTTTTCCCTACTGTCTTTCCCTCTTTGTGCCCCGTTTTCACCACTTTCCTATCTCCCCATTTTCTTTTCTTTCAAAGAAATGAGCGCGAGGGTTAGCAGGTGTAAGCACTTTTAAGCATTAGTTAGCGGGTTTGCGCGAGTGTGCGCTTGTGTGCGCTTAGCTAAGTATTGCTAAGCTTCACGCAAACCCATGCAAACCTGCTTACAACTGCTTAAAAGTGCCTTAGTCACCCTGCATGTGAGGGCCCTTGTTCTGCTCAGCAGCAAAATAAAACACCACTGTCAGTCTCGAACCCTGGACCTTGGACACACTAGACTGCATGAAGTACCACTAAGCCACAGTAGATATACACCAGGTTGTTGCTGAAATATATATATCATGCATCAGAATGAGTGAATGTAAATGAAAGATAGGAATGCCATAACACAAAACCTGTTCTGTGGAACTTTACCAGCGGTTGCTGTGGAATTGCATTACATGACTGTGATAACAGAACCAGCCATTCTAGCAGTAAATAATGTTACAGCAGCACTTTACAACCCCCACACAGTATCATAGCAGGACAATCCCCACCCAAACGTACATAATACCTGTGTGTTCAGGGTCCAGCAAGGATGTAGGTAGGCATACTCAGTACTGGAATTGTCCAGTTTTCATGAGCATCCTGTGCTAATGTCAACAATAAAAAAGCACCAACTCTGCAGAAGTGAGTACATTAATATTCACGGTATAGCAGTTCACAAACAGTTCATGTGCCAAATGAATAAATCTCAATAACTACGCATGTATGGCAGCTAAATGTATAAGTAGAAAATAAACTACATACTCCCAGGTATCTTGTGTTAGCATTTGTAGGGGTGAGCACAATTCTACACTGACAACTGTGTACTGGGAAGTGTCAACATTCAGGTCTGAGTACAACATTCAAATCACTGGCTACACCCCCTAGCTTCAGATATAAGAAGCATACCAACCTTCTGACTTACACAACGGTGTCCACAGCAAACAAGCATGGGCCGCACTTTGGAAAGCTGAAAGGGCTACGCCTACCTGACCTAGCAATTTATAGCATTGGGTTGCTATGACAGTGAGTACTGCAATTACCACACAGCAGGCTGCATGCAATTACCAAATGGTGGCCACCAATTGGTGCAGAGGCCATCACATGCACATGTGCAGATACCTATAAAAGCAGGCTGTACTTGCTGTCCACACATGCAATCATTTCATTGCAGCCACGGAGAGAGAGAGAGAGAGAGAGTAAGAGAGAGAGAGAGAGAGACACAGAGACACAGACAGACAGACACCGACAACAACAGCAAGCGCAAAAAAAAAAAAAAAGATATTAAAAAAATATATATTAAAAAAATTAAGATATAAATAAAAAAATATATACAAAACACACTGAACTGACAAATACAAACACATACAAAGGAAAGGTATGTAACAGATATGTATTTACTGACATGTAGTAGATGTTTTTGAAGAGTACTCTACATACTTTGAATCATCCATATGTGGCAGCAGTATGTATCTATGCACAGATGCCCTGCATAACTACTGCCATGGAGAAATCAGTGTGTAGTTGTGTGCAGTGGGATATGACTGTGACATATGTAGTTCAGCATTAAATGTCAAACATCTGATCCATGTTATCTGTGTTCTGTACAGTAGTGTGAACAATGGCTGTTTGGGGGAGTAGCTCATACAGTTATATAAACATGGATGTGACAGAGTAACAAATGCATGATAGTCATATTAACGTGTAGCTTAGCATTGGCAACAGCTGTACCAGGCTAGTATGCCAATCTAGCATTTGCAGCTATATATACACCCTCTAAAATTACTGTGTGCTCACATGTGACACCTGTTCATATTGCAGCAAGGCCCAACAGGTCAGCCGTGAGGTCCACGGACTTACAACAGTGTGGACCTTGTGTGTGTATGGCACAAACATACGGAGAGATCTGTCTGTGTCAGATATATTAGCATCTGTACATGTGCATAGAGCAAGGGACATACTGCAACTGTTTGTGAAGGGTGGACATATATATGTTGGTGAAGGTTGTTATGTGCATATTTCTATGTAGGTGTGTGGCAAACAAGACAGCATACAGTGCTGGTATATGACATGTGGTGGTTAAACGCTGTGGGTATGATTTGTCAGGTTTGCAGTGTTGCAGCCAGTGAGGCCTGCTAAAGCTACATGGGCTGAGAACACCTTCAATGCATTCCACACAACACTGTACAATATTATTACATAACAGTATACCTCACAACCTTCGCATAATTGATATTCCCACTATGAAATGTGGATTGTATATGTGCCTATATGTATATCTATATGTACACCAATGGATGTTTATATGTATGTGTGTGTGTGTATATATATATATATATATATATATATATATATATACAGAGAGAGAGAGAGAGAGAGACAGGGTCATATTTGCTGTGACAGATGCCTGGTGACAAAGCCATGGACTCAAGCTCAGTGTTGAAACTGCATTGGCATCCCTTCTGGCAAAAACTCCGTACCCGTGAACTACCACATAGGCGGTAGTCTACTTAACACCGAAAGTGTGATAAGAGACCATGGGACACAGGTGGACAGCAGTCTCCCCTTTGATAATCACAGTGCCGCACTAGTCATGTAATCTGTCTACGTGGCACACCTCATCACAAAAGTGTGTCATCCAGGGAAATATAGGTCAGTGTTCCTCTCTACCCATCACACATAAAACCCATTATAGAGTACAATGCCCCATGTGGTATGTACCTCACAAGACATCTACAGCAACTGGAAAGGCCACAGACATACCTCACAAAGAGTAATACTGGCCTCAAACAGATGCCCTATGCAGACTGTCTCACAAAACCACAGCTAGACTGTGTTGCATACCGCCTACCCAGAGATGACCTCTGCCTAGAATATCAAGCTATGTCAAACCCAGAGCTGTTGGACATGCTCCATGTAAACAGATCACAATCCCTATGACCTACATGCTCTAGGGACCTAAACCTTGTCACCTCAATAGACAGAACATGCTGGAGGGATAGATTCCTATCTCAGAGACATCCCATACTCTGGAACAAACCACCTATCAATAGCAAACCAAGCTCCTCATTAGCAGTCATCATGAATAAGCCTGATGATTGGATGGGAGATAGGAAATACACACCGGGAATCACTTCTGTGGCTCTGCTGGACAGGGGCACGTGAAATTAGATTACATGTGTGTCAAAGGCCAGGGTAGCATATGGCTAGGCTTCTATAGGCCCTAAGGCCAATTGCCTATTACCTACCTATGAAACGATACACACCCACATGTACTTGTTGCAATAATTGCTATGCGAGGTTGACTGAGTGTGATGGTGAATGTGTTGGTGAATGTGTCAAGGTTCTGTAAATGTGTGCTAGCTTAGTGGGAAACTGTTTCCGTCATGCTATTTTGTGTCCTAGCTCTGATCCCAGCAAAAGATGTTTATGCTATTGCTAGGCAGAAAAAGCGGTATGGCATACGGTCTGACATAGTCCCTTGGTGTGGACTGGGGTGTGCCATTGTAGGCTAAAGCAGTACATGTATGCTTATTGATTGGTATTGCTGGTGAATCCAAATCCCGTATGAACTGTAGTACTACCTGAAGCTATATGTCTAAACAGCACAGTATGGTGTATGTCCACATTGCTTGGAAACACTGTAATGTGTGTTCCCTGTAGTCCTCACAGATTACATACCTCAGGCATAATGTTTTGTAAGTACTGACACACAGTCCTGTATGGTACATAGGTAAAGCTCATCTGGGTTGCCATACCTTTGTGTCTTGTATGTATGTGTGATGCGTGTGTGGGTATGCCTGTAACATAACCTCGGTCATATGTGTGTTACAGGATATAAGTGCTTATCTAGCAACATGTATAGTCTAGTACAGCAGTATGCCGCATATGTTAGGCAGGGGTTTGCCAACAACAACTAGTGTGGTATACTGGTAATACTGTAACTGGACTTTACAATCATTGCAATGGATGACATATTTCTTTATGCATTAGCTTGATATATACCTCCTGTGGCTAGGTGGTGCATTGTGTCACATACAGTGTGACATGTACTGTTGTATAGTCTTACATACTGGTTTCCCTTTGTTGCTGTGCAGAACATGGTTTGATATACAGAGCGTGCCAGACACTGTCAGGCAATTGTGGTATGAGCACTGATATGTGGTATTGAAAGTGTGTGACAGCCAATAGGTTGCTATATATGGCAGTTCTGTGATATCTGTACTTTAGAATGTTAAGTGTGCCACATGACTTGCTCACACATATTGATTCATTGTCTTCCAGGGTCATGGCTCACCATCGCAATCCGACATATAGCCCAGACGAGGATGAGCAGATCACAACCAGCCTGATTCAGCACTATGCCCTGCTGTTCTCAAGAACCAGCCAGGGCCAACATGAGTGGACTGCACTGTAGCAAGATGTTGTCCGTCGAGTAAATGACATAGGCATGCATAACCGGACATATGAGCAGGTACACCATCACTGCAGTGATTTACTTAGACATGTCCGGCAGCGTGCATCTGATGTCCGTAGACAACAGCTTGCCACAGGTGGTGGGGTAGCCATCCATCCCCCCCTCACCAGAGTGGAGGAGCTGCTCCTCAGCCTGGTGGCTCCTAGCCAACAACAACAACAGCAAACATGTATCATCATGGAGGCTGGAGCCATCCAGCGAGTTGACACGGAGAGTGCGGGTAACATGGCATGTATATAGACTACTGTTACTATTGGTAGATCATGCATATGTGAGATGTGTACTGTGTAATTAGAAGATGTGGAGCCTGGTGTTGTGCAATACTGATAATTTTGAACATAATCTGTAGGCCTGTGACCGTCAACCGTTGTACTACTCTAAGATTGCAAAGCCACAGTAGCAATGCCACAGTTGTTGCCACTGACAAACTGTCTCCTATCCTTGTAGGTCCCTCTGGTGTGACAGCAAGGCAGCAGACCCATGCTAGTGAGTGTGTTCTACATTTAATATTGCATGATATATGTGCATGTCATAGGTGAGGCGTAGGACATGTACACGTAACACACCTACACATAATGCATGTTGTGTATGTTTGCTGTGAGACTATGCACATCCCAGTAACGTGTGTAGCTGCTTCAAACACATGCAATGCACAAAGCATCCCACACAATTGTGGCAAAACTGTAGTGGACATTGGATAGGCAGAGTCGATACACATGCACACAACATACACAACATTGTCATATGCAGTACATGTTAATATGCTACACATGGTGTATTCAGACACCCGCTGTAAGGTCACACTCCAGTATCCCAAATGTCATCCACACAGTACACATAATATACCTGAGGGGTAGGGGCCTATCATGGGTCTGTGCGACACTCTGCAACACATAACACATTCATGTTAGGCAATGCTCCCTATTGGGCACCTTACAAACCCATGTAACAACTGGTTGTGAAATGGTGAATGTAGCCATGGTACTGCAGTTCAGGTACAGCATGCTAGGTGCCAGTCTGGCACACATTACTAGCCTTGAGTGACCACATGATGCTGCATGATGATGGCTCATGGTACTACACCCCATCCAGTTACAGTAACCACAGTACTCACATAGCATTCATTGTTATGCACCTCACTGTTGTGTGTGTGCAAACATATGCACCTAGACACAATATGCAAAGCAATCACCATTTGTACAAAGTGACACATATATGTCTTGTAATGCTATGGAGTGTATAGGTCACATGACACACATTGGGTATGTGTGAAGTTTAATGTTGCAGTTGTGTTGTAGCATGCCATGTCATGGCTGGCACTGGCATGTACACAATATGTCCTACACTCACCATAACCACTGTACAATGGCTATGTTGAGCAATGGTATTCCATCAGGTATACATGCACCACTCATCCTGTGTGTATACATAGCATGCATGTGCTAAACCTGTGTCCACAATTATCTGCTAAAAATACAGGCGCTCTAACCAGAAATGGATATCTATGTGACACACAGATACACATGCAGACATGGCATGTATACCTGTGAGTGATGGTACACAAGATATTGCAGAGCTTTCAATACTTGCACAGCAATGTTGTGTCCATGTACACATTGCATTCCAGGGTGAGGCCAATTACTGAACAACAACACACATGCATCAGAGCCATGTATACTGTTATTAGCAAGGGCTGTCTAAACCCGCACTACATGTTGTTGAGCAACACAAATCCTGCATGCTGACACATGTGATATGACTATTTGGCTTGTGATACTTTACCCCACCATCAACCGCTATTGAGTATGTTCTGGATTGCTGGTGGTGTGTGCGCGTGTGTGTGTGTGTGTGTGTGTGTGTGTGTGTGTGTGTGTGTGTGTCTGTTTAAGTGAGGAGTGTATTTGTGTGCATGTTTGCATGTGTGCATGTGTTCATGTATTCATGTGTGCATGTGTCCATGTGTCCATGTGTGCATGTATGCATGTGTTCATGTGTGCATGTGTGCATGTGTGCATGTGTTCATGTGTTCATGTGTTCATGTGTTCATGTGTGCATGTGTGCATGTGTGCATGTGTTCATGTGTTCATGCATTCATGTGTGCATGTGTGCATGTGTTCCGACATCATGTACAGGTCATAAAGTGTGTTTTCTGTCTTCCTCTCACAGGTGTTGAGGTTGGGTTGGTTCACTGCAGCAGGGAACTTGAATATAGTGATGATGAGGATAGGTGTGTTGAGGCACAGGCATGTTTGCCAGGGTCTGTCGTTGGGCCACCAATCGACAGAACACATGTTTCCACCCATCCATGCACACAGTCATACTGCCAATACATCCATCACCAATGCCCTTAGCTGAGGGACAATGTGCAGTCAGCATTGGCCAGGACAGTGTGGTATCTATGGCACATGCATCCTGACACAGCAGCCATACCCAGATGTCTGGAAGGGTACCACATAGGCAGATGTCCAGGGGTTCTTGTCAGAGCACTGCTGCTAATCATGCCCCTGGCAGATGTGCCACAGGTCTTACAACCTCATGCATGTTCCAGGCTGTCATGGAGGCACAGACACGTATGGAACGGTACACCAGACAGGGACTAAGGGCACAGTGGGCACATAACATCACTGTAATTGACAGTATCCGTGACCTAGCAGGTGCCATCCGTAATTACACTGAGGTCACTGATAGACATTGGGGTGAGACATTAGATGTCCTCCGTAATGTCATGTCCATGTGTCAGGACAGTGCGGGACAGTTGAGACGTCGACGTGGACGTATTCCAGCAACATCAGCAGCTGGCAGTCGCCGCGGATGTCCCTCAAGCCACAGCCACTCCCATAGTGCCAGTTCCAGCCCCAGCAATGTTGGGGGTGGGCTGTCCATAGACCATCCTAAAAGACCACGTGCACGTGGCTCTGGACAGTCCCAGCAGGGACCTGGGTCCAGTGTACATCTGTCCACCTCTGAGGATAGTACCCAGTCTGGCTTAGTACCTGATACTGTCAGTAGCACACCTGCCAGGTACAGGTACCGTGTTCTTGGCCAGAGACGGTGATCTGTAAAGCCTGGCAGGTACAGTCTGTGGCTGTCCCACAAACCCTGTATATGGCAGCCACATGGTGGAACTGTGTGCATGCAGACACACACACACATAAAACAGACACCTAGGGCTAACACATACCCGCACACATTACATCAACATTGGCCCATAGCAGTACTCTTGGCCCTCACACACACACACACACACACACACACACACACACACACACACACACACACACACACATACATGTCGATTGTATGGCTCAATGTAGGCCTCTGGCAAACCAACAACACACCCTGTGCATATGATGAAACCTGTGCCACCTCCTGTCATTTGTAACATTGATGCAGGAACAGGCTACCATAGTGCTGATGCATAGGGTGACTTTACAGCAGTATAGCAATGGTAGCATGTTGTCAGCATTAGAGTATAATGATATCCTTGAAGGTGTAGCTGAGCAGGCATGATGCATTAAAGCTATGATTGTCAATGTAGTATTGTTTACACCACTGTCAGTTCCAATAGTGTATTGTCCGCCCACATGCCACTTGGCTGATATGTGTAGTATTGGCAGCATGTGTTAGAGAGTGGACAGTATGTGTGGGATGTGTGTAGCACAGATTTGCAGGTGTACATTTGTGAACATGGTGGAGGTGCACTGTCTGCATGTACATGCATAGTGGATACATGGGCAGGGTGACATGCCCTGTGTTACACAGTAACACTCCATAGTTTCTATTGGTGGCCAGTATGCATTGTACTACACACATTTTGGAACTTGAGTACACATGTGTGTATGACATGGTTTGACACTGTGCTGTGGGTGATACTGTTACTATCTGTCATTGTTTTGCATTCTGGTAGTATACATAACCTCAACAGCCTGACCATAAACAATCGTTAGATGATGTCTTGACAACTGACACACAGATGTAGAACACACAGTAACATTTGGATCCTTCAGGTACTATACTATGCCAGTAACCAGTAGTATTCACCTGCACCCATTCCTGAGACTACTCCTGTTTGCCATATAGCTCTCTTAAGTACAAGCAATCACAGTAGGGATATGTCCGTCCACGTCTGGAAATGCATACTGTGACCTATAATGCATTCTCCAGATGACACACACATCCTCCACAAGGGTATCATACAGACAGATACCTGTTGTCAAACCCATGCTATAAAGCTATAAGCCAACCAGAGCATAGTCATCCACCTTTACGAAGCATAGTATCCCCACAGTACCACATAGGGTAGTAGCCGCCAACATGTTGAACAAGTATCGATGTGTATATGCAGCCAAGTGTTACGTCATCTCTACTTTGGTAATCACATTTCCAAAGGTATTTAGAAATCTCTTGCTGGATCACATAAGCAATAAGGGGTCTGCATGCAAATCCACAAAGGTTGTTGTACACCTATAATGAATAGTCATCACTGACAGACTTTGCTGCGTTTGAACAGGTCTGTAATATACCTCAGCTATAAACCCTCACTCACACAATTCAATAGAAACTGTAATGAGTGTGTGTGACACGGATGACCTAGGCTAGGGATCTCTGCAGTGGCTGGCCTTGTCACAAGCACACAGATGTGACCTAAGGTCTGGAAAGCGGCAGCACACTCTGGCAAAGATGACAGATGTGTTCATGGAGAAAGCAGGGTTCCCACCTATGAAATAATTGAGGTCACATGTACGTATATGTATTTGCCACACAGTTACCTGACATGTGCAATGCACATATTGTTGTCATACTAATATATCATACAGTAGTAAAAGCAAAACCCACAACACATTGACCAACAGTGTCACACACGTAGAGCACACACACACTCACCAAGTGCAGGATTCAAACCCCTACTTAACTACTTTATGATACTAGAAGAGTCCACATTAACTCGATGCGCTATACACATTACTGGGAGCTGTCTGTTCCACAGGTATATTTGTAGGATGGTGACATCATCAGACTTGACAAAGATAAGTATACCACTTTTAAGGTGTTCTACTACTCACCAAAAAGGTTGCTCCTCTCCAAGGTGATTACACACACCGCTGTCAAGTGCAGGATTCAAACTGCTTCCTCACTACTTCATAATACTAGAGGAGTACGCATTAACACAATGCGCTATACACAGTACTGGGAGGTCTCTTTTCCACAGGTATATTTGTAGGATGGTGACATCATCAGACTTGACAAAGATTAGTATACCACTTTTAAGGTGTTTTACTACTTTCCGAAAAGGTTGCTCCTTTCCAAGGAGATCACACACAAACACTTGTCAAGTGCAGGACTCAAACCCCTACCTAACTAATTTATGATACTACAGGAGCACACATTAACACAACATGCTATACACATTCCTGTGAGTTCTGTTTTCCACAGGTATATTTGTAGGATGGTGACATCATCAGACTTGACAAAGATTAATATACCACTTTTAAGGTGTTTTACTACTCTCCAAAAAAGTTGCTCCTTTTCAAGGAAATCACACACTTATCAAGTGCAGGATTTAAACCCCTACCTAACTACTTTATAATACTACAGGAGTACACATTTACATGACGCACTACACACATTGCTGTGAGTTCTCCTTTCCACAGGTATATTTGTAGGATGGTGACATCATCAGACTAGACAAAGTGGATTACATTAGGTGACATTAGGTGGGCTACATAGAAGGAATGTCTCTACACTTTGGCCATGTGATCATCAAAGGGAGAGTTTACTATTTACCTGTGTCCCCAGGGCCATAATGACTTTCTCCATACATACTGGATTACCACCTATGTGGTAATTTGTGTGCAGTTTGTTTTATCCAAAGGGGATGACTATGCATTCTTTGGCATTCTGCTTGATGGCATTGTTTTGACACCGGGTATCTGTCTCTGTAAGACCCTTCTAGAGGATGTCTGTGTCAGCCATAGAGTCAATTATGGACCACAGTTAGCAGTCATCTGCAAACCTGTTCAGCCATACTCCTCCCGTGCTTGCCTGTACCTCTGAGCAGTATCTACTGAACAGGTGGGATCCCAGGACCAAGACCTGTGTGATGCCATTTGTGACTGGTTTAGAGTCGGACATGGCACCCGCAACCCTGAACATGTGTGTTTGATCTGTGAGCCACTTGGCCACCTATCCTGCGACATAGCTGTTAATGTTCAAGCTGGTAAGCTTGTCCATGATGACAGAATGCGGAATGGTGTAGAAAGTCCTTAGAGAGGTCCAGGTGGGCTGTGTGGACTACTTTCACCCCCATCTATGTCCTTGGTAACTGTTTCAAATAGGTCAACTAGGTTTAGGAGGCAGGATCTGCCTTTAACAAGGCCAAGTTGGGTAGAGTCCAGTGTCTGGAGGTCCCCAATGTCTCTGTTTATGGGTTCCATGATAATTTTCTCCATAGCTTTGCAGACCAGGCTGAGTAGACCTATAGGGCAATGGTTTCCAGGTTCTGTTGTGGCACCCCCCTTGTGGAGCTGGATGACTGTTGGTGTATGCCATTCTTTGGGCACACAGCCTGTGGTACTATTGAGTCTGGACAGTAAGACGCAGCCTGGGACACCATCCAGTCCCATTGATGCTGTGTTCTTAGCTTTGGAGAGGGCTGTCTTTACCTGCATGTCCATGAAGTCTGGGGCTCTGCATTCTTCTGGGATGGACACAGGCCCTTTTGGGGGTGATGGGGGGGAGTTTGCACTGAACCTGTCCCCCAGGATGTGGGCAGTGTAAGTTGGTTCAGTGTATTTCTTGCCATTTTTCAGTAGCTGGCAGCATATTTGGAAGTTGCCACCTACATGTTTGGTATAGCTAACAAAGGCTTTGTGGTTGTTATTCTCACATTCCTTGACAATTTGTCTTTAGAAACTGGCCTTGGATTATTTTATGAGCGATCATTGTTTCTTCCTAATAATGATCAGTGATGCCTTTCCTTTAGTGAAGTTTGCTCTATCATGTGTTCATTTCCTTCTGCTGTTGTCTAGCTTATTTATGGACGATGACCACCAGATTGGTTTCTTATTTTTGGAGGAGTGCATCTTGGTTTTATTTGGGATGTCTCAATCCATGCATCCCTGTAGATGCTAATAGGATGCACTTGTAAATGATTCGGCAAATTGTATAGCATTAGCCTATAGCAAGGGGGCTTTGGAACTTTCCACTTTGGTCTTGGGAAGTGTGCAGTTTGCTTTTGAAAATGTCTTCACAGTGGTTTCATAGACTGGGGGGGGGGGTGGATGTCCAGTGTGATTACTTTATAAACTGATATTACCAGCGAGGGGTTTATTTCTGTTGTGGTACACCGGTACCCCATGTTGGTGATGATCAGGTCCAGTATGTTGTCACCTCTAGTGGGCATGGTGACTGGCTGTTCCAGGGTGTTAGAGTTTTTAAACTCTAGGAAACATTGGGCAAAGGACGTTGTACACGAGTAATTCTCCCACTCAGTGTTTGGCTAGTTGTAATCTCCTCATATGATGGTGTTTGATAGGACCTTTGTATTTTCCACTGTTCTCAGGAATACTGAGTCAGGTTCCTGAGACAAGGTAGGTGATCTGTAGCAGGCTACAATCTGTTAAGCAGCTTTGCCCAAGTTTAGTTGCACTTGCATGGTCTCCAAGGCCTCATGCTGTGCCACTAACCTGAAGGTGTGGGTATCCATAAGGTAAATGGATACACCCCTTCCTTTGGTATTTCACTCGTGGTTTTGGGTCCGAAGATCAGAGGGAATGTGAGTGTTTTACGTGGAGCATGTCCAACAGCTCTGTGTTTGACATAGCTTTGTATGTTAGGCAGAGAACACCTCTGAGTAGGCGATATGCAAGAGAGTACGGCTGGAGCATTTTGAGATGGTCTGTGTATGGCATGTATTTCAGGCCGCTAATGCTCTTTGTGAGGTATTGCTGCAGGCTTTCCAGTTGTTGTAGTTGTCTTGTGAGGTACATATCAAAAGGGGCATTGTACTCTATTATGGTTCTAGTGAGTGATGAGTAGAGGGGAACAATGTCCTCTTCTATCCTGCATGAGACACCTTTTGTGATGAGGTGTGCCACATAGGAGGATTTCCTGACTACTGTGGGGGATGTGATTATCACAGTTGTGTCCACTGTCCACCTGTGACCCGAGGTCTGTTGTCACACTTTCAGTGTTAAGTGTACTACCGTCTATGTTGTAGTTCATGACTACAGAGTTTTTAACAAAGGGGATGACAATGCACTTTTTGGCATTGAGCTTGAGCCCATGGCTTTGACAGCAGCCATCTGTCTCAGTGAGGCCCTTTTGTAGGATGTCCACATCTTTAGTGTTTACAATTATGGCTCCTAGTTTGCAGTCATCTGGAAACTTCAGTAGCCACAGACCTTCCATGTTAAAGTATATTTCAGGGAAGTAGATACTAAACAGGACAGGACACAGGACTGGACCTTGTGGTACTGCACTCATCACTGCTCCAAAGTCATATATGGAGTCTGCTACCATCACAGTGTGTGTTCTGTCAGTAAGCCTGTTGGCAACACATCTTGTGACATAGCAATTTATACCTTGTTTAGTGGGTTTATCTGTATTTACAGAGTGTGGGGTGGTGTTGTAAGCCATAGCAGGATCTACATAGGCTGTGCGAACCACCCTTGTCTATTGTTCTGGTGACTGCTTCAATGTCATCTATCAGGTTTAGGAGACATGATCTGCATTTTACAAACCCAACATGGTTGCGGTCCAGAGTTTGGGGATACAAATGTATTTTTTTATAAGTTGTATGATGATACATTCCATGGCCTTGAAGGACAGGCTCATCAGGCTAATGGGGCGCTAGTTCCTGGGGTCCGTAGTGTCTCCACCCTTGTGTAGTGGGATAACCATCGCTCTGCACCATTCAGCTGGCACAAAGCCTGAGGTGTGGCTATGACTGACCATGGTACGTCAGTGTAGTGCCTGTTTATTCGGTGGTTTGTGTAGAACACAGCCTTGGAAGTTTTCTGGTCCCATGGCTGCTGTGATACTGGCTTTGGAGAGTGTTTTTTACCTGTGCAGCCGTGATGACAGCAACTTTGCAGTCTTCCATTATAGTGATACGCTCTTTCATGGGTGAGAGGGGGGTAAAGATAACACTGATCCTATCTGCCAGGATGTTGGCAATATCAGTTGGATCTGTATATTTAGTGCCATTGAGCTGTAACTCAGAACAGATCTGAGTGTTGCCATGACATGGACCTGTCTATTGTGCAGAGATCTCCTGAGTAGACAGTATGCAACAGAGGACAGATCGGGTTAAATTCAGTCTTGTTGCATGAGGCAACTGTTTGAGGCCAGTGATCCTCTTGTTGAGGTACTTCAGTGGTCTTTCCAACTGCTGACGGTGCCTAGTCATATTCATCTCAGGTGTGTTGTGGTAGTCTCTGACGGGTCTGATGACTGATGAGTAGAGGGAACCTCCTTTGACCTGCATGCACAGACCTTGGCAGGTTGTGTGAACACATAACATGATTTTCTGACCACTTTGTGAATATGTTTCTGGAAGTAGAGATGACTAACCACATTTGTCCATAGATCCCTTATTATCATCTCCATATTTAGCCTAAGTATGTGAGCATGCCCAGTATGACCTTTCAGTGTGATGCTGAATGAAATCCACTACATTTGTTGAAGTGTGTGAGCACGCCCGCTATAGACATTTATACTAAATGTGTGTGGAAAATCAAGTTGTATTTTTACAGCAGTTCTCACCTTTGTGTCATAAATCAACAGGGATCATGCTTTGCCTGCAGGGCTTCCATGAGACACTTTGCATAGACTTATCAACATTTCTACATACAGGGGGGACAGCTATTCTTTGTACATTTCTACCCGGGGGCACACCTGATTGTTACTATGTGTGTACATAGGATGAGGGGTACACCTGACACTTATACACATTTGCTAGGCCTGCACTGCTATGTAAGGTACTCCATTTCAGTCTGTACTGTTGCCTATCATACTGGCTTGAGGCATACTACTGTACTACAGATCTTGGCGTCCACTGTCACGTATATTAGATTGCAAATTCATAGCCTACCCAACCCACATCACATCGCCTGGCCTGCTGTTCTCTGTCTGCATAGGCCTGTGGGGGAGGTTACCCATATGCCTCTTCATGCTACAGCATTTATTTGTGTTTGCATTAGTGTACAATTGTCCTGCTGTGTCAGTGCCAGCAAAATGCTGTCATGGCTTAGTGGTTCAGTACTGTGACTATAATACACAGTATCCTGGGTTCGAGCCCTGTCACTGCTTTTTATTTTCATGCTGGGCAGACCAGACTGCTTAAGGAACAGTAAAGCAGATATGAGCATGTTTACCTGACTTTGCCCGACTTTGCTCAACGTTGCCCGATGTTGCGCTAGTTGGCGCGGGATATTTTGTTTACATATACTAATTAGTGGTAAAATCTGCCTAGCACTGCTTTATATTGCTTAAAACATGGCAATCATGCCTCAGGTGGTGCTGCAGGGCTGCCTATGTCGGATGCACATAGTACACTCCCTATACATGTGTGTAAACAGGTAGTGTCAAGTCAGGCATCCCTTTTATTTTATGTGCGAGTCAGAGAGAGGTATCATTTCCAGGGTTCCTACTGAGCCAGTGTATGTGCTATGTGTTGCCTCTTTGCCAAGGCCAAGGCATACTGGGCACGTTTCCTTCTCCCTACTGGGGCAGGCTCAGGTTGTTCCTCCTCCAAGTCATGCTGTGCCTGTGCAGGCCTTGGCAATGGTGGGGGGCTGTTTGGCCCTGCCCCATGCTGTTTCTTGCTGCGGCTGTTTTCGCAGAATCATATTGTGTAGCATGGCACATACCATGACAATTTGGGTACATGTAGTTGGTGAGTACTGCAAGGCTCCACCAGATGTGTCCAGGCACCGGAACAGTGACTTGAGCATCCCAAACACATGCTCTATTACATTTCGTGTTTGTGCGTGTGCCTCATTATGGAGTTCTTGTTCAGGTGTGTGTGCATTTCTGATGGGTGTCATCAGCCACGGCTCCAGTGTGTATCCAGCATCCCCCCCTAGGTGACCATCAGGGATGTCCCCATTGGCAAATGTCTGGTACAGCTGCATCAGATAAAAGAAATGGGAATCGTGGTAGCTTCCAGGGCAGCCAGCACACACATTCAGTATTATGCCCTGGGCATCGCACACAACCTGGCAGTTAATGGAGTGGAAGCCCTTGTGGTTGATGTAGGCCCTATCCCACTCACCAGCTGGTGCTTTGATGTGTATGTGCGTGCAGTCAGTTGCACCCACTACCTCAGGATATTCCACTATTTGCTGGAAGAGATGCATATTGCTGGCCAATACCTCACGGGAATTGGGGAAATATACATGATCACCGACATGTGCTGACATGACATTCATGAACTGGTGCAGTACCCTGGATGCTGATGCCTGTGAAATCCCCATCATGTCACCAGTTGGACTCTGGAAGGTACCTGCTGCTAGTATTATTAGGCCAACACATACCTTGGTTTCCACTGGAATGGGTTCCCCTCTGTTGGTTCTGTGTGTGAGGCGTGGCCTGCACAGCTCAACAATTTGCTGCAGGAGGTCTCTGTCCACTTTATAGCGCTCCACTATCTCCAGCTCATGTAGCCTCTGGTATGTTACCCTGGGTCTGTACACTCTTCTCCGTCTCCTCACTGTGGGTTGCTCAGCAGCATTCACAATGGCACCACCCTCAGCATCTTGCACATGTTGCCTTATAATAGCAATGGCAGCCCCTAACATTTTTTTGTCTCAGTTAAGCTTTTTAAGTTTTCACTTCTCTTTGTATACTGCAGTGTTGCAGTGTTTCTGAGAAAAACATGGGGGAATGTTGTTTGCAGAGTTTTAAGTGCTGGGCTGGGCTAGTGTACTGCCTGCTGCCTGTGTAATTGGCTGATTCTGATTGATTTCACCTGGCAGCTCTGCTAGTTCTCCTTGGTTAACTTCCTACTACTTTTTTCCTTCCTTTTCCCTTTCTGTTTCCACAGGGAGCAGTGACACGCAAACAAGTGCAAACATGCACACATGAGTGCCAGGGATGTCGGGAGGTGTACGCACTGTACTGATTTCAGTACAACTTTTTTAAAAGGGGGTAGCATTTTTGAAAAAAAAACGTACGTACATATTTCTTCTCCCTTTCCTTTTTAAGGAGGTGCTGGCTCTTTAAGGAGGATACCAGCCAGTCGGAAGTGAGCTCACATCATGTCCGGCTGGCTGGCTGTGAGCGGGAACCAAAGCAAGCAAATGGAGTTGGAAGGCAAGAGCAGGATTATCGGAGTTGGAAGCAAATGGAGTTGGAAGGCAAGAGCAGGATTATCGGAGTTGGAAGGCAAGAGCAGGATTATCTGAGATGGAAGGCAATCGAAGTAAGTGCACAGTGTGTATGCAAAGGCTTTAGTGAAAGATCGCAAGTGGCTATTTGTGTGTTAATCAAGTTTATTATGTGAAGGGTGTGTGAACGATCACTTATTCAAGTTTTGTGTGTGAACGATCGCTTATTCAAGTTTTTTGTGTGTGAACGATCGCTTATTCAAGTTTTGTGTGTGAACGATCGCTTATTCCAGTTTTTTGTATGTGAACGATCGCTTATTCAAGGTGTGTGTGTGTGTGTGTGTGTGTGTGTGTGTGTGTGTGTGTGTGTGTGTGTGTGTGTGTGTGTGTGTGTGTGTGTGTGTGTGTGTGTGTGTGTGTGTATATATATATATATATATATATGTATAAAACAGATCTGTGACCCATTGCTAAGGTATTTTTCTTTCTTACCTGCACTTGTGTAGGTTTGTAGTAAATGCTTAAACAGCTACACTAACAGGAGTAATATTGCTATGCACTTTATATGTAAAATGCATTTATTTATAGAATGAATATGCATCAAGGAATCAAGATTCTGAAAAGAATCAAGAGAACACTGTCTGCAAAATGCACAGTAAACGGAACAATGAAATTAAATATAGAATAGTATTACAAGTTTTACGTTGGTAAAAATGATAACCTAGTCATCTGAAAGACACACATATTGGTAATCATAATGTTTGCCCTCTTAACATCTGGTAATTTCTGAAGATGATGAGTATTCGTACCTATTCAAATATTCTGAAAAGACACCTTTGATGACAATGTTAGCATGCTTACAGAACAAGACTGCAGGGCACCTTTCTAGAGAGTATGTGTGCTGTATTACTCATCAAACTGGAGTATATAAAAGTCCCAGTCAAATTCTTGGGTTGCCAGCTAACTTTCTTTTACGATTTTAACTTTTTACTAAATGTGACATCAGATCCTGAGCCGTACACATTTTTATTTATTTATTTGTATTAGTTTACTAGAGTAGAGCACTGACTTATCTGGACAACTTACAGGCTCATATTGGAAATTAATCTGTCTCCAAGGAAATTATTTTAATGTTTCCAAAGAATGATGGATAGACACAGTTCAGATATGATAGACTTATCCATCTGAAAGTAAACCCTCTGTGGCATTTTCAGAAAGATGCAAAGTGACATATCTTAAGTCAAGGTTGTAATAATTTTCCACAGGCTGCCACTGGCTGACCAAGGCCTTAGGAATGCTGAATACTTTATTAAAATTACAGTAGTCAGTTTTAACATTATTATTGTTTTCACATAGTAAGGGTCTTACAGTGAGCAAGGCACCGCATTTGATTTGCTCCTCATTCTTAATTAAATAATCTACATGTTATAAAAACGATGTTCATTGGTTCTTCTCTTCCTTCAACATATCTGGTAATCTTACCTTTGTCTATGTTTTGCAAGGTTGTCTCTTGATAAAGGACTATTGGGATACAGCTCTGCCAAATGAAAATCTATTCTGAGAATGCTTTATGTTGAATTCTGATTTAAAATAGTTGGCTTTCTGTTCTTGAGACTTGCAACTCCATATATAATCAGAAGAGAAGAGTTGTAGTTTCTGTAAAAGAAACACTTCCTCCATTTATTCAGCTGGGCTGTTTTTTAAACAGTCTTCACATGTACTGTATCTATTCCACAATAGTGAATAAGGTGAATACTCCTTAGTACAGTAATTACTGCCATATCTGTGGCCAGAGATGTGTCCTCAATGTAGGCTGTTTGAGCTGTTCAACAAAGTGGAGAGGAGGCTGTTTCCCATTGGCTCAAGCTATCTTAGAATCAATGAGGAAATAATTCCTGTAGATGGACTGTGATGGAAAAAGAACAGGAATGCATGTTTTAATCAATTTTATGTTTATGAAACAATACTTAGAGTGCTGTGAGATACAGATTATTAGGTCTTTTCAATCTTACCACAAGGGCCTTTTTAAGCCTAGCCATGCATCCCAAATCTATGACAAGTTCGGATACCCTTGATAAGTGTAAGAAGGGGCTTTGGAGATGAAACATTTACAAGCAGGGATCTGGGAGATGGACCATTTACAGGTTTATGATCTCTTTTGCGGAGGGCATTACAAGTCAATAGTGCTAGTACCACTGTCAGTCAGTTCACAGGAGTTCACAGGATTGTATATATTTCTTTATTTTTATACAGTTAACATTTGTGTATGTGTGTGTGTGAAAGAGAAAGAGAGTGAGTGCATGTGCATGTCTGAGTGGGCAGGGGGTTGCAGTGGGTTGCACTTTATGTGGTAGACAGTAGCAAGCTAAAATACATTATTGTGATATATGTGTGTATATATATATATATATATATATATATATATATATATATATATATATATATATATATATATATATATATCTATATATATATCTACTTTCAATTACCAGAAGCCCATATGTCAAACAGAACATTATTTTCTCAAGATGAAAATAATGAAAATGAAAATCCTGAACCATATAATTTTTCCAAGGGCAAGTAAACACTTGCCCAAAAGTACACAAAACATACTGTACTATCTGAAACCCACTTAGGTGGGGGCTACACCCCCACATAACTATATATATATATATATATATATATATATATATATATATATATATATGTATATATATATATCAACTCTTTGATTACACCACAATGGACAAAAGGGCATAAAGGGCATATTTCTCCATGTTGGGCAAGTATTTACTTGCCCTGGGAAAAACTATGGGGTTCTGGATTTTCATTTTCATTATTTTTGTTTTGAAAATTTGAGAAAATAACAGTCAACATTATGGGCTTTATATATATAAATATATGTATATATATATATATATATATATATATATATATATATATATATATATATATATATATATAGATTCACTTTAGAAGCTCGAAATACTGAAATATCGAAATTCAGTATTTCGTGCCCATAAAGTGGAATCATGAAAAGAATGAAAACTCAGAAGCACAAAATTGAAAACCTCGCATACCAGAGATTTTGAATTAGTGCTGATTTTAAATTAGTGCTTCTGGTGTTTCGCTGTGGTTATGGATTCAGGTAAGTGTTTTAAGGGTTTTAGGTAGGGGCTGTGGTGTGTGTTAGTGTATTTTGTTGCTGTGATATGTGTGTGTGAGGATAATGTAGCTTGTGTGGTGGTGTTTTGTTGTGTTTTTATATGTAGTGCGACCTCAGAGTTATAATATTTACGTGGGCGGTTGTGGGGGTGCAGCCCCCCACATGGGGAGGTGCAGGTGGGCTTGCCCCCTTCTTTTATGTAGGACAGAGCTTGTGTTTGTGTGTGGGGAGGAAGGTGTGTGTTTGTGTACAGCAGAAGCACTAATTCAAAATCTCCGGTATGCGAGATTTAGAATTTTGCGCTTCTGAGTTTTCGTTCTTTTCAGGATTCTACTTTATGGGCTCAAAATACTGAATTTTGATATTTCAGTACTTTGAGCTTCTAAAGTGAAAATGGTGTGTGTGTGTGTGTGCAAATGCCCCCCACATAATACACCTGTTGGTTATAGGTGTTCAGGTTTAAACCCTGTACCTTTGCTCCCGGGTAAGAAGAGCCTAAAGTCCCTAACCACCACCATTTCTGAACTTTGTTCAGATTTGCTTTTATAATGGTTGTGAGCTATGGTGAGAAGTGAGAACTGAAGTTGTATTTCTCCCATTATTGTTTTTGTTGTTTGTCCAGGCTGTTTGTGCTAAGGTGTGAAGTGAGAACTAAACCTGTATTCCCTCATTATTAGCTTTGTTTGTCCAGGTTGTTTGTGCTAAGAGGGTGAGAGCTATCTAAATTATTACTATTAAGTTTGTCTTCCTATTTTGCAAACTGCTGATTTAGCATAGTGGTATGTTGCACTGACTATAGTGCATATGGTTCAGGGTTCAAGACATGCATGGTGATAATGCAGCATTTTATTCTAGCAACTTTCCAAAATTATACAAGCAATGTTTAAAATGTGTCCCTGTTTTTTGGGCTTTTGCCCCCCCACCATAAATGTTGGCTTTTTCCAGATTTCTTGTGCTGCAAAGTTTAGAGATACAGCTGAGTGTCGACATTTTACAAGTAGCTGAGAGCTGCAGGGGAACTTAAGTTTAGTGCTGCTTATGCTTCTGCTTGTACTGTTAATAGCACAACAGGTAGTATACTGGCTTTTTGATGCAGAAGGCTGTGGGTTCTTCTCCCACAGTAGTTATATGCATTGCTGATACTGTACTGTGTTGTAAAGGGGGGTGGATGCTATATCCTGTTTTGGCGAAGATATCTAGTAGCAACTATGAACCTGTTATCAGCTTGCCATCCATTCCCTATTGCAATATCACTAGCGTATCATTCTTTTTAATGCAACATAGGCAATTTATTCCTCAAGGACAACAGGCACATTATTTGTAGATGAAACCATGAAATATAAAATTGTTTGCTAGCAGCAGCCTCTTCATTAGTTACAGATTTCTCTAATGTGGAATTATGTAGATGGCTTTTACTAGTTCAGAGATTGTGCATATTTACTGATACTATTGGACTGTAGATGTTTGAGTAGACTTTTATGATGGAAGGTGTATCAAAGAGCATGTGTATGTTTCATGTGCAAGGGGCCTATGATTTGAAAACAGCCCAAAGTTAATCTTTATCTGCCACTGGCAAAATATATTTTCTTCGAATGTGGGTTTCAATGCTGTCTCAATGAATGTGAGTTTCAAGGGCAGAGAAGTTTTAATGCTAAGTCTAGTTTCATTGTGAGACTGCATTGCTTTGTTCAACAGATATTTATTGGTGTTCATGCTGTAAAATGCAAAATAAAACTTTTCTGGCAAATCATTTAGGAATGAAGTCACTAAATGACCGACGTTAAGTTTCAGACATCATAATCTTCAGAAAAATGCATGCTAAAGCAAGACCTGATATTCTATTAACTGTCTTAAGTTTATATAAGGTCAATTTTTAGTACTGTTTGTATGTTCCCCCAATATATTTGGCCTTGTCCAGATTTCCTGTATTAAGAGGTTGAGAGGTATGTGCAAATAAATCGCTTTATAGAATTAGGAATATCCACACCTCTCAACTGTCCCAATTTTGGCTCAAAATGTTGCTCTCCCCCTAATAATCTCTCCGCAAAATAGCAATTTTGGAAGAAAACGTGGAGTGCTTACTTTTATAAATAACTGTAATGATCAGAGTTATACATTACTTTTATTTCAGAAATGCATGTAGATTCTCTAATTTTGTCAGCTGCTCAAGTTAACTGTGCTCATATTAAAATGGTGTCCCTTCTTTGACAGGTTCCCAGCTGTATTGTCTGGCAATTTTATATTTTTGCATCACATTTTTGGTCAGTTTTTCATAAAATTGCAGTTTTCTGGCAAATTAGTGGCAAGTCATTAAAGACTGAAGTTAGAAAATAATGGCAGACATTTGAGTTTCAGATTTCATACCTTTCAGAAAATTCGTACTAATGCAAGACCTACTACTATTCTATTATCTTTCTAAGTGTATAAGAGCAATATTTAAAAAAATGCCCTTATTTTTGGGCCTTTGCCTCAGTTTTATTTATGAGTTTGTTGCTCTAGAGGTTGAGAGGTGTGTGTGTGTGTGTGTGTGTGTGTGTGTGTGTGTGTGTGTGTGTGTGTGTGTGTGTGTGTGTGTGTGTGTGGTAGGTAGCATACCTCTTAACTGTCCAAGTTTTGCAGAATGTCCAGATTTTTGCCCCATATTTTTTGTCTGTTCCTCATACATTTTGTGATTTTCTAGAAAATCATTGAAGACTGAAGTATGAACTAAATAATGACAAACATTTGAGTTTCAGACTTCATGTCCTTTAGAAAAATTCATAATAGCACAAATCCTGTTATTCTAGCAACTTTCTCATACTAGCACAAATTTTGTTATTCTAGCAACTTTCTAAGTTCACAAGAACATTATTTAATTTCTGTCCCTGTTTATTTTAGGCTTTGTCCATATTTCTTGCACTAAGAGGTAGGTAGGGGTGTGTGTGTGTGAATGAAACACTCTAGTTAGGGGTAGCCAGGTGGTTAGTAATTTACTCAAGCTCAAAACCTGTACCTTAGTTACAGAAAACAAAAGCATGAATCCTCTACCCCAACTACCATGCTGCATTTTTCAAAGAACTGACTTTCAGGTTCATTTTCAATTCAAGGACCCGAATTTGAGTGAATCTATATTATATTACTGAAGAGGCATTACAGCGAATGCCTCTTCATCGACACTAAAAGAGGGAACCGTGAATTACGACAATGGCCATAGCTTAGCTGGGGAGGGGGGGTAGCAGTTTGAGAGCTGTGAGTACAAATTTGAAAATCCTAGCTACACCCCTGATGAGTGAACATGAGCGCACACACAGGCTTAGGCAGGTGCACATCCATGCACACAGGCTTAGACACACACAGTGTAAGCATCTTTGCAAGAAACTTTAGTGATATCCACGGCGTACACCTTCAGTTTCTGGGTTTCAGTTAAGACAACTGTAGACACGCCTCTTCCAGTCCTGAGTAAGTCACAGCAAACACATGCCACTCTGCTCCAATAAGCTTACAGTCTTTGATACATACCCCCTCATGATGTCACCTGTTTTCTACTCTACTACTCCCCTAATCCTACACTTACACTCTAGGGACATTGTTCACATGGCAGGGAAAATTGGGATTCACTATCCTTATCCTCATTTGCATAGGATTGCCTACTAATGCTTGGTTACATCTCTCAAACTGAGCTTCCCCCCTTAGCAACCACTACTCAGTAGCCATGTTGTCTTCAGCTTGCCATTCACCTGCATGGCAGAAGAATATTTTTAATAAAATGCCTATTTTTGGCTTTTTTGTTTTTATTTTCAGGTTTTTAGAGCACTGCACGTTTGAGCAGCTCTGCTCTATGCTTAAACATCAGAGATTGGGGAAAAAATGTTTTATTATTTTGCAACAGATAAAAATGCCAATGGCCTTATATTTGGCCATTGGCATGCTTCCTCAACTGGATGCATCCTTTATTTGGAGCTGTCATAGCTCTGTTTTGCTATTTGCAGAACGGTACTCCATTACCAATGGAGTACATTTCTGCAAGTAACTCTACTCTTACTCGGACAGGTTAGTGTTTCCTGGATCGCAAATTTACCTAATTTGCATAGCTTTCAGCAGCAAATGAGGTAATTTGCATAACATAACACTGTCCGTGCAAGAGTAGTTTTAGGAGCTCTCATGCACGCCCCTGCCGGCTGTACCTGGATCACTCGGCAGACATATTGGCTGTCTGGAGTCTTACTCTACTCTTAGACTCCGTGCAAGCCTTCGTGAATCCGGCCCAGTAACTATTACATTTTGAATACTTTGTAAACAACATACAATATCTCAGCAACTATTCAAATTACACACAAACTGTCAGCAGCATTTTATTCATCTAGCTAAGAGCTTTCATGTGAGGCTAAGGAGTTTTGTCTGTGTTACTGGGTTATAGAGAAATTTAGAAAAATGTGAAAATGATATCTATATAAATTAATATCATAAAAACAACCATTATCATCTTTATAACTGCACTCGACAGAGGTCAAATATTAATGCAGTTGAGTTTGCCACTGTGTAAGCTTTAAGATGAAATATTTTAAAACCTTGAACATGAAGCAAAAAAATCCAGATGACCACCACAGCCAAAACAGGTTTATTTAGACAAGCACTTTCACGTACAGCAAATCACGCTTTCTCAAGTCTTCAGTAAAACAGTAAAAATCCATGCACATTTTATATCAAAAAGCACTATCAGTTAATCAATTAAATACATCATTAAAATTAATTCAGCCTTAAATACATCAATTAAGTCTTCAGCTAATGTTACATCTTATTTAAGTGAGCGAGCTTCTAACTCAGTGTTAATGCAGACATAGTTGTTGAGCCCAAGTATACATGAGCTTGCAGCTTTAATATCCACTTTAATTCAATTCTTTCAATTAAAATATTTAAATTACCCCCTCTCTTGTCATTATTAACATTTTGTAGGACTCTAAACTTAAAATGATGTGAAGGGAATCCCATTGTATACTTAACTAAAGTATTTAATTTGTTCTTATTTTTTCATCATACATATGCTGATAGATTCTGTCTCTGAGCCTTTTCTCCGTTTTCCCTATATAGAAACATGTACATCCTGTGCACTCTGCCATATATATTAAGCTAGGTGTTCTACAAGTAGCATAGAATCTAGGCTGAAATATGAAGGACAAAATAGGGCGTTTAAATTCCTGTACAGAAGAAACATATTAACACATTTTGCACTTATTGCAGGGATATGTTCCAAGCTTCAGTGGGGACACAATATTTTTTAGCCGATCATTACAAAGTGACTGTTTTAAATTACTCTTGTTCTTATATGCAAAACTGGGTGCTCTATCTATAACATTTTCTGCTTCCTTATCAGTTATTAGAAAATGCCAGTTGTTCTTAATTATGCCACAAACCTTGCTAGTATCACTAGCATACTTAGTAACAAAACGTACTTTATCATTATGCTTGAGGTTGCTTTTTACACTTGCATTAATTGGTGGCTTTACACTGACAGAATGAATTCCTTTACTGTTAACAGCAGTTTCATTCTTTACAGTTTGAAACATGGTTTTATCATACACCCTCTCCAGAAATAGTTGCTCCAAGTAGTTAACTTCTTTCTCTCAGTTTGCACATTGCATATATTGCTAGCTCTAATTAATTGCCCTTTGAAAATATTTGGGAATATATGCTTAGGATGTATACTATTATGAACTAAGAGACTATTTTTCCAACAGGCTTTTCTAAAGAGCCTGGTGTTGATTTTACCCAAACTGTCTCTATATACAGAGACATCTAAAAAGTCTATTTCTATGAGCGAAAAAGATGTAAATTTCAAAAAGTCAGTTGTAGATTGCAAGTACTTAATGAAATCCAGCAGTATTGATGGCTCCCCCTCCCACAGCATAAAGGTGTCATTGACAAAACATCTATACATCTTAATGTATTTAGTGTACACACTGTTGAATAAATTCTGTTTCTCCCAATAATAAACTACCATGTTCGCATATGAATTTGCACAGGGGGTGCCCATGGCAACCCCCCATTTTTGTAAATATATATTGCTATCATATACAAATATATTGTTATATAATATTAAATCTAATAATGTGCAAATCAACATGATTCCATTTGTATCACTGCTCCCCATTTCTTTCAGTTCACTTCTTATTGCCTCAACTCCATACTCATTGGGTATACAAGTGAACAGACATTGTACATCAAGGGTCACCATATAGCAACTACTTAACCCTGATCAGGGGCGGCCCGTGCTATCGGACTGCCGGACTGCAGCCCCTTCAGAACGAAATAAAAATAGAAAAAAAAAAACATTTTTTTAAATTTTCGCGGACTTCGCGCATGCGCAGTAGTCCCAACTACTGCGCGTCTATGCGCATGCTCCAGGCAGTCCGGCAGGACCCATAGGGAACACATGGAGACGTCTGTGCACTTTTAAAGTGCACAGACTCGCTGGGATGATGTATCGGGGCCGGACTGCAACAGCAGCAGTCAGAACAGTCTTAGTCTCGTCGGGAGCGGGAGGTTTGCTTGCAGGGATCCCGCGGGTCTTCAGATTATTGCGCGGGCAGGATGTACGTTAGCTGGATATTATGGAGAAGGAGAACGGACAGATAAGTGTATGGTGCTTTTTACGTTTACAATGTATGGTACTTGCTTTTACTTTGTGTATGGGACTTGCTTGGTACTTGCTTTTACTTTGTGTATGGGACTTGCTTGGTACTTGCTTTTACTTTGTGTATGGGACTTGCTTGGTACTTGCTTTTATGGTGTGTGTGTATGGTACTTGCTTTTATGGTGTGTGTATGGGACTTGCTTTTATGGTGTGTGTATGGGACTTGCTTTTATGGTGTGTGTATGGGACTTGCTTTTATGGTGTGTGTATGGGACTTGCTTTTATGGTGTGTGTATGGGACTTGCTTGGTACTTGCTTTTACTTTGTGTATGGGACTTGCTTGGTACTTGCTTTTATGGTGTGTGTATGGGACTTGCTTTTATGGTGTGTGTATGGGACTTGCTTTTATGGTGTGTGTGTGGGACTTGCTTTTATGGTGTGTGTGTGTGTGTGTAAATGCCCCAGGTGCTCATGGTGGTGAGGTAGGGAATACCTCAGGCTTGAACCCTGTACCCTGTATGCAGGTGTTAAAGACTTGAGTTCCCTACCCACCACCATTTGTAAAAAAAATTGCAGATTTTTGCCTCCTATTTGATCTGATCTGTTCCTCATAATATCTGTGGTTTGTAAATGTTGCAATGCTTGATATTTGATGGTGTAGTAGTAGCATTGTTGCCTCACAGCTGCAGGTTTTCAGGTTTGATTCTTGGCTGGGGTTCCTTCTTTGTGGGGTCTGTATCTTCTCCCTGTGTTTGTGTGGGTTTGCTTTTGTGTCCTCCCATGTTACAAAGACATGTCTGCATTATTTCTTCCTGGGCCTCTGCTGAAAATTGTTTTTTTGTTCCAAGTCAGACTGTCCTGATTAACAAATGTTAAATAAAATTGACAGGCATTTATTTGAATTTCAGACTTCAGGTTTCTGAATGTTTAATTCCTTGCATATTTGATGGTGCAGTGGTAGTATTGTTGCCTCACAGCTATAGGTTTTCTGGTTTGGTTCTTGGTTGGGGTGGCTTCTGTGTGGAGTCTGCATCTTCTCCCTGTGTTTGTGTGGATTTGCTCTGGTGCCCTGCCATTTTACAAAGACGTGTCTGCAGTATTAATCCCTGCGTCTCTGCTGAAAATTGTTTTTGTTCTGTCCGCAGTAAAATTGACAGGCATTTGAATTTCAGACTTCAGGTTTCTGAATGTTTACTTTCTTGCATATTTGATGGTGCAGTGGTAGTATTGTTTCCTCACAGCTATAGGTTTTCTGGTTTGATTCTTGGTTGGGGTGGCTTCTGTGTGGAGTCTGTATCTCCTCCCTGTGTTTGTGTGGATTTGCTCTGGTGCCTTGCCATTTTACAAAGACGTGTCTGCAGTATTAATCTCTGCGTCTCTGCTGAAAATTGTTTTTGTTCTGTCCGCAGTAAAATTGACAGGCATTTGAATTTCAGACTTCAGGTTTCTGAATGTTTAATTCCTTGCATATTTGATGGTGCAGTGGTAGTATTGTTACCTCACAGCTATAGGTTTTCTCGTTTGATTCTTGGTTGGGGTGGCTTTCTGTGTGGAGTCTGCATCTCCTCCCTGTGTTTGTGTGGATTTGCTCTGGTGCCCTGCCATTTTACAAAGACGTGTCTGCAGTATTAATCCCTGCGTCTCTGCTGAAAATTGTTTTTGTTCTGTCCGCAGTAAAATTGACAGGCATTTGAATTTCAGACTTCAGGTTTCTGAATGTTTAATTCCTTGTATATTTGATGGTGCAGTGGTAGTATTGTTTCCTCACAGCTATAGGTTTTCTGGTTTGATTCTTGTTTGGGGTGGCTTCTGTGTGGAGTCTATATCTCCTCCCTGTGTTTGTGTGGATTTGCTCTGGTGCCCTGCCATTTTACAAAGACGTGTCTGCAGTATTAATCCCTGCGTCTCTGCTGAAAATTGTTTTTGTTCTGTCCGCAGTAAAATTGACAGGCATTTGAATTTCAGACTTCAGGTTCTTCAGAATACATAGTAGCACAACCTTTTTTTCTAGCAATTTTCTAAGTTTATAAGATGAATATTTTAAATTTGTCCCTATTTTTGGGACTGTATTCCCCCATTATTGGCTTTGTCCAGGTTTTTGTGCTAAGGTTGACAGCTATGGCAAGAACTGAATTCACTGAATATGTTTGAGGGCTGTATTCCCTCATTACTGGGTTTGTCCAGGTGTTTTGTACTAAGAGGTTGACAGCTATGGTGAGAACTGAATTCACTAAATCATAGCCATTTAAGTTTCAGTCTTCCTCTTTTACAAAGTAGCTGATGTGGCGTAGTGGTATGTTACTCTGACTGTTTTTTGCTCAGGGACCTTGGCAGTAAAATGTATGGTGGCAACACATTTTATTCTAGCAACTTTCCAAGATTATACAAGCAATGTTTAATGTGTCCCTGGTTTTTGGGCTTTTGACCCCCCCCCCCCAATACATTTTGGCTTTTTCCAGTTTTCTTGAGCTGCAAAGTTGAGATGCAGTTGAGTATTGAGTAGATTTTACAAGGAGCTGAGAGCTGCAGGGGAATAGAAGTTTAGTGCTTTCCCTAGTTAATACTATAGCACAACAGGTTGTGTGTTTGCTTTTGATGCAGAAGGCTGTGGGTTCTACTCCCACAAGGGGTGGATGCTGCCGTACTGAGAATGTTCTCCTTGGTGAAGATACTAACTATGAGTCTGTTATCAGTTTGCCATCCATTTCCTCTTGCAATATTACTAGCTTATCATTTTTTTAATGTAATATAGGCAATTTATTCCTGAGGGGCAAAAGACACTTTATTTTTCGATGAAACCATGAAATATAAAGGTGATTGCTAGCAGCAACCGCTTCATTAGTTACAGATTTCTTTAATGTGGAATTATTTAGATGACTTACTTCAGAGATTGTGCATATTTACTGATAATGGACTGTAGAATTGTGCATATTTACTGATAAAGGTGGACTGTAGAATTGTGCATATTTACTGATAATGGTGGACTGTAGAATTGTGCATATTTACTAATAATGGTGGAGTGTGGAATTGTGTATATTTACTAATAATGGTGGACTGTGGAAGTCTGAGTAGACTTTTTTATGATAAATGTTCTCAACTGGGCAGTTTTGCCATTATGGGTGCATATGGTTTGTTTCATTGCTTACTGGAAAAATGCTCAAAACAAATTTAAAACACCCTCTAACAAGTGTACTGTATTGTACAAGGAATAAAATTTTAGTACAGTGAGGAAGGTGTATCAAAGAGCACATGTATGTTTCATATGCAAGGGGCCTATGATTTGAAAACAGCCCAAAATTAATCTTTATCTGCCACTGGCAAAATGTATTTTCTTTGAATGTGGGTTTCAATGCTGTTTCAATGAATGTGAGTTTCAAGGGCAGAGAAGTTTTAATGTCAAGTTTTCATTGTGAGACTGCATTGCTTTGTTTAACAGATGACTTAGTGTTTGTGCTGTAAAATACAAAATAAAATTTTCAAATGAAGTCCAACTTATCATAGAAGTAAAGCAGTATGCACATTAGTGTTTATGGTAAATGGAGTGAAATAGCCAAGTAATGGTTCATTGGAATGGCTGCAGAGGTTCCATTCAACCATTATTTTGTCAGGGGGGAATGGCAGCAAACTCAGACAGGCCCAGCTGAACTATACCTCCCAACTGTCCAGATTTTCAAAGAATGAATAGATTTTTGCTTCTTATTTTTGGTTTGTTCTTCATAAAATTTGTAGTTTTCTGGCAAATCATTTAGGAATTAAGTCACTAAATAATAAGTTTCAGACTTCATAACCTTCAGAAAAATGCATGTTAAAGTAAGAGCTGTTCTATCAACTGTCTCAATTTATACAAGAGCAATTTTAGTACTGTTTATATGTGCCCCCAATATATTTGGCCTTGTTCAGATTTACTGCATTAACAGGTTGAGAGGTACATGCAAATAAATTGCTTTATAGAATTAGGCATAGCCAACCTCTCAACTGTCCCCAATTTTTGGCTCAAAATGTTGCTCTTCCCCTAATAATCCCTCCATAAAATAGCAATTTTGGAAGAAAACATGGAGGGTTTACAATTAAGAAATAACTGTAATAATCAAAGTTATAGATTACTTGAAATGCATGTAGATTTTTTTATTTTGTCAGCTGCTCAAGGTAGCAGTACTAATATTAAAGTGTCCCTTATTTGGCAGGTAGCAGCTGTATTGTGTGTCTATTTTATATTTTTGCATCACATTTTTAGTCCATTTTTCATAAAGTTGTGTTTTTTGGCAAATTAGTGACAAATCACTAAAGACTGAAGTTAGAAAATGACAGACATTTGAGTTTCAGATTTTATACCCTTCAGAAAATTCATACTAATGCAAGACCTATTCTATTATCTTTCTAAGTTTATTAGAGCAATATTTAAAAATTGTCCTTATTTTTGGGCCTTTGTCCCACTTCTGTGTATGGCTTTGTCCAGATTTCTTGCTCTTGAGGTTGAGAGGTATGACAAATGTGTCAGGGCCATCACAGTCAGCCAGAGAGATTTCAAATTGTGACATGCTTGTTGCACCCCACTCCCCATGTAGTGACTCTGGATGTGTCCAAGCAAGGCAAGGAGTAGTTGTATCTACCTTGGATGGGGAGGACACACTGCATAATCATCTGTCCTTGATTTTGCAGAATGTTCTGGTTTCTGTCATATTTTTCTACTGTTGATTTATGCTTATTACTCAGATTTATGCTTATTACTCAAAGTGCCTGTTGCTCTGTGTTTAAGTAGCAATGCTTTAATGACCATAAGGTAAGCTTGTCTGAGATTGTAAGATGCAAGTAAGCTTTAATAAGCATACTGTTAAAGAATTGCCAACATTGAAAGCCTTTCTGTTGTTGCCATGCAGAGAATACTTGACTAGATAATGTATAAGCCTTGGGTATTAAAGGACAGGATTCCATTATTTTAAAAAGCTCATTACACTTGTTGGAGACTTCCAGTCATCTCTACAGACTTTACCCGTAAACTAAACAGAATGCCAATCATGTGTGGTCCATAACCTGTACAGTAATCCTTTAAGCAATGTATCTTGAGCTTGTTTCTTGTTTGCTTTTCATTTTTACTTTTATCATGTTTTCCCCATGAAACAAGTTGTCAGGCAGCAGGTCTTTTTGGATAAGAAACATTTTTACAAGTGGGGGCATCACATAGATTTCTACTTTCAGCATGTTACTTGGTACTTTAATAAAGCTGAATATATTATAATTAGAACTGCAGTGCAAGGAGAAGTGGTTTGAGTTGAGTGCTTCTGGTTTTTCTTATACTTGATTTTGACTGGCATTCCAGTAATGTATTTAAAAAGTAATTTATTTTTCATGCCTCACAACCTTTTGTTTCCATCTAGATATTAAGTAAGCTGTCATGCAGCCAATGCATTGAAATATTTTTATTCTTCTACACTTATTTTTGTTTTGATTGGACTTTCATAATGATGGTTTGCCACCCAGGGCAGCGTATTTAATTAAAGTTAGTTTTTTGTGGTTTTGTGCATAGCTCCTCCCCTTTCTGGTTGACCACACCCCCTCCCCTTGACCCCACCCATTCAGCTGTCTCCTGCAGCCCCCCTGTGATTTGAAGTCACCAGCCGCCACTGACCCTGATGTTTCATTTAATCTCCCAAGATCTCTCAAAAAATGGGTCATATCTTTCAAAATGGTGGGATCTGCCTTACTATAGGTCCTAATTTACTCTCCACATATATCGAAAGGGGCTCTTGTAACCCAGCCCCCTCCATCTACAATTGGTCTCAGTGGTGGTTTGTCCAAGCATTTATGTATTCTAGGCAACCCTTTGATGTAAGTTATTCTAGGGTAATCAACTGTGAGGAACCTATATAGCTGCTCATCTATTTGTCTGCACATTAACAAACCATATAAACATCCGTTAATATTTTTAACAATTTTCAAATGCCTTCAAAAACTTGAACCTTGAACATAGCATGGTTTTGGAATTATTGATGCAAATATGAACAAGCAATATTTCACAACTAGAGGCATCAGTAGGCGATAACTGCAGATGCACTTGGAGGGGGGCAATCAGATGTAATGAGTTAAGAATTATATTATCATTAGAAATTTAAGCAACACCCTAGTGGGTGAATCCCTACACTTAGATCATCATACTTCAACTGTTGCTAGAAAATCTTCCTTCTGGCTCACCTAATGAAGGGCATCTCATCCAGAACCAAAGAAGCCTTATTTCCTTTGTAATTATCTCTTATTTACCTAGTTGTTTAATAAAAGTCCTGTTTTGGCATGTACTTATCAAAATGTATCACTCAACGTCAGGGACCTCAGAGATTTTTAACCAAAAAATGCAAAGGCCTCAGACCCCTAGTTCTCTAGAACAAGTGGCCACCCTCCCCCTGTATTCTGTTTCTTATAGATCCTCCAGGGTGATCTATGTTGTATCTGACAAATGATTTGCTTTTCAACAAACTACAGAAGTCCCAACCCTTCAAGACCTACTATGCCTGCATAGAACTAATGGCTCCTCAAACACACAAAGTACTGCAGTCTCAGTCAACAATTTAGTAGGCCCTGCTGATATGTCAGATTTGTATCCTAGTATATTCCACACCTATAGAATAAGCTGCCCTTGCATATTAAGTAAAGTAGTACCCTAGCTACATTTAAAAATAACCTAGACAATTATATGGGCACTCAGATTTTCCTCAGACCTACTTTGAGTGCCTGTTTCTGAATCAGGATATAACGTCTGAAGCTGAGTGTTCTAGATTAGGCTGTTAAAGGCCTAATGACTGATTGCCTAGTATCTATTTGTTAACCTATGTGCTTGTGATTTAAATGCTCTGTTTTTTTTTTACTGTGGACTACTTGTAGCCAACTACTGTAGCAGTATGTTACCAGATGGTGCTGAGCAGTAAAGGTAACTACTCAACAGTGCATTTAAATGTCAACTGAATAGTCTGCAGACCACTAGACTTACTATGTCACAGCCATGTGGTTTGCCACGACAGGTATTCCTGGCAATAGCCAGCTCCTCTGGTTTAATTATCTGAGATTTTACTTTAATTCAATGCAATATTTTGCTACCAAATTAAAATGCAAAATGAGCAATAGCCAATGTTTCACAGCTAATGCATCTATTATAGTTTACTTAAGTAATTGTTTTACTATTTTCAAAAGTGGTGGTTATAATAAAATTATAACTACTAACTTGTATAATGGAATGGTTGGAACATTTCTGCTTTGGTCAAGCTCGGAGGTACAGGTGGTGGTAATGTCTCATGTTTGTTACTTCTCAGAACATTGCAAATACCCTACATTATTTAACTTCTTGATTTACAATAGCAGCAAGGAAAACATAAGGAGAGATGATACGGCCACCGTAAAACTTTATGGTTGCAAACATTTGTTTTCAACTACCTTTCAAGTGTATTTCCTTGAATCCTGTACAGTTTCCTAGTTACCAGCTTCACATGAGTTACAGCTAAGCTTATCTTGTTTTTTCATATACATAATGGAATGGAAATGTTACAGAAGGGAATAAACAGCAAAATCATGCTTTTTTTAAAATGGTGACACCAGGGATCATGATGTTGGAAGGAAAGTACCCTTTGGTAAAAGGAAACGTGGAAGATGTAGATGTCTTTTTAACACCCAGCATTTTCTTTGATCCCATACTTTTTTATGTAAATTCACACTGATAACAGGAATTTCAAAATCAACCACACTTTTCTTGGGTGCCACAAATTTTCATCATTCCTCAGCTCTAAAGCTAGCCTAGACATTTGCAAGGGAATCCAACAATCATAATTCAGTACGGCCTCCCACTTTTAGTTAATGCCTTCAACAAAAACATGCATAACCTCAAATACTTTGTAACATAATATTTGATGACTCCTTTCGCCCTCCAGATCTGAATATCGCTGTGTACCATTTCAGGTAACAGATTCCCTATAGATATATATATATATATATATATATATATATATATATATATATATATATATATATATATATATTTATATACTTTTTCTACTTAAAATCTTCAAAATGTTTAATTTTGATCTTTCTTGTCAACTTTCCTAAAGACTGTGCCCTAAGGTAACATTGTATTTCTTAGTTTTATTAGACACATACATATTTACTAATCTCTTCCATTTTCTTGGCTCTCTGCTCTAGATGGCCTGATATACCCTTCCTGCATACAACAGAGACAATAGGATTACTTCAGAGTTAGCAACCAGACTGATGCAGTCCTTAAAAAAAAAAACAGCTTGTTTCTGCTTTTCCCACCTTTTGTTACATAAATCTGGCAGTTTAGCACTGAAGCCTACGAGCTGCTGACAGGCTTCATCCTGTAGTCTTGGGTTTGATTCTGTCACTAGAGATTTGTCTATTGCGTGACTCTGAGCAATACATACCAGTGTTAATGAAACAGCCTCTGTGCTAATATTTTAATACTATATTCAAACAGAAAATTTTAAGCAGCATCTTTCTTTTTGCTGACTACCAGGAACATTGACAAGCATGTCCCAAAACAGTGTCACCTCAAGCTTAAATAAAAGGATATGTAAAAACCGAGCTGTAAAATATTTAAGCTTATGGCTGCTATTCTGTAATGTGTTAACTATAAAGCCATTTGTTTAGGGATGTTGTGCACTGAGTTGTGTTAAGTCTCATGCAAGTAATGGTTCAGTTCGAAAAGCGTTAAAATGTGTTCCAAATTATGTACAATATTACTCTGTCTACCTGCATGTCCATGATGTAATAGCTAGGTGTTATATGTGTAAATGTCTGTGAAAATAGTCTATATGTTGTCTGCACATTGAGTCCGGAGACATGGAATCTCCTTCAGTTTTTGCACTTGTGTGATTTCTGAATGACAATAAAGTTTACTTTGACTGACTTGACTTTTAATCACTCAATACGTCTTCAATAGGAAGTGTAAGAAACAAGTATATGTAGCATAAAGTGCATTTAAGTAGTAACTATAATATAATAGTCATGAATGCACTAAAATGCAGTAAATTGCTGGTGTACTATGGTGCTGAAAATTCTGAATTAATAAGTCCTCCATGGGAAGCTTTCAAATGAATGTAAAAATGCAAGACTGATACACAGACCATGGTTTTTGAATGGATTCAGAGAACCAGCAGAGGTATTTGTGTGTTTGGCAAAGTAGCATGTATCCAGCTCTCTTTTCTCTCCAGGGGGTTCTGTCATATATGACACCCTGGGACATCAGGTGATGCAGGATGTACAAGTCTCAGGGGCTTTAGATACAGCAAGTATAGTTAGGTGTTTGGCCTGACTTAGCACCTCAGCATGTGCAGGCAAGAAATTGGACTTATAGAGGAAAAGGTCTTGTATATCAATAATGGGAGCTACAAGGACTGCACCACAGGTAGCAATAGGAATGCACATGTGGTAACACCAAGGACCTCACCACAGGTAGCAATAGGAATGCACATGTGATAACACCATGGACCTCACCACAGGTAGCAATAGGAATGCACATGTGGTAACACCATGGACCTCACCACAGGTAGCAATAGGAATGCACATGTGGTAACACCAAGGACCTCACCACAGGTAGCAATAGGAATGCACATGTGGTAACACCATGGACCTCACCACAGGTAGCAATAGGAATGCACATGTGGTAACACCAAGGACCTCACCACAGGTAGCGATAACACTGCACATGTGGTAACACCAAGGACCTCACCACAGGTAGCAATAGGAATGCACATGTGGTAACACCATGGACCTCACCACAGGTAGCAATAGGAATGCACATGTGGTAACACCAAGGACCTCACCACAGGTAGCAATAGGAATGCACATGTGGTAACACCATGGACCTCACCACAGGTAGCAATAGGAATGCACATGTGGTAACACCATGGACCTCACCACAGGTAGCGATAGGAATGCACATGTGGTAACACCAAGGACCTCACCACAGGTAGCAATAAGACTGCACATGTAGTAACACATTGGTACACAGTAACTCTTGAAAAGCACCAGTCAAGGAATGCAGAAGTCAAACTATGAGGTGTGAGAGACACTGTGGGTAGACAGACCTATTGAAACAAATGCTGATATCCAAATCTGAGAAATTATTCTTGCACTACGTGACATGTTCTCACATAGTGTGCATTGCTTGAAATGTGAAAAAAAAAACATTGTACACATACTCAGTAAATGGGATGAACTGTTAGGTAATCTGTCAAGCATGGGGCTGGGCCAGATTACATTGTGAATATCCCAGCATGTAAGAGAGAAATAAAAAAGATGATTTTTTTTTAACTGAGTTATGTGTTTACAAAAGGAATTTATCTTTATTTCATTGAGAATGGAGAATTATGATAAGGAGGTTTTTCCTTATCCCAAGACTACCCAGTCTCAGAGTTAACACACTAGAGATGCAGGGGTGCAGGGAACACAGGAGGCATGTCCTCGTGCAAAAAATGATTTTTTTTTTTTAATACTGTCAAAGTAAACAATATGCATGGTTAACTTAAAAGTTTGATATCCGGTAGTGTCCTCTATGATCTCTTCACATTAATATTCTCCATCTGAGGTCATGCCAACCTCAGACCAGGAAACTAAAGTAGAAAAAGGATAACTCAGATATGGTGCTTTTTAACAGCTACTGGGCATGAAAAACTCATAGCAATGTCAACAGTAAATTCATTCATTCAATGACCTACATTTCCAAAACAGCATTGCTCAGAAAAGTGTCCTATGGGAAGTGACTTCCCTTCTGAAAGGCCACATGATTACAACATTTATTGTGGATTTATTTACTAATACTGACCTCTGAATCTTGTTGTGCACTCAATTTTATATTCCGTTCACCCCGCTAAATTCCTTACTTCTTCTTCTTCTTTCGGCTTTTCCCAGTTAGGGGTCACCACAGCAGAACATATGTCCGCTCATGATTGGCAGTAGAGTTTTACGGTGTCGAGTTGCCAGCCCGGCACCCAACCTTCCACAGAAGGCACACACACTCACACCTAGGGCCAATTTAGAGTGTCCAATCCACCTACTGCATATCTTTGGGATGTCGGAGGAAACCGGAGCACCCAGAGGAAACCCACACGACAACAGGGAGGACATACAGACTCCACACAGAAGGCACCCCAGCCAAGAATTGAACCAAAGAACCTCTTGCTGTGAGGTGGCAATGCTAACTGCTGCACCACCATGGCTGCCCAACTAAATTCCTTACTAATGTTGGCAAAATATGTATATTAGTTTTGTGTGCCAGATGTGTTACTAAAATGTAGGTTGGCTTCTCTCTGTACAAAGCATCCAAGTATATTTTACTCTGGTGAAACAGTAACTGAGCTTCATTGTACTTGTTTCACATGGCCTTTCTGCTGTCAGTCCATTCAGTCTTGTGCCCTTCATACCTCCGACTATGGTGTACTCACATTTCTCCTCCGACTATGGTGTACTCACATTTCTCCTCTGACTATGGTGTACTCAACACATTTCTTTCTAAGTGATGCTCTGAATTTCCCAGTCACTGAGGTAAAACTAACTGCTGTATAGCCTAGCTTCTCCCACTGCTATCACTGCTTTAAAGTCGAACTTCACTTCTTTCTTGCATTCCTCTTCTGCAACCCTGAAATCCCCTGACCTGTTCAACAGAGTATTTGTAGATGTTATTAGTTCAACACCCATCTCTTTCAGAATCCCAAGGGAAACTCTACTGTGTGCAATTGCTTTGTCCACCTTCAGGTTAAGATTTCATTCCAAAAGCTTTTTTATGTGCATAGAGAATTAACTTGTATTAACCCTGTCCCTCCTTTAAAATCTCCTTTATTATTTTTGTCACATTTTACTACATTTATTTACTTACTTACTTGTTTAGATTTGTTAACTGGGTAAAATGCTTTTCCACTTAGTACCTATTTCAGGCTCAGCCCTGGTGTAAAACACATTATATTGACAGAGTTAATATCTTCATAATTATTGTTCATAGTTCAAAAGATCCTATAAAATGCCTTATCATCCTTCTTAACAGTTTATAATAATCTTTCTCAGTTTGAAATTCATCTTAGAGTACTGTTTCATCTGACATCATCTCTTTCTCTCCCCCTTCTTCCTTTATATTTCCTTATTCTCTGAATAACACTCCTTTTCTCACATTTGCTAGCACAAGGTTTAAAACACATAAATGACATTTCCTTTTTAGTCTTGTTTTTGTTATTTTACTTTATATAGGTTTGTTTTCCAGTGATGCCAAACTTTATTTTTCCCCACAGCTTTCCCATGCCTCCTTCTAGACTGTTCCCTAATACTTCCCTGGAACACGCATTCAGTTTGCCAAACTCAGCCTGCCTGAAGTCCATTGCTTTTAAAGAAATGTTAATTTATTTCAATTTGTTAACCAGGTTAATCCCGCTGAGTAAAAGTTTTCTTTACAGGGCACATCACAATTAGGATCAGATGATCAGGTTAAGCAGTATGCTTTCTGGTGGTGAGTCAAAGTTGGACTTCTTGAAAAAAACAACAGAGACATCTAGAGAACACGAAGACTCAACACAGCCAGCTTCCCAAAGGTCAATAATCTAAAATAATCCATTAATTCAGATTTTAGACTAGCACATCTAAGTCCTCTGCTGGATGGGTTCAGACACATTATGCTTACAACCTCTTCCAGATGTAGTTTCAAGGTTATCGTTGTTCTTCTGTTTAGCTGCCATTTTGTTTTTCCTGCTAACATCTACAATGTTTATGTCTTCTATAAACAATATGTCTCCATTTCCCTGCCATTCTAATCTTCCTACTAGCACTGCTATGTCCTTGCCATCCCTTTGCAAATCTGCTTTTTAAAACACACAGGTGAAGTACCTCTTTCTGTGTCACACACTAAACTGACCGGTACAGTCTGCTTCCCTCCCTGTGCATCAGTTATTTCTGCTCCCCCAAGTCCTTCTGATATTCACAAAACTACTTTCTCACCATTATTATCCTTCCTGGAGACAGTAAATCTTGGCATGTCAGCAGTGGTTTCAATGCTCTTTGTCAACTTCCTTATATAACATTGTTTTAAGGTATGTTATTATACTATTTCTGCATTCAGAAGTATAAAGTTGCTATGTAAATAGTTTATGCCAAAATGTGTCTGGCACTGCACTGTTTAATTTTGTATTTGTTGTTTAAATTAGCAGTTCTGCTCTGAGCAGTACCAGGTAGTTATGTAAGAACTTTGCATCAAAATGTTCCTGATACTGTTCTTTATATTCTACGTTTATTGCTTTTATGTCTTTTTCATATAGCTGTACTGTACATAGAAACATAGGAACAATAAATAGGGTCTATATTATATCATAGAACGCTTAAAAAAGCGAACGTTGATTGATCAACCTAACTTAAGTGAAAGCTTACAATCTTGAACTGTCAGATCAGCGATTTTTTTCCCAGGGGAAAAAAATCGCTGATCCAAAACATACAAACACAAGCACACCAAACAAACAGAAATCCACATACATACACCTAAAATCTGATACCTAACCCTACACTAAACTATGCACACACCACTAACTATCCACTTACCTTAACCCAAACCCTAACCCTAAGGTCCGCCACTATCGCACACTCACCTCACCCGCTTCCTAACCCTAACTCTCTTAAATCCACCCTAACCCTCATGTCCACTCAATCACACACACCTAACCTGAGCCCTAACCCTAACTCACCTAAATCACCCTAACACTCACATCCACACAATCGCACACTTACCTGAATCTGACCGGTAACTTTCCACTATAACACTGAAAATACTGAAGCAATAGAAACAGACAACTGAATTCTTTCCCTAGGAAAAAATTTGAGTTTCTGCTGCTTCGATATTTTGCAGTTTCACGAAAATAAGTTAGATCAATCAGCGTTCGCTTTTTTAAGCGTTCGAGGATATAATATAGACCCAATAAATACTAAAGCACTAGTTCACAAGAACCATGAGATACCTGGCCATATACACCTTTAAGCACTAGTTCACATGAACCATGAGATACCTGGCCATATACACCTTTAAACACTAGTTCACAAAAACCATGAGATACCTGGCCATATACACTTTCAAGCAGACATACAAGACAGTCTGTGTAAGCACTTAATAGTGCTCACCTCCCAAATCGGGAAGGACCATACATGATACCTTAGTGTAAATCTGTGTCTACCCATTCAGTCATCAAGTTTATCCTTGAAGGCAGACATTTGTAATTTGTTTGGCCTGAGGTGATAGCTTATTCCATAAGCTGGGACCACAGTGAGTTAGCAACCTATTTCCAGCAGGACTTATTTGTTTGTGCATATTCAGGTCCCTAGTGCAGGTGTTTGTAGTGACACTAGTTTTGTAAAGAAATTGGAGGTCAAATCGGATTGGGTCTTTCCTGTAGTTTCATGTATTATTTATTTTGTAACAAGGTTGTAATTAATAATGGTCCCTAGTGGTCCAGTTCAACTAAATACTGAAAAAATTAATAAAAAAATATTCTCTGAGTACCATAAACATTTCTAATATGTATTTTCTTTCTTGTTTTATTGTGTATTAACTAGGAAAGTGGTGGGTTCATGGATAATTTTCAGACATAAACCAGATGAGAAATGCAAGAGTAAATGCACTGTCTGTGTGTGTTGGGGGGGGTGCATATGCACATCTGTGTATGGGTATTAAATGTACGTGTATGTGCGCGTGTGTGCATGTGTGTGCGTGTGTGTGTGTGTGTAACTCAGGAGGGTGCTCATGCACACATGCATACATACACGTGTATTAAATATAAACACGTGTATGTGTGTGCATGTATGCATGTGCACATGTGCATAATTACACAGTTTAATATCTCCAATCTCTCACCTTATTTTGAGGAGGCATGCAGAAATGAAATTACCCAGAGAAAACCTGAGAACTTCCACAAAGATAGAGGGAAACTTCAAACTGTACACAAATAGTGACTGGTAGTCAGGACTGAGCCTGAGACCCTGGAGCTCAGTTGCAAAGAAAAGCCACTATGCTGTCTCTTACCACTAAGACACCATTCTCTGGCTGCCCATGAATGTACCTGCATTAAGTTTAACAGCTGAAGAGGCTTCTCTTTAGGTACAAAGGGAATTGGTAGTTATTATTGTCAGGTTGTTATACCTCTGCTGAGTCTTGTTCTCTCCATAACATTATTTCCTTTAGTAATAAAAGAACACTTAATCTTCTTTCCAACGGTCAGTGCTTTTGTGTCTATAGTTCTGATTTTTTGGAGATGGTTGGGATTCTTTGTGGTCTTATGCCTTCTCCATTATTAATTTAAAAGCTTGCTAAGAAGCAGTAGAAAATAATTACTAACTACAATATCTCTCATTGACAACTGATGCAAACCAGTCCCTAGCAAAGCCAATGCCATGTGATGTATGCTAGCTACACTAATATATGCTGATCCATTTGATAAACACTGTAGCATCATTCACTCCACATACAAGGTGCACCTCAGAGCTTGTAATGCAAAATGTAAGATAATTTGTAAACTTGCAAGATGTGTTAGGCTGGAGTTCCTACATAACTTCAAACAGAGTTAAAGTACTACATAGGAATCATAGCAGTCAAGTAACTGAAATTAGAACATATGACAAGAAGAAACAGGAATGGAAAAAGTGTTACAACAGAAACATTTAGTACTAAAAAGTAATGCAGTGACTAACGCAATACAGTTTTTTACATTTCCTTTTTTCATATAAATGTCTGTGTGGTTTTAACACTAAAAAGTAAAACATTTTCTGTCATTAAAGTCTGTTTATCTGCTAGAAAACAGACCCCTAATTTTAATATGCCTTTTAAACTTTATTATGGTTATATAACCTGACATATTTGCTTTATTCCTATAGTAACTTACAATAAATTACTCACAGTACCAATGATATGTTTAAAGAGGTTTTATTTTAACTGAATTCAATACAAGTTATCAGACATTTCTTTAACACTGAAACAAATTATGGAATAAATGACAACAGGCATGTAACAGCAGCCAACAACATTCATTAAGAGCACACCATGCCTGAGGATTGTTAATTCCAGTATGAGAGGAAATAAAAGTTGTTTGGTTTAAAAAAGAAAATGCATACAACAGCATACAATTTGTTGGCAGCTGGATTGTCCTGTTATGAGTGCACTGGGTGTTGTTTTCTTCATTAAAAATCCACTGGAATTGAATCCTAGCTGTAATTTTGATAGTGTCTGATGACCCTCTGTGCCATACTCGGATGGTTTAGTGGTACTGTCTGGACAGGCCATCAGCAATCTCAACCATTAGTTTATGGCAGGCAGCATGTACATCAGGAGTGAACCCGGCACCGACAGATTTGGCCAGGACAATTAAAAAACAGTTTCCCAGAAGCTGCAAATAACACAACAGGTATGGATAAGTTATAAACATAATCAGCAGGATAAATGTGAGCTACATTTTGTTGAAAGCAGCAGCAGAGGTATTTGAAGTGCATAATTTATCAAATCAGGTGTTTTCAATAAGTACAGATTTGAAACCCTCAGCTATCCTTGCAACACCTGACCTGGTTTTCTTTGACTCTTAAACACTTAGACCCAAATTACCTCTCTGCACTAAATTTGCTGGGATTTTACATATTTTATTTTGCTGTTCTGCAATTACATTGCATACTTATCACACTTATGTATTGCTTTTAAGTATACATTGATCTGCATTGTGACCACCTGTCCTGGGTACAGCTCTGTAAAATTAGTAATGGCATTATTTTTCTATACCCTCCTCCTCTTTTTTACTGTAATAAGAACTGTAAGTGTTTTTATTTCTTTTTCAGGTGAAAAAGCTAGCATGTTGTTTGAAACTGCAGAATGAAGCTGACATTAGCAAGTATAACTTGTTCTTATAAGGAAAACATATTAATTAATAAAACATGCCAGTAAAACTAAAAAAAAAAAAACCTAAAAATAAAAACAAAGATGATACCAGAAAAAAATCATTATGCCTAAGCTAAGTGGATGGTAATGACAAAAGACAATAGTTTCCCTTTATTATTTCTTATGTGGTGAATATATATCCAAACTGATCTTAAATTGGTATGATAAACTACTTTACTAAGTTCACTTATCAGGAGAAGATATGAAACTTAACTGAATTTGCTTGAGAGCAAAAATTGTGTCCTTTGAAAGACAATCACTGTGGCGTGAGTGAATCTAGATGGAACACTGTAATCTTTTGTTAACAATAGTGTAGTGTACACACGGGGGCTGGGGTCTTGGGATCAGGAGAAATGAGGTAATAATTCACCTCTCCTAAACTCCATTTAATCTACTGCACTACAGCAAGCAGATCTTTGGGTTCACCTCTGAAGGGATCTGGATGGGATGGAAGCTGTACACGTGCAGATGCTGTGCAAAACAGTAACAATGTTCATGGCTTTCAAGTCATATCTTATTGGAATTTATATTCAGTGGGCACCAGAAGGAAAGAAGGTAGATCTGCAATGGACCTACATATTTCTCAAGAAAACCATTTAAAGTTAGAGTTGTTTATCCTTAAGCATTAACTCAAAATCATGTGACAATGAGAGAAAGAGAGAAAATAAAAATGCATAAGGTTTAAGGAAACACGTGGAACTATTAGGCACAAATGAAACACTAACAGTATACCTGCTTAGGTGGATTACAGACAGATACTTCAAGGAGATGGTAAGGCATGTGTGAAAATGAGAGCAATATAGAACATGAGAAAGTAGAGGAATGAAAAACATATAGTGTAACTGAAGAGAAAACAAAACAAAACAAAAACAAAAAAATAAAAACATTAATTATCAAAACTGCTGTACCTAACAACTAAACTGACTTGTAGAAAGACATAAAGTTCTAAAATATTAAGACATGCAAACAGAAACTACATTAATGTAAAACAAAGAAACCAATATATCTCCAATGGTACTAGCAGGAACTGAAATTCTGAAAAATAATTTCTAAGTATACTTTAATATATTATTAAATCAAGTGGCAACTCTGGGTACAATGCAGTTGCTGAAAAGAGGACTTTGGCAAACATCAAAGATGGAAACAAAACTGACTTTGTGAATTGTTAGTATGCACTAATTAAAAAGGGAACTAATTCATGTCACAGTATGAGAAACTGCAAACGTGGAACAATTAAACAGAAAAACAGTGTGAGGGCATTGCTATCCTGGTAGGAGAACACCCAAGTCAATCATTCTATGGGAATACAGTCTGGCTTTCTGTCATTATGGTCGATATTTCTGATTATAATTTTATCTAGAAGCAGTATGAAAGAATGGGGTCACAATTAAAGCCCGTCTCCCAAAGAACACAACTTGAGGAAATAGACAAATTTGGCCCATGCAGCATGTAAGTGCCATGGTATCAACACATCACAGGAAATAACTGCTGTGCCCTTCTAGGCAGAAGAGTAGCCCACAGTTATATACAACAGCAGGAAATCAAGAGGGACTTTGGCCAAACTAACAACACCTACTGTTCAAACCTTTCTCTGATGATAACTTTGTTAGCACAGCACTTTAGCAATTATTCTCTAGAGACAACTTAGCAATAAATTCTTACTAGAAACACTCAGCTTCCTCATATTACTGCAGACATTTAAAACAATGGCACTGAGCTACACTTCAACATGAAAGGCTTTAGTAATGCAGTATTTATAGCCATATGATATTTTCTAAATTACTTTTATGAGTCTAAAACATTCTTTAAACATGATTGCAATAAACTGTCCAGTGTAAAGTCCTGCAATAAACAAAAAATAATTTCTATGAGTCAGGTTGACTACAAGTGGTTAATTATAGGGAGGATATATGTTATAATATGGAGGATTGTTATCGGGTCTGTGACCGTAACCAGATTATTAAGTTTTCGAGGCATGGATGCAAAGAAATTCACATTGAGAGTGAAGCTTGAGGGTGAAACCTGGCGTCCATGTCAAGAAAGCATAATAAAGAGTTATGATCAGAGATTCGATCATAATCCTTTGTAGTACAAGGAGCTTTATCAGTTAAATGTGCACACCGTTTTACTGCTTTTGAAAGATGGTAATGTTCTTAGCGAACTCCATCAAACAGACAACAGCACATCCCTCATGTTATGTGCTTAAGAATTCTGAGGGAAACACGTATATAACTTTAGGGATACTCTTTAAATATTCAACTAATTAATTGAAACAGTTAGCGTTCTTTTACATCAACGTGCGTCTTCTAAATCATAACATGTATGAAATTACCGTAATTTTCAGTGATTTATCAGTAAAAAATTACAATAACGAGAATCCGAGCCAAAATATAAGGCAAACTCAAGGGTCGTTTGACAGGCATAGACAGAAGGCAAAAACAAGAGTTGTTTTAACTTCTGCCACTGTCTTTGCAGGCTGCCATTGAAAATTGTTAGAGTCTAGCACGAATCCCAATTCCCGATTGTAAAAATGCTTAGGGAGAAGTGCAACAATTGTTACGATTGCATCTTGTGCTAGAGAAGCACTTAATGAGTTCAGGTATTCACCAATTTCAGAGCATAATCACATCGCTCCATGTACTGCAAAGTTACTATAATGCATTAACAGTTTTCTTTTCTTATTAGTATTCTATTATGCTATATAATACAATTAGAATTTGTAGAAACCTACTGTGAAGTTTGCTGGATCCACATGGAGTGTATCAGAGTGCAGAATGCTGAGTTGGGCAAGATGACCCTTGATGTCATCCATGTGGTTTAGGCATTCAACAACAGCACCCAACACTTTCGCGCCATGAGTTCTCACATGGGGGTTTTGTCTAATGGCACTAAAAGTAGATAGGTCACCAAATTTACCAAAGTATCTGCGAGACCAGGGATAGACATGCAGGAGCCTATAACAAAATATAAAAAAACAGTGATTGGAGAACAATGAAGTAAAATAAGAACAATGAAACATTCTTGATGTGATATATTTTAAAACAAAGTGTTAAATACAGCAAAATACCAACTTGGAAAGGACAGTCAATACTGAAATAATATAAAATGTATCTTAAAACAAAAGTTATACAAATGTTACCATATGAATTGGGCTTATGTATGGCCCTCTTCACCAAATAATATTAAATAAATGCATTTAAATGAAACTTCAGTAATGACCTATTTTCATAAAAATAGATACTACTATAACTTGATATTTAAAATGAATCTTTTGGAATCCCCCAATCTCCCAAGAAGAGATAGATTACATAGCTCAGTCAATATGTTCCCTACCATATCCTTCAGATCTATCAATACTAGGTTAATTTTATCTGCCACTAAAACCTTAGCTCTTTGAAATCTTTTCTGAGCTCTTTCTCTTGTTTTCCTTCTTTCCTTCTTATCTGGCTACCTGTCTACAATATTGGTCCCTTTCACCTTTGGCACACTACTTCTCTTTCCTCTGTAAATACTGGGCAAAATAACTTTTTCATTATATTATTCCTGTCCTTAGTATTCTTCTGCAATCTGACCTCAAGAATGTTTCCTTCTGTTTCTTCATGCATATGTCAACAACTCCATATGTCCATCCTTTACTCTTCCTGTTAAACCTATTTCAAGATCTATGTGTCCTATAATATTACTCAGTTAGTTGTTTCACCTTTACAATACTGCTGAAATCAAGTGCATGTGTTCTAAGACTTTTCATTCCAAAGAGGGGAGTTGACTTTGGATACAATCAACGAGGATGGGGGTTGGGGAAAGGGAGTGGGTAGGTCATTAAAAAATTCCTCTGAATGGAAACACAGATGAGCAGAGCCCCCAGGACATCCTCAGGATCCACAACCAGCCCCAGAAAAATAAGAAAAGTCTGGGGGGGGGGGGTTGGAGAGTAGCTGGTAGACCCAGAGTGGACATTGGCTACTCGGGGACAGGCTAGTAAAAATGAGCTTCAAGGGGATCAAAAAAAGAAAAATACTCTTTCCAACAACTAGTTTCATAAATATCTGAACAGCTTCCAGGAACACTATTCCTACTCCTGTCCAGGACTGAGATATAGTACAGCATACTGTATTGTGTCTGAGGTCACACGTAACTTTGTCACAATTAACAGAATATCTCTCTCCGATGTTATTCCTCTTTCCTATCATCACTGGGCTAACTTTTAATGTAGTTTGCTGGCCCATTCAGTAGAAGTTAGTGACAACAACAGCTTAGAATGTCATTAATACCCTCACAGCTTTTAACAACCATTTTGCAGTTTTTGTTTTGTCAAAGTAGCAACATTATTTTAACATAAAAAGCTGTCCAATCCTTGAGCACTTTCTAATTCTGCCCCATTCATTTGTCTATTTCCTTGTCACCACTTTTATCAGATTGTTATCTTCCACAGAACTAGCCCATATGTTACACTGCTTACCTAGCCTGGAGATTCTTAGATCATGCTAAAAGGGTCCATTTTTCTCCAATTTGGTGGCACTGGCCAGATCTCTTAATACCAGGCAGAATAATACTTAAGTGATGGTACTAATGTCAGATTTACCTGTCCAGTTGCTAGCATTTTAATATGATCCTAGCGGAAGGACATGAGATATACATTGACATAGTGCATGTGTATTTAAATGCCTCTGTCTTTAGCATCAATGATTTTCATAAATGCCTAACTTCTATCAGATGTCATTCAGTAGACTGGCCCCTTTCAGAAGCAGGAAAGCAATCCCAGTGGAACTCAATTGTTCTCTCCCAGTTTAATTGGCCAACACAATTGTGCCTTCAATCTTATCAAGTGCCCAAGAGTCCAACACACCATAAAAGGAATTCCAGCACTTATACCATCCTATTCCTTAGCTCCTGGAACTTTTCAAAGGTTTTCTATGGAGCGCCAAGTCACATATTTGCAATTTCCAAAACTGATAAATCTATAATGCTCCAACCAAAAGTATATAAAATCTATAAGGGATGAGCTGTTTCATATGAAGTCACACATCTGCATATGGAAACAAATGGCATGACACTGTTTCCAATCCCCCCCCCCCCCTCCACACACACACACACACACACACACACACACATACTTTTGAAATGGCTTCACAAAATGACTTCTTTAAAAAGAAATTCTGCCCATAGTGTCTTAATCTTCCTTCTTTATTCTTGCCATTTCATGCGCAGCCAGCACTGTCTTATGTGCCTCTAAAAAGTACTTTGAAGGTGAAAATAAGGCATGAAAGCGCACCACCAATTCATCAGTCACACACTCTCTCACTCTTCCTCTCCCCCCCCCCTCTCTGAACTGAAAACCATCAAGGTCTGGACTGTTATCCAGTTTAAGGGTACTAAAATATTTTAACTTTCCAACTGCATTTTCTCTCAGTTCAGATCTTTCCAGTCCTGCAGCTAGAGCCCGTTGTATGCAACCAAAATCTTCTTTAAGAAGACAAAAGCAAAACTCACATTTAGAAAATCATTTGTGTACACATTATCTTCATCCACCATAGCATTTGCCCCTTTTTCAGAAAATGAAAGTTTTAATTGTTCATCTATGTAGTTTGCTGTATTTTTGGTTCAATATTTACTATATTCTTACTCCTCCTCCTGTTCTTAATCCTAGGCCTGACTCAATTCTTTGGGTGTCATTTTATTATACTACATAGACTTAGAAATATTAGAAAAAGATAAAAAGGAAGCTAGAGATACTCTGCATATCATTTAAAACCAAACCACATTTTTTCTGCATAAGTTTCTCAAGCTTGCTAATGATATCAGTTCATTATAATTTCTAAACTTTTTAAAATCATAGACTTATCCAGTTATACAAAGTGCAAGAAATTAGCTAACTGGTTATTAAAATGAATGAAACTCACACTTTGCTGCTTACCTTTCCAAAGTCTCTTGGCCATGACCTGCAGCGTCAATGCTTGCCCAGACAGAAGTGACAGCTTGTCTCTCGTTGGCTTTCCAGTTAACCATGGCTGCAAGGTAGTGGTCAGTGGCTGACAGATGGCTTTACAAGAATCTGTTACAAAATCACACTGCCTGCACCAGTTTATATGAACAGAAGCCTGCTCCCACCCAGTGATGTCACTTCTCATAATGAGTTTCATAAAAAAACATAGTCACTTATCAGAGCATGGCTGTCTGAAGGCAGTGAATATTTGATAAAAGCACTGCCTGACCACACCCACTTAAAAGGATAACATAATTGATGGATGCTTTAATAATAGAGTTTACTGTCCTCTAATGTTTTTGTCTCTCCCCAGAATTAGTGAAAGGTTAGAAAGGTTATAGCAGTACAACTGAAGCAGACTTGCCTGGTTAATCAGTTACACTACATTTTCAGGCTGTGTACTGTGTAAGGACACAGCAGCTAGATACAGCTGCTGCATCAGTCCTGTAGTAGGAGTATATGTTGGAAAGAACCAGGGCTACAACATTTTCTTGAATGGATATACGGATTCATCAAATGCAGTTAAACAAGTTTATTTCACAGTATGACAAAAATAAGACAATAGTAATGCATATCTACCTATATATGCAAACACACAGATGAATAGTTTAACTGCATTTTAATTATTCTTTTTACAGCTGAATACACAAATCAAAACACATGCCCTGCTGCTAAAAACAGCCTGCCAAAAAAAGCCAAGATAATTCCTTCAGCATCACATGGAAATGGTTAGCAAAGAAGAATATTTACTTACTTTGTTATATTTCAAAACTGTTCCCTGTATTTCAACATAAATAATATCAGTATTATGCACTTTTACAGAAAACTGTAGACTAAATTTGATACCTGTGGTGTTACAAGCAGTGAAGTTTGTTAAATGTTCACCATATTTTTTGAGCAACTTGGGTGAAAAAATTGTGTTCCTTTGTAACCTAATCTCATAAAGATAATTCCCTGGATGTTTTCTCTTCTTCAAAGGAGAAATAATAATATAATGTGCTGCATTTCCAAAAATAAACAGCCTGACCACTTGTCTGGTTTCAAAAAGAAAATTAACCTACGGTTCATCTATATCTACTGTTTTAGTTCCCTTCCAGCAATGTCAGTGTGGCCTTTAATGTATTCATCAGAACTGTACAGCAGATATTCTGTACACTCTATGTTATTCATCCATCCATTCCACCACAACCCTTTTTTACCCCATTTTTATAAATGGGTTCAGGGTGTCACATCAGTGATGGCAATCATCTAGAGCTAATGTTTATACCACCAGGTGGTTCAGCCTGCCACACTTTTTTATTCACAGCAATGAAAAGTAAATAACTACAAACATCTAAAACTTATCAAAATAGCAAAACAGTGTCAACAGAAACATTTTATATCCCAAGTGTATTAGCTACATAAACAATCCAAATGTTTACAAATAAAAGTGAACCAAAACATATATTTTAACAAGCTCATTTTATACTACACTAGATCCATTATACAAGAAGTAGTAAAAATTGTAATTTCTGATCACTGCATGCTCCCTGGGTCTCTGGAATGCTCTACATCTGCAGAGCCTTGAGAGCTTAATATAACATAAGAACTTGTGAAATATGTTCCATTTAGTGCAAACTTTAAAGTGCAACAAAAAGGACATAAAAATGAAAGTTCTGTACTTACTATAATGCTAGATCCATGTTGTCTCCTTCTGTTCATCTCAACCTGTGGGTTATCAGATATGATGGATCGAAGGTTGGCATAATGATTAAGGCGTTTGCCTTATAAACCAAAGGTGCAGGGTTTGATTCTCGCATGGGGTAATTGGCTAGGCTTAAAATGGCCCACAAAAGCAGTTAGCCTGGTATTGTTCTGTGAACCTATGATCAGATCCAAGGCTGCCCCCCCATAATGCTCTACTAAGTCTCCTCAGACCTAGTCCCTACATGATATGTCACCTAAAAAATCAATGGGCCAAAATCTAAGTAGGTCCAAAAAACAAGACTTTGAACAGGCCCATTAAGGGAGGGATGTTTAAGCTAGAAGGAAAAAAACAACAAAACTCTAGCTTTATGGAAAGTACATAACTTTCATTTCTGATGTGTCTTTTCCATCTGCCTCAGCGTGTGGGACTGCCTCAGCCAGACTCGTCACATGGCATTAGGAGAGAACATTCCAAAGATTGGTGGAGTCAAAGCAATACTTGATCTAGATCAAATCTCAAGCTTGTAAATAAAAACAAAGGTATGAGTGTTCGACCCAGTTATGGCCGAGCAAATATCCAAAAAATGTGACTGAAAAAGGCTGTTGAGTTTAATATTTCCCTTGTAGAATAAACCTTTGATTTGGAAGACAAGGATAAACCATTAAAAGTTTTACTCAAGTGATATGCAGTCAGAAAGTCATCTGGAGAAGGTGACCTTAGAAACCCCTTTGCCTAACTAGACTTTCAAAAAAGCCAAAACAGTCATTGGTTATATTTAAATAAAATCTTAATTGTTGATGAAGGTCCAGGCAGTGAGGAATATAATCACACATCAAAATTTGGAAAGAATACTGGCAAATAAATAGACGGATTCAGGATAGACTCTTAAGTTCACTTTAGACAAAAGGCTGGGTCAGTTTGTAAGGAAACTAAGAAATGTAAATGTAGAGTTTCTGTTAGCCTGGGGAACCAGAGAATTGTTAAGAATGATGTAATCTAAAATGAGTCAGCAGGATGTATTATCAATTTAAAGGACTTTCTCAAAGACAGAGAGAGCATTTTGTATTTTGTCTAAAGCTGACAACTCACCAGTACTCTGCTTTTGCTCTATATGTAAGTTTATTTAGAACTATAAAACAAACCACATCAAAGGCACAGTAGCAATGCAACACAGGCAATATATAGAGGATCGAATACTCACACAAAACGAAAAGTCCACTTAAAACAAAGTTAAAACAGCAATTTCTTGTAGCAAAAAAAGACTTGGCAAGCTCTTTCACCTGAATAGGCTTCTTCAGACCTTACAAGTCAATCTTCTACACTCTTAATATACAAGAGTACACAAAAAGTGTGCCAAAAAATCAATCAACATTTAAAGGTACATCACAATACATTAAAATGCTGAAATCACAATGGATCTAAACCAGGCTACAATAACAGACAAAAATAACATATAATATGTATATAAAAAATATAACATATATAATATATATATATATATATGTACATAATAAAATTTATATATATATATATATATATATATATATATATATATATAAAGACATATATAACATAATAAGATGTGCTCATTTTAGTTTTCTGGACCTCAAGAAGGGTCTCAAAGGTACCTTCTCATTGAGTCCAGGAAACACATCGCCCTAAGCCTAACAATCCACTTGGACTCTGCACTTTCCGCCTTACCCCTCACATCACCCCCCCCCAAAACTGTGATGCATAACATCTAGCACTTTGAAACAAAACACGTGTGAGATTAGTGGATAAAGCATGTTTATATAGGGCATTTACAGTGGAGTGGACCCTAATCTGGTAAAGGTGTTTCCTAATCCTGTCCTTCAGCCTCATGTCTGTCTTACCTACGTAAAACGCAGCACAGGCATTACAGCAGGCTACATAGACCACATGGGAAAAATTACAATCAGCAAACACTCTGACCTTATAGCTCTTACCATACACAGGATGATAAAAACTAACATCCGTATCAATATAGGAGCAATGATTACAATGGCCACATGGTACAGTACCAACCCTCTCATCAATGTTGGAACCCAACTTAGGATAACACAACATTCTCTTCAAATTCGGTCTATTCTTATAAACAAAACATGGAGTGGCACCCACAACATCTCTTACATCTGGGTCAATCGTTAACACACCCCAGTGTGACCTAATCACATCCTTCAAACTCCCCACATCCTTCGTATAATAAAGTGGTACTCTAAAAACACCATCTCTCTCCCTCCTGCTACCTATATTACTCTGACCATTGCCATCTGATTAATTCATCGCACCCTCTGAAAAATATGGTACAGCATCACTATCCCTCAACACAGAGAGTCCTTCTAACCCCTTTTCTATATCAGAACTCTGATACTCTCTATCCCTAAACCTCTGACACAAGTCCTGAACACCATCTTCAAAACCTACCTGACTAGGATTGTACCAAGAGGTCCTGTAAACCTGGCCTCTCACTATATTATCAGATATATAGCCAGGATGCATACTATGTCTGTGAAGGAAGGCATTCTGCTGGCAAGTCTTCCTATACACACCTGTATTCAAAAGACCACATTACAACCTCTGAATATAAACATCAAGGAAAGCAATCCAAATCTCAGAGACCTCATAACTAAACTTCAGGAACTGTGTCAAACCATTAACCCTCTCTATAAACATGAATAACTCATCCTTAGAACCTCTCCAAATGAAAAACACATTGTCCACAAAATGCCTGTAAAACATAACATGCCTAACGTACCCCTCCAAGTTAAACAAAAATTCAGTCTCCCATGCAGCCATGAAAAGGTTGGGGTAGCTATTGGCACAAGAAGTGCCCATAGCTATGCCATCCCTCTGCAGGTAGCACTGCGTACCAAAACAAAAAATATTATTCTCTAATACAACTTCCAAAAATACATTAATCGATCCACCACATCACTGCTCAACTCAGATCTAGCCTTCAGATAATCAGACACTAACTGTACCTCTTCCCTATTCGGGATAATAGTAAAAAGAAATTGAACGTCCATCGTAACTATAAAATAAGAAAGATCAGCAGGAACCAAACTCATACATTCATACAAATTCAATAGGAACTGTTTCGTATCCCTTAAAATATAACCATTGGCATCAACCACGGGGTGCAAATGCCTCTCCACATATAAAGAGAAAGGTTCCGTAACCCACCCTCTGCCAGCAACAATAGGTCTCATGGGTGGACATACACCATCCTTATGGATCTTAGGTAAGTCCTGTATTACTGGCAGAAGGGAGTCACTAACAAACAAATAATCATACAACTCTCTTGAAATAGCTCCAGTCCTAACCAGTTCATCTAGCATCTCCCATATCCTCCGTATGTGCATATCAGCCATACACCGCTCTATCTGGGAGTAAAACCTCTGGTCCATTAACATCAATTCCATGGAATCATTATAAAACCCAGTGTCCATAACAACCATGGCACCCCCTTTGTCAGCAGGTCTAATGACACGGGATGTTTCCCTTCTTAACTGTTGCAGAGCTCTCCTCTGTAAATATGTCAAATTACCGTTCCTTACACTAGACCTACAGACCTTCTTCTCCATGTCATATAAGTCATTCTCCACTAATTTACTAAAAGCAGCTACCAGTGGCAGCACCCCTGGCATATAAACACTAGGCCTTTTAAAAGATCTCTTGTCTGACACCTGTACCACATCCTTAAACTCCAATCTGAGGCATAAATTCCTAACAAACAATTTAAACTGCACCAAAGTGTCAACATAATTATTATTGCAACTAGGTATAAAAGTCAAGTAGAATTACCGTATGTACCTGAGCAGGGTGTTCCAGTGATTGGTGATCATTTTTCCATGTGTGTATCTGGGGCTGTGAATCCATTGGCGGTGTCTGAGGGAGGAGAAGACGAAAATACAGTGACTTCGGCTGAGCCGTTTGATAGGGTTGAACTGCGTACGTGCATTGCCAGGTTGGAGGCTGACTTTCTGAAATTGAAGCGGTTGCAGACCCAATGGCAGCATTTTGAAGTCTGCATTTCTCGGAGGATCATACCAAGGGGATTAAGGGTATTGAAAATGCCCACTATGGGTAATTTGTACCCAGAGTTACTGTTCAAATGGCAGCAGGCAAATATAGAGGTAAGCTTCAAGTACATGTCCATCTTAAATGAGTTTTTCTTACCGGAGGAAATAGAGATGCGTGAGAGCATTAAGAGGCAAAAGAGGGAACTAAATCATCGTTTCCCAGTGGATGTTGTTAACAAGTTTATTGACTCTGTGTTAGATACTGTACAGTTGTATGAGAGACAATTGTTGGCTCAGAAACAGCATAAGCTTAAGAGAGATATGGATGATTTCAAACTAGGCCAGTTTTTTTTCATGGCTGAGGACTTTTAATATAGGACATACGTCTAGTGACTCAGTTCAGTCTCAACATGTGGATGTACTTGATGGCCATAGTAGAGATGGTGACACTAATGTAATTACTAATGTGACTGAAAATGTGATTGATAAAAATGGTTTCAGTAAAGCAACTCCTGCTGTATCTGTGGAGACGGTCTTTGATAATGTTGTTTCCACTAATATAGAACCCTCTAGTTCAGCTGTAGTGGGGAAAGGCCCTGATACATCCTTTTCTGACCAAGGATTGAGCATATTTGAATGCTCTGCCTCTGATAATCCGAATTTTGAGCCAGTGGTTAGAAGGAAGGAACCGGTTCATTCTATAGATGGTGTATCCTCCCCTGGTTTTGATCAGGGTGGTGATGGGGCCACTAACCGCCCTTTCCCCATCAACAAGGTGTATAGGGGAGGAGGGAGATCGAGATCTATGAGCAGGGGCAAGACAAAAAGGAAGTTGTCAGCGGACTCTCAGTTGAACCACAATTTGAAGAGGATGTGTGACAAGGCTGGGAGACGTTAGTACATAATATCTTGTCCCGCCCTCTTACACCTGATGAGCTAGGTGTTTTATCAAAAGGGTTGACTTTTATACCTAGTTGCAATAGTAATTATGTTGACATTTTGGTGCAGTTTAAATTGTTTGTTAGGAATTTATGCCTCAGATTGGAGTTTAAGGATGTGGTACAGGTGTCAGACGAGAGATCTGTTAAATGGCCTAGTGTTTATATGTCAGGGGTGCCGCCACTAGTAGCTGCTTTTAGTAAATTAGTGGAAAATGACTTATATGACATGGAGAAGAAGGTCTGTAGGTCTAGTGTAAGGAGGGGTAATTTGACATATTTACAGAGGAGAGCTCTGCAACAGTTAAGAAGGGATACATACCTTGTCATTAGACTTGCTGACAAAAGGGGGTGCTATGGTTGTTATGGACACTGGGTTTTATAATGATTCCATAGAATTGATGTTAATGGACCAGAGGTTTTACTCCCAGATAGAGTGGTGTATGGTCGATATGCACATACGGAGGATATGGGAGATGCTAGATGATCTGGTTAGGACTGGAGCTATTTCAAGAGAGTTGTATGATTATTTGTTTGTTAGTGACCCCCTTCTGCCAGTAATACAGGGCTTACCTAAGATCCATAAGGATGGTGTATGTCCACCCATGAGACCTATTGTTGCTGGCAGAGGGTGGATTACGGAACCTTTCTCTTTATATGTGGAGAGGCATTTGTGCCCCATGGTTGATGCCAAGGGTCATATTTTAAGGGATACGAAACAGTTCCTATTGGATTTGTATGAGTGTATGAGATTGATTCCTGCTGATCTTTCTTATTTTATGGTTACAATGGACATCCAATTTCTTTTTACTGTTATCCCGAATATGGAAGGGGTACAGTTAGTGTCTGATTATCTGAAGGCTAGATCTGAGTTGAGCAGTGATGTGGTGGATCGATTAATGTTATTTTTGGAAGTTGTATTAGAGAATAATATTTTTTGTTTTGGTATGCAGTGTTACCTGCAGAGGGATGGCGTAGCTGTGGGCACTTCTTGTGCCAATAGCTATGCCAACCTTTTCATGGCTGCATGGGAGACTGAATTTTTGTTTAAGTTGGAGGGGTACATTAGGCATGTTATGTTTTACAGGCATTTTGTGGACAATGTGTTTTTCATTTGGAGAGGTTCTAAGGATGAGTTATTCATGTTTATAGAGAGGGTTAATGGTTTGACACAGTTCCTGAAGTTTAGTTATGAGGTCTCTGAGATTTGGATTGCTTTCCTTGATGTTTATATTCAGAGGTTGGAATGTGGCCTTTTGAATACAGGTGTGTATAGGAAGACTTGTCAGCAGAATGCCTTCCTTCACAGACATAGTATACATCCTGGCTATATGTTTGGTAATATAGTGAGAGGCCAGGTTTACAGGACCTCTTGGTACAATCCTAGTCAGGTAGGTTTTGAAGATGGTGTTCAGGACTTGTGTCAGAGGTTTAGGGATAGAGAGTATCAGAGTTCTGATATAGAAAAGGGGTTAGAAGGACTCTGTGTTGAGGGATAGTGATGCTGTACCATATTTTTCAGAGGGTGCGATGAATTAATCAGATGGCAATGGTCAGAGTAATATAGGTAGTAGGAGGGAGAGAGATGGTGTTTTTAGAGTACCACTTTATTATACGAAGGATGTGGGGAGTTTGAAGGATGTGATTAGGTCACACTGGGGTGTGTTAACGATTGACCCAGATGTAAGAGATGTTGTGGGTGCCACTCCATGTTTTGTTTATAAGAAAAGACCGAATTTGAAGAGAATGTTGTGTTATTCTAAGTTGAGTTCTAACATTGATGAGAGGGTTGGTACTGTACCATGTGGCCATTGTAATCATTGCTCGCATATTGATACGAATGTTAGTTTTTATTATCCTGTGTATGGGAAGAGCTATAAGGTCAGAGTGTTTGCTGATTGTAATTCTTCTCATGCGGTCTATTTAGCCTCCTGTAATGCCTGTGCTGTGTTTTATGTGGGTAAGATGGACAGGAGGCTGAAGGACAGGATTAGGGAGCACCTTTACCAAATTAGGGTCCACTCCCCTGTAAATGCCCTATCTAAACATGTTTTATCCATTGATCTCACACATGTGTTTTGTTTCAAAGTGATAGATGTTAGGGGGTGATGTGAGGAGTAGGAGGGAAAGTGCAGAGTCCAAGTGGATTGTTAGGCTTATGGCTGATGTGTTTCCTGGACTCAATGAGAAGGTACCTTTGAGACCCTTCTTGAGGTCCAGGAAACTAAAATGAGCACATCTTATTATGTTATATATGTATTTTTATATATATATTTTTATTATGGTGTGTATATATATATATATATATATATATATATATATATATATATATATATATATATATATATATATTATATATTTTATATACATATTATATGTTATTTTTGTCTGTTATTGTAGCCTGGTTTAGATCCTTTGTGATTTCAGTATTTTAATGTATTGTGATGTACCTTTAAATGTTGATTGATTTTTTGCCACACTTTTTGTGTACTCTTGTATATTAAGAGTGTAGAAGATTGACTTGTAAGGTCTGAAGAAGCCTATTCAGGTGAAAGTGCTTACAAAGTCTGTTTTGTGCTACAATAAATTGCTGTTTTAACTTTGTTTTATGTGGACTTTTTGTTTTGTGTGAGTATTGTATCCTCTATATATTGCCTGCCTTGCATTGCTACTGTGCCTTTGATGTGGTTTGTTTTATTCGGATTGTGTTTGGCACAAGGAGCGTTTACCTGGTGAGGAGTGATTCTTTTTGGATATCTAATTATTTAGAACTATGATTGCTCTTAGATATAGATAGAAAATAATAAGTTTAGTCTAGCTGTTTTCTGTATTCATGTCAAAACTATTCTACTGCATTATTTAAGCATCTCCCTGTGATCTCTGAACTCTTGAATAGCACTGTGTAGTAAAATGCATTCTCTTGTGTTTTTATCATTTATTATTAAATATTTTTAAACCTTTCAACTGTGGCTGTTTTATGTAGAGATAATTTAAGCTCTAGAGTACATTGGATGCATATAGTGATACTGTCCAAGCCACTCCAATAGCTTTAGTCCTGGGTCACATTTACTATTTGGATAATAATATTGCACAGTAATAATTGGACACCCTTTGGTAACGACCTTCTAGTAGCTGATATTAGTCATTGGATGGCAGTGATTACTCATATCTTACCCATTACAAACATTACAGTCCACTTATCAGCCAACAAAGAACCCTATTTGGAGATATACTATCAGGATGTGTTTCTTGTGGTCATTGTAGTGCTTGCACAAATGTATCTCAAACTAAGGAGTTCACTAGCTGTAATACATCCAAAATTTATGAAATAAGATGTTTTGGAAATTGCAACAGTGATTAGATTGTTTATTTGGTTGCTTGTTTTTGTTCTTCATTTTATGTTGGACAAACATGCAGACTCTTCAGACATAGAATCAGTAAACATCTAAGTGAAATAAGAAATAAAAGGGCTTCCAATGCCCTCTATAAACATACTTTAACACATAAAACTGCTAAATTCACCTTTACTATAATAGACAAAATACATATGAATAAGTTATTTAAAGCTGGATGGCATAATTTACTAAACCAAAAAGAATCTGCTTGGATTATTAGGTTAGGAGCTCTATTTTAAACCAGGCTTGAATGAGTTAAGTTATCTGAACTAACTGATAGATTATTTCAATTAGGTGATTAGATTTTTGATATATATATATATATATATATATATATATATATATATATATATATATATATATATATAAGCAGCTGTAAGGGTTTGCCCTAATGAATGTTTTTTGATGCACTGAAGAAGGCTATAACTTTTTATCCAAAACCGGTTTGTTTTTATTGTATTCATGGGATTTGCCACATTAAATTTCTAATATATTTTTCATCTTTCCCTTGTGCTGGATTATTTTTGGACTCAACATTACATTGGTTTGATCCATGCGCTTTGTCTTCCCTGCCTATTTTTGGTTTGGTCTGCTGAGATATTGTTCATACGCTGGAGATGCTTGGGATGGGTGGTGTTTTAATTGGTGGCTCTGTGACCCTTTTTGCTTCTTAAATCAAGATAGACGTTTTTGTCTTTACAAATAATCTATGGTTTTGGACCAGTCTATCTCATTCATTGACAAGGATACATGTTTTATGAGTGGGTTTTAATTTATACACTTTTCATTAAGTGTTTCAGTTCACTGCATACTATTGGGTCTTGCCCTTAAGGAGTGTTTGGTGTTCAGTCCTGCTTTCTACTGATACTGCTCGTTTTGAAACAGTCTCTTGCATGAACTTGGTCCTTAAAACACAGGATTTACATTGACAAGTTCGGTAAGATGAGACTAATGTCTTTTGGGCATTCACATTTGCTATTTACAAATTCAAATTTTTTTGATTGAATGGGCCTGTTTATCAATGCACATTTGACGCTTCATATTAGGCATTTTGGTGTCACAACTACTGACATTGCTTTCTTGAAATACTTTGGCATACAAATTTTCTGCTCAAAAGAGGGACTAATTTTTCTAATGTCTTTAATAAGGTGAGATTGTTGACTGTTGGGACGCTGTTACAAATCTCTAATAGATTAGCTGGAAATCTTTGGGTTTTTGGTTATCTGCGGGGATGCCATCTTTATTTTTTAACTGAGGAACTACGAACGAAACATCTAATTTTCACATAACTGTTTTTCAACCAACATTGTTTGTTGAATTCGAAGGTTGTGACTTTTCTTTATTGATCGGATCTATCTGTGGCTTAATGTAGAGGCTTGGACATATGGTATGATGTCATGTTATATTACGTTTTTTTTTAATAACCGGATATCTTTTGAAGAATGGTGCATCGGAACTGTCTATACATCATATATTTTGGACTCTTTTTGATGTAACTTATGTTGATTTATGAAACATCTACAACTGTAACTTTATTATATTTTTTCAGGATTATTATGTTTAGATGAATCCTGGTTGTTTTGTATACTGGGACGATTTGCAAACAGATATTATGTTTATTTATGATATATGTATGAACAAAGTGGGGAGTCTATTGTCTCTATATGTGAACTACTTTAGATTATAATACTGCTTTTATAATGTAGATTTCCATTATTAGCTGTTGCTCAATGGCTTTATTGAGGTCCTAATATATGTAGATATATTGGGTTATATCAGGATACGAACTAACTTACATCCAAACTATTTAAACTCTATCATACACCTGCTGTATGTTTTGAATATGTGCTTTACGTGATCTTTACAGTGTGTTTTAACTGGGAACTAACAAGACATTGCAGTTCAATAATTTTGGGTCACGTGGTTTGTTGGCCTCAACTACCTCTATTTTGAGAATTATTTATGAGGTTTGCTCATTTTTGGATGCCTTTTATTGACCCAAGATTTAAACCATTTTCAGTCCTATAAGGACGCAGTTATATTATATATGTCTATGGGTATCGGTTTAAACAAATTATTAGTAATGCCTAGTCAGGCATAAGGATCTTGTTGTGTTATAAAAGTGTCAGAGACAAAGTCGGTCACCTTTTATCCACCAATATATGTTCTTATAATCAAAGAACTCTATTGTGAATTAATATTAGGTTGAACTTTTTATAGTGCTTTTATGCATTAACAGTCAACATTAGTGAGTGGCAGACATAGGTCGGCCACTACCAACTTTTATTGTTGTCAGTTTTTTATTTGGGTCTAAAAAGACATCAACATTTAATGGTGTTTGATATACTTGGAATTTTCCTTAGACAAGGGGTTGATTAGGACCAACATCCAGCGACTCATAACAATGGTTTATATAACCTGTTTTGGATCATGTTCTGCTCACCATTAGAGTTTAATTTGGGTGTTAGTTTTGTTCTTTTCCATGGTTATATAGTTATTCATTTTGGGTTAGATCTATTTCAACATTTTTTACTTACAATTGATGGTTGAATAACAGAATTGTTTCAACTACTGATATATTTTTAATATTTATTAAACATTATGGACCTCACGAAGCTATTACAAGGTTTATCAGCTGACAGGGACAATTTAGAGATTTTTGGTTTTAAACTATCAAATCTCACTAATACTGTTGCAGATAAGGATGACCCACAACATCTTTGTGGTCTGTTATTTCAAACGTTGACAAAAAATATGAGGACACTTAGGGCCAATATTTGGCACCTTAAATTATTTAAAGCTTACAAGCTTAAGGATATCACACCACAAGGTTTACAAGTCAGGATTCAACCCCTGGTGGGACAGATAGATGATCAACTTTCTCAGGATTGGGCCTTAGCACAGCATAAAGCATCTATGCGTTTTGTAGACATCCTAATTGCATATTATGAAAGGATGATTGATAAATGCATAGGGGAGATTACTATTAGTTGTGAACAGGCCAAAATATATGAGACAGAAACCTTTTTCAATAGCTATTTAAGCAATTTGGCCAAAGATCTATCAATATTGGAGGAACAGCTGGTTAAGAAGAAAACCCAAAAATTCCAAAGAGACATCACAGATTATGAAAAGGGAAAACCCTTTGTTACCCAAAAAAGTGTGCGATTTTTGGATTCTGGTTTTAAAACCACCAATCGAAAGAAAAGACCCAGATCAATACTTAGAAAATCAACACAGACTTATAGTGGCACTTTTGAGGAGGATTCATCCTCTGCAACTGATTTAGACTCTCTTTCTACCCAAGAATCTCCAGTGGCTAAAAGGAAACCTCATGTAGACCCTTTAGGCATAAAAAACACAGGGGGGGGGGGCAGGAAACATAGAAAAAACATACATTATTCAACAACTGTTGGAGAAGATTGTATCTCAGTGAATAATGTACACAATATCTCTTCATACCAATTGTCTGATGTGTAAATTAAACTACTGAACAAGGGTCTCAATTTTGTGCCAACTTTTGTGGTACCTGAACATACTCTGGTTAATGAACTTAATGATTTTTGTAGATTACTTAATTTGAAAATATTTTTTTCAGATACACAAAGTACTCAAGGATCTACTGGTTTCTATTTTGGAAAATCCAATTTTGAGCCCCCCATGGATAAGCATGTTGCAGTTTTCAGGGAGTGTGTAATAAAAGACCTTCACTTTTCTCAAGAATACCAGTTGGTTAGAGAGGTTCTCCGGTTCAATCCTTGGCTGGGGTTCCTTCTGTATGGAGTCTGCATGCACTCACTGTGGTTGCATGGGTTTCCTCAGGGTGCTCTGGTTTCCTCCCACATCCCAAAGACATGCTGTAGGTGGATTGGACACTCTAAATTGGCCCTAGGTGTGGGTGTGTGCATGTGTGTGCCTTCTGTGGAAGGTTGGGTGCCGGGCTGGCAACTAGGCACTGTAAAACTCTACTGCCAATCATGAGCGGACAGGTGATTCACTGTGGCGACTCCTAACCGGGAAAAGCTGAAAGAAGAAGAAGATATAATTTGTCTAAAGCAGAACAACAAGCATTACAGGACCTTAGTAATAATCATGACCTAGTTATTTTGCCGGCAGATAAGGGAGGTGGCATTGTGGTTTTGGATTGGAACATGTACCAGGCAGAGGCTGAAAAACAACTGTCTAATCCCCGATTTTATATACACATGGTATTTGATCCTACTCTGAATTTTAAAAAATAAATTGATTCCTTCCTAGACCTAGCAACAGAGGAAGGCATAATTAGTCAGAAAGTGTGCAGACAACAGAAGGTTTTAGATCCCATGCTCCAGTATTTATACCTACTAACAAAGATACATAAACATCCTATTAACCCTCCAGGATGGCCAATAGTATCTGATAGGGGATCATTAACTGAACCTTTATCTGCCTTCCTCACAGAATACTTGCAACCTTTGCTATCTATGGTTAGGTCTAGGTTGAAGGATACTACACAATTTCTTAATATTATTCAGGACACACAACTGGAACCAGCTTGGTAGCTATGCACACAAGCTGTAACCTCCCTCTACACTAATATACCGCACTGGGCAGGTCTACAGGCTATTCAGTTCTGGATTGACAAATCACAACTATACACTCCTGGGTTCAACACACTCCTTATATGTTTAACTGAACACGTGTTGCCAAAAATGTTTTTCATTTTCATGGGAAATCATACTGGCAGGTTCGTGGTACGGCTATGGGAGTATCTTTTGCTCCCATTTATGCTGACCTGTTTATGAGTTTTTTGGAGGAACAGTTAATATATGATGACAATCATAATATATTTTTGGATCAGCTTGCCATTTGGAGATGATATCTGGACGATTGTTGGATGGTGTGGCAGGAGGATCAGCAATATGTGCATGAATTTATAGAATACCTTAATGAGAACAAGTGGGGTATTCAGTTTACGTTGCATATTGAATATCAACAAATAACATTTTTGGATGTCATCATAACCAGACAGGAGGATCATACACTGGAATCACAAGTATACAGAAAATTCCCAGAATATAACACCTTGTTACATGCCTCCAGCTATCATCCTCGCCACATCATCAACAATATTCCTAAGTCTCAATATCTCCGTATTAAACATATTTATTCCTCTGAACAAACTCTTAAAGCCTGCCGAGATGATTTAACTAACAGGCTACTTACTAGAGGATATCCTCAGGATCCCATCATTTGAGCATTACATCAGGTTGATCAAATAGACAGGGGCCAATTGTTACAATACAAGGATAAAGCTAATCAGGCTGAAAATCATAGTCCACAACCAATCAGACTAGTTACTACTTTTGGGACCAATACCAATAGATTTAAAAACATCATAAATAACCATTGGGATATTTTGTTAGCTCAGGACAAATTGAGTGAACTGCTTAAACCGAGATGTCTATTTTCCAAAAATAGAGGTACAACTACCAACTCATGTCTAACCCATTATAAACATTACAGTTCACCTATCAGCCAACAAAGAACCCTATTTGGAGATATGCTGTCAGAATGTGCTTCTTGTGGTCATTGTAGTGCTGGCACACCCACATCTCAAACTAAGGAGTTCACTAGCTGTAATACATCCAACATTTTTGAAATAAGATGTTTTGGAAATTGCAGCAATGATTAGATTGTTTATTTGGCCACTTGTTTTTGTTCTTCATTTTATGTTGGACAAACACCCAGACCCTTCAGACATAGAATCAGTGACATCTAAGTGAAATAAGAACTAAAAGAGCTTCCAATACCTTCTATAAACATACTGTAATACATAAAACTGCTAAGTTAACCTGTACCATAATAGACAAAATACATATGAATAAGTTATGTAAAGCTGGATGACATAATTTACTAAACCAAAAAGAATCTGCTTGGATTATTAGGTTAGGTGCTCTATTTAAACCAGGACTGAATGAGTTAAGTTAATTCTGGTCTGTACTAATTGATGGATTATTTCAATTAAGGGATTAGGTGTTTGATATATATATATATATATATATATATATATATATATATATAAGCAGCTGTAAGGGTTTGCCCTAATTAATGTTTTTTGATGCACTGAAGAAGGCTATAACTTTTTAGCCGAAACCAGTTTGCTTTTATTGTATTTTTGGACTCAACGTGGCAGTACCTTATATACTGGCAAGAAGGGGCATAGCTGGAGAACCTGTGCCAGCCTTCCCCAGGAGTGTCTGTGTGGTTGTATATAACTTATCTCAAAGTGTGTACATGTCAGCTACTTGGGGAGGGACACAAAGCACTGGTTGGACAGAGAGGGTGCTCGAGGTTTGAGCTTGACCACTAGTCTGAGATCTGGACCCTATAGCTGTACCAGTGGGAAGTTTTATTTGGGATCTGGAGAGAAAGGGAGAAACCAGCCCCAGACTGACTGTGATCTCTGTGTGCTCTTAAGAGAAATTGTACTTTACTTTATCCTTCCCAATGTGGAAGCCCCTCACTGATGTTAGTGGTGAGGACTGAGGCTCCTTGATTACTGGGCCAGTGCATGGGCATCACATATTAATTGTTTGACAGTGGTGAGATATCCACACCACCTATTAATTGGTTGGCAATTGGCTTGTAATGGTGTGGATACAGAATTCCTGTAGTTTATGTACAGTGATCACTGAAGGTGTTTTTGTACTGTAAATCAGGCATGCAGTTAATATTCAGAGTTCGGATCACAATTGTTTTATTTCTTTTGTTAGCTTAGTTAGTGAGGGAGCACAGGCAAGCATATCAGCAGAGGAGTATGGCAAGCTGTCAAGCACCCAGTTGGCTGAGATGTGCCAGGCTAAGGGACTAGTGCATGGAAACCTGACTAAGGCAGACATGACTGTAGCTTTGGTTACAGCTGCATCAGAAAACAGCAATCAAGAGGGCAATCAGAATGGCCGTGGAGATGTACAACACTCAGAGAATGGACAGCTCAGCCTTTCTGCAGGGGACTTAAAAATCCATCTGGAGCTAAAGAGATTTGAGTTGGAGGCCAGACATTTGAAAACAGAAGCAGCAGAGAGAATGAGACATCTACAGGGTGAGGAGAATGAGAAACTGCTACGCCTGGAAGCTGAGGAGAAAGAAAGGCAGAGGCAGCATAAAAAGGAGATGCTGACTCTTCATCAGAGTCATGGAGGTAATGGGGAAGGGAGTAACTGGACCCCAGAAGCAACAAAATATCAGTAAATTTCTTCCACAGTTTACAGAGGGGGATAATTTTGATAGTTTCATTCATATGTTTGAGAGGGTATGTAAACAGTATGATGTTGACCAAAGGCTTTGGGTATGGTTCCTGGCCCCCTTACTCCATGGTAAAGCTGTAACTGTGATGTCTAAACTTTCTGATTGTGAATATTTTGATTATACTGCTGTTAAGAATTGCCTGTTAGAATTTTGTAAGCTAACACCTGAAACTTATAGGAAAACATTTTGTGAGCATAGATGCAAGGCAGATGAAAGGATGTGTGAATATGTTGCTGAACTGAGCACTTATTTTCATAGGTGGGTCAGTGGATGTTAGGTCACCACTTTTGAAGGGTTGGCCGACCTTTTGGTGAGGGAACAAGCCCTTAGCAGTTTGCCTGAGGACATGAAGATCTGGTTAGCAGACAGACAATGTGGTACTTCAGATGAGTTGGGGAAGAAGGGAGACTTACACCTAGCAAGCAGGGTATCCCTGCACAGGAAAGAGACCCACAGTACTGCTCATGGGTCTAAAGGAACTCATGGTGGGCAGCTCAGATTGCCTCAACAGAATCTGCCAGTAGCAGAGGAAGTCACTAGTCCAGGTACACATCCAGGACCTAGGTTTAAATGTTTTGAATGCAACCAGTGGGGCCATGTGGCATACAGACGTCCACGGAGGCAAGGTGGGGAACAAAAGGTGAGGGAGCCAGCACGTGGGAAAGACAAAATGCCAATATGAAGTTATCTCAAGACAACAAGGGTACAGAACTACCATCCTGCAGATGTCCTGATAGGCAAAGATTTGGATGAGGCAGTACCATATGTTAATGCAGTTGCACACAGTCAGGCTTGGAGACAAGCATGCTGGTCTGGTAGCCTGAGGAGACCCAGACAGATGATGCCAGATTTCCTGTGGAAGGGGAGCTGGGAAGGGTTACAAAGAGAAAGTTGAGAGAGGCTCAGCTCTCAGACCCTGCATTGCAAGGCCTGAGGCAGGTAGCTAGTGAGGCACCTGATTTTCATGGGAAGGGGGAGTTTGTATACTGGGACAAAGGGTTACTGTATAGAGAGTGGACCCCTGAGGGAGGGCTAGAAGGTGAGAGAATATAGCAGTTGGTAGTGCCTAGACCCTACCATCTAGCACTTCTACCCCTAGCCCATGATATTCCCTTAGTAGGTCATATGGGCATAAAACATAAAAAAGGGACGTATTATGCAGATCTTCTATTGGCCTGGAATTTCTACAGATGTAACAGGGTACTGCAGGACCTGTGAGCAGTACCAATAGGTAGGCAAGCCAGGAGACAAGGTGAGAACTCCTTTGATTCCTTTGCCTGTGATTGAGGAGCCACTTCAGAGGGTAGCTATGGATATTGGGGGCCACTGAGTACCCCAAGTTCCACAGGGAAAAAGTATATCCTAGTGGTAGTAGATTATGTTACAAGATACCTTGAGGCAGTGGCTTTGCGCTCCATTGAGAAGGAGGAAAAGGTGGCAAATGCTTTGTTAGAGATTTTCAGCATGGTAGGTTTCCCAAAAGAAATACTGAATGACAGAGGTGCTAATTTCATGTCAGACCTGCTGGCTTGTCTGTGGAAGTACTGTGGGGTGAAGTACCTGAAGACCACCCCCTACCATTCCCAGACAATGGTCTTACTGAGAGGTCAAACTCTACAATCAAGTCCATGCTACAGGCATTTGCAGACCAGTTTATGAGGGAGTGGGACAAATATTTGCCCCATCTGTTGCTTGCTTACAGGGAGATTCCCCAGGAATCCACACGTTTCCCCCCCTTTGAGTTGCTGTATGGGCATAGGGTGAGGAGACCTCTAGATTTAATTAGAGATGAGTGAGGGGGGTGAGTGTGAATCTCACAAGGAGTCTGTTGTGGCATATGTCCTAAACCTCAGGACAAGGCTCAGGGAACTCATGGGTTTGGCCCAGGAGAACCTGGCAGAAGCCCAACAACAGAAAAAGGTCTGGTATGACAGGAATGCTCGAGCCAGAGAGTATGCTGTGGGGCAGCAGGTTATGGTTCTCATTCCTGTCAGACACAATAAGCTGCAGGCAGCTTGGGAGGGACCCTTCAAAGTGGTAAGGAAGATCAGTGATGTTAACTACATGGTGGAACTGCTAGGCAGGAGGGAGGGAGGGGCACAAATTGTACCATGTTAACATTGTTATGAATGATGTAATCTAAAATGAGTCAGCAAGATGTATTATCAATTTAAAGGACTTTCTCAGAGACATACAGAGAGCATTTTGGATTTTGTCTAAAGCTGACAACAACTCACCAGTCCTTTGCTTTTGCTCTATATGTAAGTTTATTTAGAACCGTGATTGCTCTTAGATATAGATCCCCAAGGTGGTGGTGCTGTGGTAGCGTTGTCACCTCACAGTAGGACGCTGCCCAGTTCGATTCTCAGTTAAAGCTTCTTCTGCATGGAGACATGCGTGAATGAGCGTACCTTTGTTGAAGGTTATGCATCAGGGCTGGTAACTCAGCATGTAAAAATCAACTACCAATCATTAGCGGACGGGAGTTCCGCTGTGGTGACCCCTAAATGGGAAAAGCTGAAATACACAAATTGCTCTTAGATATAGGTTCATAGGTTCATAGGTTCATACTAGGCTATCTGCCCGAGGGCATTTACAAGCCTAGCCCATAGTTTTGTGGCTTACGCCACCCCTTTAGTATGGGGAACTATACCCATTATTTTGCTGTGCCTCTGTTGAGCAGTGACACTGAGGTAATCCCTGGGGTATATCTGCGATCTCCCATCCATTGGTCAAGATTTCTCTTGAACAAGGCCAGCGAGGTGCTCTGCCTCACATATACCGGGATTTTATTCCACAGCATAGGGAGTCTTTGGGTGATGAATCTATCCCTCCAGCACGTCCTATTAATAGCCGTGTCGAGGTTTAAGTCTCCGCCTTGTGGCTCTGACGGATCTAGATTTTTTGAGGTGAATTATATTCATCAAATCTGGGTTTGACATGGCCTTGTATGTTAGGCAAAGGTCACCTCTGAGCAAGCGGTGGCGACTGAATAGAGCTGGAGTTCTTTCAGTCGGGCAGCATAGGACAGATGTTTGAGACCCTTTATCCTTTTGGTGAGGAACTTTTGTGGCCTCTCCAGCTGCTGCAAGTGTCGGGTCAGATACATTCCGAATGGGGCATTGTACTCAATCATTGGTCTGATGAGTGATGAGTATAGGGAGACTATGACCTCCCTTGATCTAGATGAGAATCCCTTCATGATAAGGTGGGCAATGTAGAAGGTCTTCCTAACTACTTTAGCTACATGGGTGTCGAATGACAGACTACTATCAACCTGGGCCAGGTCCCTGATAACTTCTTCTGTGCTCAGTGGATTGCCACCTATTTGGTAGCTAGGGGTAACCTTGTTTTTCCCGAAGGGTATGACTATGCATTTTTTGGCATTTAACTTTAGGCCATGGCTCTGGCATCAGTTATCCATTTCTGTGAGACCCTTCTGAAGGATATCTGTGTCAGATGTGTTTTCTACTATGGCGCCCAGTTTGCAGTCATCTGCAAACTTTGTCAGCCATAACCCTCCTGTGTTTGCTTGTACTTCGGAAAAGTAGATGCCAAACAAGAGTGGGCCCAGGACTGAGCCCTGTGGTACACCACTTGTGACAGGCTTTGAGTCTGACATGGCGCCAGCAACTCTGACCCTGTGGGTTCTGTCACTCAGCCAGTTTGCAACCCATCTTGTGATGTATGGGTTAACATTTAAGCTGATGAGTTTTTCAATGATACCCGAGTGGGGTATTGTATCGAAGGCCTTCGCCAGATCGAGGTAGGCTGTATGGACTGCCTTTCCCTCATCAATGGCTTTGGTGACTGTTTCGAAAAAGTCAACCAAGTTTAGAAGGCATGATCTGCCTTTGACAAAGCCAAACTGGGATGGATCCAAAGTCTGCAAATTCCCTATGTCTTTATTTATGAGGTCCATTATGATCCTCTCCATGGCTTTGCAGATAAGGCTTGTCAAGCTAATGGGCCAGTAATTTCCAGGGTCGGTGGAGGCACCGCCTTTGTGAAGTGGGACCACAGTTGCAGTGCGCCACTCCCTGGGTACGTATCCAGAGGTAAGACTATGATTAAACAGCTGTCCTAGCTGTGGGTTTAATTCCTCGTTGAGTTCGTGGAGCACGATCTATATAGATAGAAAATAGTAGGTTTAGTCTAACTGTTTTCTCTATTGATGTCAGAACTATTCTACAGTATTAGTTCATAGGTTCATAGGTTCATACTAGGCTATCTGCCCTGTACTTTTGACTAGCACTGTGTAGTAAGAAGTATTGTCTTGTGTTTTTATTATTTATTGTTAAATATTTTTAAACCTTTCAACTGTGGATGTTTTGTATAGAGATAATTTAAGCTCTAGAGTACATTGCATGCATATAGTGATACTGGCCAAGCCACTCCAATAGCTTTAGCCCTGGGTCACACTTACTATTTAGATAATACTATTGCACAGTAATAATTTGACACCCTTTGGTAAGGGCCTTATAGTCGCTGATATCAGTGGTTAGTGGCAGTGATTATTACCTTATAGACTGGCAGGAAGGGGCATAGCTGGTGAACCTGTGCCAGCCATCCTCAGGATTGCCTGTGTGGTTGTATGTAACTCTTATCTCAAAGTGCATGTGTCAGCTACTTGGGCAGGGACATGAAGCATTGTTTGGACAGACAGGGTGCTGGAGGATTTAGCTTGACCACTAGGCTGAGATCTAGATCCTATAGCTGTGCCAGTGGGGAGTTTTACTGGGGATCTGGAGAGAAATGGAGAAACAAACCCCAGACTGACTGTGATCTCTGTGTACTGTTAAGAGAAATTGTACTTTACTGTGTGTGTATTTGTTATCCTTCCCAATGTGGATGCCTCTCACTGGTGTTAGTGGTGAGGACTGAGGCTCCTTGATTACTGGGCTAGTGCATGGGCATCACAAATTGAAAGCTTCCAAGGTGAAACTGGGTCCTCAAATGAAGTCTTAAAAGAAAGGTCCCTTTCAATAAGGCTTTCAATAATCTTAGGGATGCTGTGGGAAGATGGTCTTAATCAACATGGAGATTGGAAATGGCCACCAGTTGAACCTTAATTGTAAAATAGTTAACCCCAGATTGAGAGAGGACAGCTAAAAAAGTCCAAATAGCATATATGGGAGCAGAGATCCCTTGAAATGGTCCAAATACTAAATCATTTCCACTTACTGGCATACATTTTTCTGGTGGAGGGCTTCTGAGATTAAGAAAGGATATATACAAGTGTATCTGATAACTTGGGATTTCTGGCCATCACTGGAAGTGGAGAAACCAAGTGGTCAGCTTGAAGAGTTTGAGAGTCAGGTAAGGCTGACCCAAGGAAATAGGAGATTAGATCTGGAACTGGATCCAGGTCCAACATGGTGAACCAGCTGAGGCCACAGAAAGGGAAACCAAACTTGTCTGGGCCAGAAGGTAGTTATGAGGATTACAGTCACCTTGCAAAAAGCTGTTTTCTATGAGAACTTTATTATTAAAGGAGTCTGAGGATATGCAAAAAGGAGACCTGGGGGCCAAGCATGGAATAGAGTGTCTCTCTATGACATTCCTTGTGAACGATCAGGGCAAAGAATTTGTGGCACTTTGTGTTGTAAGGAGTCACAAACAGATCACAGCAAGGCTGGCCCCATTAACTCAACATCTGCACTGCCACTGAAGGATTGGGGGACCACTCATGAGGCATCAATATCGTTTTGCTCAATTCATCTGCTAGAATGTTGTATTTCCCAGGTATGTGCCTAACAATAAGAAAGAGTTGAGAAAATATCACCCATTGTCATACCCTCATGGCCTCTCAGCACAGGGGATAAGATCAATTTTCTTTTTTTTGTTAATGTAGCAACACTGTCATGTTGTCAGTCTGGAAAGAAATCACACCTTTGGCTAGATAGTCATGAAAAGCTTGCAATGCTATGAGGAATGCCCACATATCCAAAATATTGATGTATAAATAAACGTCTTGATGGGGCCAGGTATCTTGGACCATCTTCCCTTTGTAATGTCCCCATCTCCACCCTGGGAGAGAAAAATCCATGGTTACAGTAACTTTGATCTGTGGAAGAACAAGAGGGTGTCCTGAGGAAACATGGTCAGATGTCAACCACCATGAAATCTGAGGAAGGCAAACCTCCATATGGGGAACTGCATAGGGTAAGTTGTCAGAGACCACTTGACTGAAACAGTCAACTGAAGAACCCTCATGTAGAAACTGGCCAAGAGAATTAGTGATATGGCTGATGCCATCAAACCAAGGAGAGAGAACAATAGAAGCAGGTGACTTCTGGAGTATAATACCTGACTGACCTGAAGATGTAGAGATAACAACTATGAGAGAGGGAGTGTCATGCGTTGAATAGCTGTGTCCAGATGGAAAACTGTAAACTTCAGGGTCTGGACTGTTTCATGATTGATTTTCTTGAAGTTCACCACAATCCACAAAGAGAGACACAGATGGAGCAAGGAGTCCCCTGCCTAAAATAACAAAGCCCTTGAAGTCACCATCAGGATACAGTCATCTAGATATGGGAAAACTCAGAATCCTTGCAGCCTGAACTGAGCTGCTACCACTGCAATTCATTTGATGAGAGCAGCACTCAAAACTGACAGTGATTGACCCCTGGCCAGAAAGGCAAGAACCTTCTGGAATGCTTTTCTTCTTTATACGATAATAAGCATCCTTGAGGTCTGCCAAGCACATCCAGTTATCCTTCCTCAGCAAAGGCAGAATGGACTGCACCATTACTGTCCAAAGTTTGCTCTGTTTGACTAATGCATTATTTCTTCTTGACCTAAACTGGACCTGAGATCCTTGTTTTTTCTTGAGCACAAAAATAAAGATCTTGAATAGATCCCAGATTTTCCTTGATCTGGTGGGACATCTTGGATGACTCATTTTACAAGCAGCTTTTGAATCTCTACTGCTACCTCCATTCACTGGTGAAACAGAATGTACAGAAGAGATTTTAATGAAAAGTCAGCAATAACTAAAAGGGAATAGTGTAACCTCTGTTAACAAATCTCATTACCCAGGGATTTGGTATGATGGCCTCCCAAGCATGAGGGTGGAGAGCCAAGTTCCATTTGACTGCCTCTAGAGTGCAGCAGCTAAGCAAACCTGGAACACTGAAGGACTTGCTGGAGAAAGACCCCCCCCCCGAAACCCTGATGATGTGGACTACACCTGCCCTTGGGGCAGCACCCTTTGAAATTCCCCCTTGTGCCTCAGAGAGTAGGTACTGCCAACTTGAGTGTCCTGAACAGGTTGTTGTGACTTTTGGAAGCATAATTATTTTCCACCTCTTTGGTTGTGTAAAAATGTTCTCTCAGACAGCATCTTGTTATCCTGCTCTCTTCTGGTCAGGGTGTCTTTAACTTTAAGGCAAAACAAAGTGGAACCATCAATGGAGAATGAAGGAAGGATGCATTGAAGTACTCTGTAGAGTTACAGAGGCATACACAGACATGGTGACAAACTGTAATGTCGGTGCCTACCACGATGGCTGTACCATCTGCAATGCTGGATAAGAGATGCATGGATACATTTGAAACTGAAATGAAAAGTATGGTGGTCAATTGAGCTGCCATAATCTAATGAGTCTCATTTGCCAGCTAGGATGCTTACAACTTAGAACCATGCTCCAATGTGTCCTGTCACTGGGTAGAAATTAGATTTTACCTAGCTTCCTAGGGAGATGCTCCACTACATCAGATTCCCTCTCACCTTCTTTGACACTAGGTCAATGAGAGCATCAAGAGGGGTAACATTCAAGCCATGGATGGGACTGTACCAAAGTCCTCAAGAAATACTGACTTCTCAGGGGAAGGGGCTTCAGTGGTCCACAGCACTTTGTCTCATTCATTCAAGAAGGTAACCAAAAGAGGCATTATCATGAGGGAATTTTGGGGAACCTTTCTCCTCATCAAGATCAGACTCCTCTGTCAAAGATCCCTGAAGGGAATCTAGGTGCTGCCTTTTATACTGGTACTTCTTGTGCACAACCAGGGTGGGAGGGATTGTGGGAGACACTGAAGCTTGTAAGGGAACCCAGGTCTTGAGCTGTTTCAGACCTTGAGGTTCAGGCTGCCCCTGATCAAGGTGATGTGAAACTGAAAAGACAGGCTGGAGGACTGGTATGGATTTGACACAGAGGGTGACATGCCAGTTCCCACTGGGGCAGATTCCTTTCTACAACCTTGAGTGCTGATGCTGAGGCTAGATGACTGGGAAAGGATCTCCCCTGATCCACAGATCTAGGAGAAGCTCCCATTCCAAAAGCAAATTTGGGCATCTCTGAAGCCAAGACTAAAGCTGAGCTGTCCAGAGCTAAAGCACAAAATAGCAAGAATGGCTCCAAAAGCCTCAGCGTAGACCCCAACTCTAGGACCCTGGCACTGACCTGTCACCTCCAGGATGTAGACAGTTTAGATAGTGCAAGAGTTAAGTACATTAAGGTAGACAGTGGAGCCAAAGGCAGCCAAACTGTCAGCAGAGATGAGGGCCTCACATGGACAGGAGTCAGATCCAGAACTACATGCTTCTAAGGAAGGACAAGAGAAGGGGAAATAAAGTGAGGGCCAGTTGTGCCAGCTGTCTGCACCCTCTGAGCAGAGATGGAGGGAATGATACCTAAGTCAAGCTGGGCTTTCAAAAAAATGTCCACATCATCTTGTCCAAATAAAATTCCCTAAAGCTCCATGTGGACCCCATAAACCTAGTGGAAACCATCTAGGGTGGCTTAGCAGGCTAGTGCAGGGGTTTATCCAAATCCTGGACCCTAATCTGAGAAGTCCATATCCAAGGTGATGGTTCTAGTGAGAATTCCAAACCCAGGGTGACAGCTAGTGTAAAAGTAATAATAAGAATTTACTTTATTTGTCTTTAGTCAAGAATAACACTTTAGGATGAGCAAACAGAAATTTATTTACAGTGCTGGGAGACTATTTTTATAGAAATTGGTAAACCAGTTTTAATGAACAAAGGAAACTACATATTTTTTGCATTTGCTTATTAATTTAACCATGCAATATGCTGAAATAATAGTGATTTTAACAAATCAATGACTTTAGCAATGTTTTTATTTTTTGTTATTTTTGACTTAGACTTTAAGTGAACACCTTCTTTACATGACCTACCTGCTTCAAGGATCTTGTTTTTTTGACCTTAAACATTTTATATATCAGCAAATTTTTCTAACAACAGCTTACTTTCAGCCTGGTGAAATCAGGCTAACAATTTTCTTTATATTAACAACATGCCTCTGTTTTTTAACACTTGCTTTTTTTGTTAAACATTAAAAGAAGCCAGTTGAAATGCAACAGTAACTTTAGCTTATGAAACTGTATTTTTTTACAGTCCTGCATACAAATTATATTTGTTTTAGCAATCATATTATAAAATTATTAATGAAACTGAAATTAATATACATTTTAATAAGATTGATCTTGTCCCATAACAGTCTCCCCTTTGACATACAATAGCTGTAATTATATTTTTTATTTTTTTAGCTTAATAAAGTAAGCTTTAGCATCATAGTACTTAATTTTTACTATGATATAATTGTTATTATGTGGTATGTGTAGTGGCATTTTACATGCAGGCAAGGTTAAACATTTTGTAATTACAGCCTTTAAAATAGAAAATATTGAAATGATTAAAATATAATAAAAAGTACTATTATAATACTTTGGACTATACTAGTTTTTAGGTTACTAAAACCACTGCCCAACTATTTAAAAAGTGTTTATTGTTTTGATGTGCTGTCTAAATTTTTGGCCCTTTGTTTTATGACATTTTTTTTATTATGATACTTATATATGAACAGCAACAAATTTTTACGAGGGCACATGACTTCCCTTTTGCATCAAGCATTATATTAAGTACCAATGATTTTGTAACATTACAGTTTGCATTTTAGTCATTTTTTGATTTTCCATTTTAATGTGATGTGAAGTTTGGTTAACTACTTCTTGAGGAATTTGAGCAAGCATGGTGATTTTGAGCATTGTCCTTTGCACTTTATACAAAGGAGTAAAGAATGAAAACACTTGTTTTGTCCAGTGGATTGTCTGCGTATTCTTTAGTCTACTTGGTGGGGGATTTTTAAAATGCTGAACAGCAAAAGTAATGTAGCCCACAAAGCAACATTTAGACTAGTTTGTAGGCAACTAGGGCTAGGCACGATTATCGCAGATGTACTAACAATTTTTTATTAAGTCTTTGCCACATCCCCAGTTATAGCTTTTTAAGTGCAAAGAGTCTAACATGCTTTTATGTCTGGTGTTATTACATTTGCTGGTTTTCACTGGTACAGTCTCATTTTTGGCATAACGTGTTTCCATGATGTATGGTTGCAAGTTGAAGAGACACGACCTTTGAGAAATTAGTTACATTACACCAAGCTAGATTGATGTTACTAAATTTTTTTAAATGACACCTGTGATGCAGGGATGGGAATTATAGACTTTTTGTCTTAGAATGATGACATATATGTGAACATACCCAACAGTTTGTTACATTAAGTCTATAGCATATTGCCAAGGAACTAGCAAGAAACTGTTTTTTTTTTACCAGTTTATAAGAGGAAGCAGCAGGAAAAGCAAAGCAAGGGTGCCTGTTGTTATGGACTGATACTGAAGCTGACCTTTTTTACTGGGCAGATGATTAATTTGTCAAACCTTGATTTTGTTTTGTTGTCTGCTATGCTTTGTTTGGGGTCGCTACATGACATGTTTTTTTGCAGTGAGATGAATGGATTTATTTTGGTAGGATATTATTGGGAAATATTGTTCCACTTTAATGGACGACCCTTTTATTCGCCCTAGAGTACCCAATAAAATGGGAATTATTTTTAGGCGAGGTAGGAATTTAAAAATTATCTTTGAGAACAAACATTGTCCCCCTCCTTTTAATACAGGCATGTGGAAATGTGGGAGATGTAATTTTTGTAAATTTATAGCTGTTACTAGTTCATTTTCCTTTACTAGCAGCAATTATAAAATTAAGGGGAAATGTAATTGTGATAGTTCTGGAGTTGTATATGTTGCTAAATGTCAGATGTGCCCTGATTTTTACATCGGTAAAACCGAGAGACATTTTAAACAACGGATCTATGAACACCAATATAGTATTACAAAACAGAACCTGAACAATGCTTTAGCAAAACATGTATTGGAAAATGATGGTCATCATTTTTTGTATTTTGTAATTGACCAGGTCAAGAAGGGACCCCAAGGAGGGCCATGGCAGTTATTATTGGAAGGAGAGAACTTTATTGGCAACTCAGACTTAATGCTTTTGTTTACCCAGGACTGAATGATTTTTTGCTGTATTAAATGTGTATTGAAAAAGAAATCTTTAGACAGGTATTAATTGATTCATATGGAATTGTGTACCCACATATATGTATTTGCAAATTATATTTTATCAGATTTGATACATATCATTAGTAGTTTTATTTATTATATATATATGTGTATGCTTATGTTAGTTTATTAATGTTTTACTAGCATGGTATCTTTAAATTTTAATGGGAAGTGATGATGTCATAGAGGGAGTATATGTAACCATTTGTAACCATTTTTTTTGTCTGAAAAAGTTCACATATTAGAGGTGTTCGAAAGCGCTAACTTTATTTGTTATAAAAAGTATTTTGGAGTAAACCCTAGCCTTTGTTGTTTTTTAGTTTGTCAGTGTTTTTCATGTTTAACATTATACTTTGTAAGTAGCACAATTTTTACATACTGAAGGAGACATGAGTGGTATACCAACTTTGGGTAATTTGATTAAATAAAGCTGCCTTACCTGAATGGGCTGGTAGATGATATGCCTTTACCAGGTAAGGTAGTAAAGACCCAGCTGTCACCAGTCGGCCATCTGGATGTTGTCACAATCTATTGGCAGATTTGAAGCGTTTGACTTTAAGCCACCTTTGAACTTTTTTTGTAATACTTTAGCTTGAAAGGCTGACAACTATTTAAAATTAAACACATTATTACTGTTGGAGTTTGTTATAGTTAACATGCACAGATTTTTACAACAATTGTTTACTCCTTGTTTATCAGCTTGGTTTACCAAATTATTGCCCTTTGTTACAACATCTATGCCTTTTTGATGGGCACAACATTTGATTACAGACACCCTCCTAGGTAGCAAAAGTGCATCTAAACATCTAACAATGATTTTATATACCCTGAATTTTTTATTTGATTTTTTGAAGAGGTTAAAATCCCTGTCTGTTTTTAAAGTTGCCCAAAATTATGTACCATCCCAAAAGCATAACGGCTGTCTGTAAAAATATTAGCCACCTTGTCTTTGGCTAGCTTACAGGCTTTTTGCAGACCCACTAATTTAGCTATTTGAGCAGAATGAACATCCTCTAATCTTTGTTGCAACAATATTGTATTTTTGGTGCAAACAGATATTTTTGCTATTAGTTGTCCCTTTTGATTTTTTTTTACAGGAACCGTCCACAGATTGACTTTAGCATTGGGTATAGGAATGTTCTTTAGGTGCTTTCTATGAGAAAGCAGATAGTTACACACACACACAATCATGCTCTTTACCATCCTCAGAAGTGGGCAACAGAGATGCAGGATTTAGAATGGGACAGCGGATTCGAGAAATAGATGGATTAGAAAGAAGTTGTTGTTTGTCTTTCGGCTTTTCCTGGTTAGGGGTTGCCACAGCGGAATTCTGGTCTGCTAATGACTGGCAGTTGTTTTTTATGGTGTCGAGTTGCCAGCCTGATGCCCAACCTTCAACGAAGGCACGCCCATTCAATGTATGTCTTTCGAACGCCCACTCGACTGTGGGGAGGACATGCAGACTCCACACAGAAGGCACTCTCAACCCAAGCCGAGAATCGAATGGGAGAACCTCTTGCTGTGAGGCAACAACACCACCACTGCACCACCATGGAATAATTAGACGTGCAGTCAAAAGTGGTTGAGTTTTTATTTTAAGTAAAAGGGATGATACAGAATGAGGGACAGCTACTGTAATATTATGCCTGAGCACTAGCTGCTGTGCAAGATTAACTAAAATGGCAGCAGCGGCAGCTGCCCTTAGACAGGGTGGAAATCCTTTTGCAACAGAATCGAGTGCTGTGCTATAATAAGCTAATGGATGATAGCTGTCGCCATGTTTTTGTGCAAGCATTTTCTGAGCAAATCCATTTTTTAAGACAGAATAAAATAAAAGTTTTATCATAATCTGGTAACCCTAAAGCTGGGGCAGTAGCTAAAGCTTGTTTTAAATTTTGAAATTAATTTTTTTTACTATTTCAAGGGAGAAGCTTTGGTGTATTCTGCTTTAAAAGATTTGTCAGAGTTTTAGCAATTTTTGCATAGTTAGGAATCCACTGTCTGACTGCAGTATTTTGTCATACCTAGGAAATATTTAAGCTGTAGCTGAGTAGTCAGATGTGGGGCCTTAGATATTGCATTACTATGAGATGGCAACACCTGTCTGCTACCCTGAAATATTAAACGGCCAATATAATGTACCTGAGGTGACCACAGTTGTAGTTTTTTTTGAGACCCTGTGTCCCTTTTTTTGTGATGATAGGCGGAAATGCAAGGTGTCCTGCTGACACTGCTGAAAGGAATTTGATGGTATTAGTAAATTATCTATGCATTGTACTAATACAGACCCACCCAGAAATGTCACATTTTTTCAAATCGTTTTTTTTTTTTAGAATTTGAGAAAATAATGAAGGAGATTTAGTGTATCCTTGTGGTAACCATGTTTATGTATATTGCTGTTCCTGATAAATAAACGTAAATAAGAACTGACTCTCAGGGTGGATAGGTATAGAAAAGAATGCTGAACATAAATTTATTAGGAAGAGTAACTAGCCGTATGTGGTATGCAACTCAACATTGTTGCTGGATTTGGAACAACAGGAAAAGTAGGCAATATTGCATTATTTACAGCCCTTAAATTTTGTACAAATCTGTAAGTATCTTTTTTTGTTTTTTACAGGGAAAATAGTATTGCAAGGGTTTTTAGCTGGTATTATTATTTTTTGCTGTATTAGAGACTGAATTACAGGTTGGATTTTTTTTCTACTTTTGGCTTTAGTGGATAATGTGGAAGTTTAGGGAGAGGTTTTGATTGATTTACTTCTATAGTTACTGGTTTTGCTGATTGTAGTATACCTACTTTATATGCGTGTTTATCCCACAAGTTGGCAGGTACCTGCTGTAGTAACTTTTTATTTACCTGTATGCTTTCAGCAGGCTGTTTCTCAGCTTTTACTAAAACTGCTACTACTTTTCCCTCTGATTTTTTTGGAACATTTAAGTACACGCCTTGTGGTGTACAGTAAATAATACACCTTAGTTTGCACAGCAGATCTCTTTCAAGCATTTTTACTGGTGCAGTAGTACTCAAAAGGAAAGAATGTCTTTTTTTGATTGGACTTAAAGAAATGGGGATAGGTTTTGAGACAGGATATGTAATGGTAGTATTTGTTACTTTAACTGCCTTTACTTTATGCTTTAATATTGGTATTTGACTATCTGAAGTAATTTTTAACACAGACCTAGTGGCTCTAGTGTCCACCAGAAATGGATTTCTTTTAATTTACTTTCACCTTAATGTAAGGTCTGTTTTGATCTATTGGAAGTAGTGGATTAAGATTTATTTTTGTTTTATTTTCCTGACCTAGTTAGTATGGTGCTTTCTGACTTTCCAATGTGAGGAGGTGGTGGAAGAAAAGCTGTGTTTTTATAATTTGGTTTCCATTTAGTCCAAGTATTTTGGAGACTGCATTTGCCTGTGTGAGCATTTTTCTTTTCAATGTCCTGCTTTTTTACAATTGAAGCAAGATGTGTCAGATGAAGTAGGAGAGGCACTGCCAGCTTGTTGTTACCAACCAGCTGCACTTTATTGTTTCCCTCGGCCAGCACTTTTACTAAATCGCCTAGCAATCTTTCTACCTCTTTTCCTGCTTCTGCCTCAAACCCTCGGGTTTTTAGCTGCCTGATTTGTAAATTTAACAGCTTAGTTTTAGTATCCTTTTTCCATCTTTTTTATACTCTGTACAGTCATTTGCAGTACTAAATAAAGACTTTAAATGCTGTTCCTGCCAGTCTATGAGCATTTGCTTTATTTGATTTGATTTGATTACATTTTAATAAGACTGATCTTGTCCCATGACACTAGGAAGGGTGACCAGTGCCAACATGACTCTGGTGCCACAGCAAGGAAAGGATTCAGTACCTCTAAAAGTTGGGACCAGTGAGGTTTCTGATGACTGTGTTTATAGATCATGGTATAGGTACCAGGGAGGAGATGAAGCCAAATCCAAGGAGGGAACCAAACAGGCGGTGGGTCTTGGGGCATTCTGGACTGGCTCATCAGAGGCTGAAAACTCAGCCAGTCATTTACAGATTTATTTTTCCTTTTCTTTCTATTTTACTTTTTAGTCTCTGTCCTTATCTTTGTCTTTATCTTCTTAGCTGGAGAAGGAGAAGCAACAGAAAGAGATCCTGTCAAGGAAGTGAAGGAGCCCCTTCATCATTTATTTGGCAATCTAATGGCCAAGTCTTCAGCCCCAAGCCCCTCCATCACTAACTTGGCCATCTAATGGCCAAGACCCTAGCCCACAAAAGGAACATGCTTCAAACATAATCCAGATGAGCTACCCCTAAGCAATAAGCCCACCTCTCATGTGAATCTTCGCAGACAACTTGTGACTGAAATCAACAAATTTGTAGAAACCCAAAGCCTTCTTGGACATGACATCAAAAAGACTTTAACACTGTACAGATATCACCACAGCAGCATATAAAATTAAATACCTAATTACCAATACCAAACATAAGAAAAAAGGGCTAACTAGAGCCAACACTGAGCATTCCCAAGCAAAAAGGTTAAGAACAATCATCAAATGAAATTCGCCATCAGGCCTACTCACAAAGTAGCCAAGCAACCAAAAGTAAAATGAGTAAAACACACACACACACACACACACACACACACACACACACACACACACACACACACACACACCACTGACTTCCCAAGTGAAGGGGAGTGGAGAATATCTAACTCTAGGAAAATACAATTATATGTTATGCTGTAAGTATTGCAAATCAGCAGAACAGACATCTCCCATGGAGATCAAAAGGTCACATTTTTCACAGAAAAATGGCAAATGAGATCTGGGGAGACTTAGGAAAGCAGAGCATTATGGGAGGGGAAGTAGTGCGAAGAGCATGAAGTGTCGGCTTCAAATCTGATAACTCACAAGTTGAGGTGAATGGAAAAGACAACAACAGATTTGGTATTTTATGCATGCAGCGTGTGTGTGTGTGTGTGTGTGTGTGTGTGTGTGTGTGTGTGTGTGTGTGTGTGTGTGTGTGTGTGTGTGTGTGTGTGTGTGTGTGTGTGTGTTTCTGGGAATATGTAAGCATAAACACACACACACACACACACACACACACACATATTCACAAATGACACATAACCACTTACAAAATTCTATATAGTTGGGCTGGCAGTATTTTTTCTGTCACACTTCTATATAAATCATATTCTTCTTCTTCTTCTTTCGGCTTTATCCCGGTTAGGGGTCGCCACAGCGGATCACCTGTCCGCACATTGAATGGCAGTGGAGTTTTACGGTGTCGAGTTGCCAGCCTGGCGCCCAACCTTCCACAGAAGGCACACTCACACGCACACCTAGGGCCAATTTAGAGTGTCCAATCCACCTGCAGCATGTCTTTGGGATGTGGGAGGAAACCGGAGCACCTGGAGGAAACCCACGCGACCACAGGGAGGACATGCAGACTCCGCACAGAAGGCACTCCAGCCGAGGATCGAACCGGAGAACCTCTTGCTGTGAGGCGGCAATGCTAACCACTGCACCAGCGTGGCCGCCCTTCTATATAAATCATATTAATATTCTCAAATGACATATAATTATTTAAAAAATTCCATATAGCTAGGCTGACAATGTGACACCCACAGAAAAATACAATTTCCCTTAAGAGCACATAGAGATCACAGTCAGTCTGGGGCTGGTTTCTCCCTTTCTCTCCAGATCCCCAATAAGACTCCCTACTGGCACATCTATACGGTACAGATCTCAGCCTAGTGGTCAAGCTAAAACCTCCAGCACCCTCTCTGTCTAACCAATGCTTCGAGTCCCTGCCCAAGTAGCTGACACAAACACACTCTTTAAGATATGATTTATATACAAACACAGAGACATTCCTGGAAAAGGCTGGCACAGGTTCTCCAACTATGCCCCTTTCTGCCAGTCTGTAAGTTAGTACAAACTGCCACCAACCACTAATATCAGCTACTAATAAGGCCCTTACCAAAGGGTGCCCAATTTTATTGTGCAATATTATTATCCAAATAGTAAGTATGACTGAGCAGCAAGACGATTGGAGTAGCTTTGTACAGTATCACTATGTACAGTGGATATAAAAAGTTGACACACCCCTGTTAAAATGCCAGGTTTTTGTGATCTAAAAAAATTAGACCACAATAAATCATTTCAACACTTTTCCCACCTTTAATGTGATCTATAACCTATCCAATGCAATTGAAAAACAAACAAATCTGTTAGGGGAAAAATATAAAAAATAAAAAAAATAAAATACGCTGGTTGCATAAGTGCACACACCCTTAAATTAATACTATGTTGTGTGTGCACACCCTTAAACTAATATTTTGTTGAAGCACCTTTTGATTTAATTACAGCATTCAGTCTTCTTGGGTAGGAGCTGTGGTGGTGGTGCTGCGGTAGCATTGTTGCCTCACAGTTAGACGTTGCCCGTTCGATTCTCAGTTAGAGAGTCTTCTGTGGTGACATGCATGAATGGGTGTTCCTTCGTTGAAGGTTGTGCGTTAGGCCCGGCAAGCCAGCATGTAAAAATCTACTGCCAATCATTAGCGGACCAGAGTTCCGCTGTGGTGACCAATAACTGGGAAAAGCCGAAAGACACAAACAAACAAAAGTCTTCTTGGTAGGAGTCTATCAGCATGGCACATCTTGACTTGGCAATATTTGCCCACTCTTCCTTGCAAAAGTGCTCCAAATCTGTCAGATTGAGAGGACATCTCTTGTGCACAGCCCTCTTCAGGTCACCCCACAGATTTTTTATTGGATTTAGGTCTAGGCTCTGGCTAGGCCATTCCAAAACTTTAATTTTCTACTGGTGAAGCCATTCTTTTATTGATTTGGATGTATGTTTGGGGTCATTGTCATGTTGAAAGGTGAAATTCCTCTTCATTTTCAGCTTTCTAGCAGACTTCTGAAGGTTTTGGGCCAAAAGTGACTGGTATTTGGAACTGTTCATAATTCCCTTCACCTTGACTAAAGCCCCAGTTCCAGCTGAAGAACAACAACCCTAAAGCATGATACTGCCACCACTATGCTTCACTGTGGGGATGGTGTACTTTTGGTGATGCAAAGTGTTTTTGCACCAAACGTACCTTTTGGAATTGTGGTCAAAAAGTTCAGCCTTGGTCTCATCAGACCATAACACATTTTCTCACATGCCTTTGGGAGAGGTGATGTATTGTTTTGCAAATTTTAGCCAGGCCTGGATGTTTCTCTGTGTGAGAACAGGCTACCGTCTTGCAACCCTACCCCATAGTCCAAACATATGGAGAATACGGGAGATTGTTGTCACATGTAGTACACAACCAGTACTTGCCAGAAATTTCCTGCAGCTCCTTCAGTGTTGCTGTAGATATCTTGGCAGCCTCCCTGATCAGTTTTCATCTTGTCTTTTCATCAGTTTTGGAGGGACATCCAGTTCTTTGCAACATCACTGTTATCCCATATTTTTTCCACTTTTTGATGACTGCCTTCACTGTGTTCCATGGCATATCCAATGCTGTGGACATTTTTTTGTACCTTCTTCTGAATGATACCTTTCAACAATGAGATTCCTTTGATGCTTTGTAAGCTCTCTGTGAGCCATGGATTTTGCTTTGCATGCAACTGAGTAAATGTCAGGAAAATCCTACTAGGACAGCTGAACTTTATTTGGGGTTACTCAGAGTCTCTTTAATTGATGGCAGGTGTGTACCCAAGAAGACTGAATGTTGTAATTAAATCAAAATGTTCGGCAACAAAGTATTAGTTTAAGGGTGTGCACACTTATGCAACCAGCATATTGTATGGTTTTTTTTATATATTTTCCCCTAACAGATTTGTTTGTTTTTCAATTGAATTGCACAGGTTATAGGTCACATTAAAGGTGGGAAAAGTTTTGAAATGATTTATTGTGGTCTCATTATTTTATATCACAAAAAATTGCATTTTAACAGGGGTGTGTAAACTTTTTATATCCACTGTACATGCAATGTACTCTAGAGCTTAAATTCTCTCTACACAAAACAGCCACAATTGAAAGGTTTAAAAACATTTAATAATAAATAATAAAAACACAAGACAATACTTCTTGCTACATGGTGCTAGTCAAGAGTTCAGAGATCACAGGGAAATGCTTAAAATAATATTGTAGAATAGTTCTAGCATAAATATAGAAAACAGCTAGACTAAACTTATTTTTTTTATCTTTTCCTAAGAGCAATCACAGTTCTAAATAAACTTACATATAGATCAAAAGCAGAGCTCTGGTGAGTTGTTGTCAGCTTTAGACAAAATACAAAATGCTCTCTCTCTCTCTCTATCTCTCTCTCTCTCTCTGAGACAGTCTTTTAAATAAATAACACATCACTGCTCACTCATTTTAGATTACATCATTCTTCTGTGGTTTCCCAGGCTAACAGAAGTTCAGAGTTTAACGTAGTTTTGATCTTGCACCTAGCCAGGAAACCACAACAATTAAAGACATTATATATGTAAAATCTAGCAATTAACTCTGGTCTCAAAACAATAAAATCTGCTGGTCCAGAAATCACGGCTCCAAGTTTGAGATCAAACAGTCATGCAATGCTTGACTTATTAGCTTTCTTTCTGCATAGTGCACTATTGTTACATTTTTGACATTTAACACAATTTTCTTACATTTAAGAGATCAAGGCTGTGACATATTAATATTTACAAATGACAGAATTATCTACAAAATTCTATCTAGCTAGGCTGGCAGCCTTCACAAGGCTCATGGGTAAATACTAGGCTAGCTGCTCTTCTGGCTCATTTTAAGCCTAGTATTTTTTCCTGATAGGTGAGAACAAAACTCTGTACTTTATGTATTTGAGGTAAATGACTTAACCGTTATACTAACCCCTAACACTTTTTTTTGCTCTTTAGTGAGTTTTGCCCTTAATTTAGGATACTTCTATTTGGAACTATGACATTTAGCCAAATATCTGTTTCACTGAATGAGAAATCATTGAATCCCTATAGATGAAAGCATATTTATTTGAAAAACCATATGACTGAAAGTCTGTTTTGGTGAATGTGTCATATTGTTATTCTACACATTGTTTTGTAATACAAAAGTAGAAATATGTGGAAGTATATGAACCCCTTTGCTTGTGATTAGGGTTATATGTACACACAATCCCCGCTGGTGTGGTTTCTATCTTTGCACTGCCAATGATTCGGTGTTTGTACTATTTTCACTTTTCTTCACAAGTGTGCAACTATGGAGTTGACATAGTCAAGTAAGGGATTTGGGCAAATCTTTTTGAAACATTTTCCCCTTGGATGATTTTGACTATAGGAAACCTCAATTATGTGAAATTCTGCTATAGTCAGTGGCTTAACTGATTTGACTTCCAATGAGAGAGACATTCAGCCTGTTTCCCAATAGGTTCACTAGTTCATAGGTACTCAATAGAGTCTGTATATGCCTAGCCATACATTCCTGTAAGGTTTTTAGCCATTGCCAGGGGGAATTTGTGGCTACCTCTCTGTTCATCCAGAACAGAAGCACGTTGCTTTACATGGACAAGAAAGCAATTCCAAAGAGTAGCATTCTCTGTGATACTTATATATCTCCAACATATCTTATTAATCTTGTTTAGATCTCTTGAATGGGGGTATATGCCCCTATTGGACTTGTGAATGTAGGTAGGTATGAGATAACAGAATTTGTTGAGGCTCTGTACATGAGGCAGAGATCTAACACCGAGAAGAGGGACAAAGCTTTGACGAGGTCTGCATAGGTTTTATGATTTAGCCCCTTAATTTCTTAGTAAAAAACATTGTGGCCATTTAAATTCTGTCAGATGTTTAAAGTACATGCTAAAGGGAAATTATATTCAATGATTGGTTTGATGAGTACAGAATACAGTGGAATGATCACATCCCTGAATCTGGATGCCATACCACTAGTGATGAGGACTTTCTAAATGTTGCAGCATATTCTTGCAGCTGTAAATATGTATATATATTTGATTTTAGCATATCCTTGTATCTGCAAATATGTTTTGCTCATTTCTTATGCGATTCTATTCACCTGGGCTATGCCTGCAAATGGTCCATTGAGATCAGCCTACTACCCCAGTAAACAAATACATATATAAATATATAAATAGCAGATACTCGGTGATTAAAGGACAGTTCATTGTTAACATAGGTTGCCAGGTCCTTAACTGATTAATCATTTTTCAGGAGTGTTGTCAATGTAATAGTTGTAAGGGAGTTATTGCTTCCCAAAAATACTATTATATATTTCTTAGCATTTAGTATTAGTCCATGGTTTTGACACCTGCTATGTAGTTTGAGAAATGCCCTCTTGGAAGATTTTGGTGTTCATTGGAGAGTTTATGATGGAATCAGCTTTACAGTCATCTGCAAACTTGGTCATCCATGATCCTTACCAGTAGCTTTGACCTGTGACAAGTAAATGCCAAAAAAGAGTGGCCCAAGAACTGAACACTGAGATATACCACTAGTGACAGGTGAGGTAGAGCAGCCCACCCTAACTTCCTAGGTTCTGTTTGTGAGTTTGTATCCACCAAATTACATAGGGCTTATCATTTAGCTGGGATACTTTATCTATGATATCTGAGTTTGGGATGAAGTTAAATGTCTTTGCAATGTCTATATCTACATTGTGTACTGTTCTGCTGTCTTCCATTGCTTCAGTAACATTCTCAAAGAAGTTAACTTGTTAAGTAAGCTGGATCTGCTCTTGACAAAATCAAACTAGCTTCGGTCAAAACTTTGTAGGTTACCTGTGCCCTTGCTTATAAACTCCTTAATGATTCTTTCCATGGACTTACAGATAAGGCTGGTTAGACTTATGGATGTATAATTTCCTAGGTCTGTTCACCCTCCCCCCACCTTTGTACAAGGTAATGACAGTTGCTGTTCTCCATTCATCTGGCACAGGATCTCTGTAGGCTAACATTGATTAGACTTTGTAGGGGATCTGACAGGTCCTGTTTCAGGCTGGGTCATAAGCAACTTGTTTTCCAACACCATATAAGCAGTATGCTTAACCTTGGATAGTGCCTTGAGGACTTCCTCATGCAAGATTTGAGGGAGGGGTGTAGATGAGGGTAGTAGATCTGGAAAAGTATGAGGGGAGAAGGGGATAAAGTTAGAGCTAAATGTCTGCTAGTAGATTGGCTGTGCCCTCTGGGTCTGAGGAAGTGATATGATTTACTTTGTGTTTTGCTCAGTGCTGAGCATTGTCTCTACAGATTCTAACATTGTTAAAGAGGGCTTTCAGGTTGTCCTTTCATGGGTGACTATTTTTACCTCATATCTGACTTTACTTAATTTGATCAGTGTCCAGTGTTCCCTGTTAACTCTAGCAAAAGTAACTGAGGTGCTCTTCACTCTCAACAAGGGATTTTAAAGTTCTTGCTGTTAAAAAATCAGGCAAGTTCTAGCCCAGTATTCAACTTATCTGCATTGTACTTTATAAATAAATAACCCTCATTACACCCACTTGTGTCAAAGCAGTGGTCCAGCGGTTAGCATTGTCGCCTCACAGCAAGAGGTTCTCCTGTTCGATTCATGGCTAGAGTGCCTTCTATGTGGAGTCTGCATGTCCTCCCCATGGTCATGTGATGCTAAAGACATGCAGGTAGGTGCGAGCGTGAATGGGCGTGCCTTCTTTGAAGGTTGGGCATTGGGCTGGCAACTCGGCACCATAAAAATCCACTGCTAATCATAAGCGGACCGGAGCTCCGCTGTGGCAACCCCTAACCGGGAAAAACCGAAAGACATCCACTTGTGTCAAACTTTCATCTCACACGATTGAATCTTTATCTCATGTACATTAGAAAAGATGCCACTCTTGCTTCGGATTCAAAGATTCAAATTCAAAAATTCAAAAAAATGTTATTGTCATTTAGGAAACACAAGTGATACCTAAACGAAATTTTGAGTGTCAGCTCTTTTACAGGAAAAAAATACACAAAAAGACAAGACTCCGAAAGCCAAAAAACTGAAAACAGACTGTGGAAAACGATGCTGAGAACGCAAAAGAATCTGGCAGCCACAAAAGTTCCTTAATGCTGTTTTATTAATGAAAATAAGATTAGCGTTTTCGCTGCTCTCAACGAGTAGCTTCTTCAGAGGAAATATGAACAAAAAGGCGCCAAACTTTTTGGTCATATAAATACACATAAAAACGTTACATCACTTCCTATTCACTTTATATAAACAACAAACACTATTCTTAATAAAAATAGTTAATTGATCCTCCCATTAGTTATGAAAGACCTAACTGTCTGTTGAACTGTGTATTCATAATACTTAAAAACTTTAAAAACGCTGTACAAATATTAATAGAATAACAAGTACAAAGCATCTAATTAGGTCTTTAAAAGGACCGAGAAACGGCACCTTAAACAATAGGTAAACCACAAATAATTGAACTGTTAGATTCAGATAGATATTTGAAAGAAGTTTTTTTAAAAACAAAAATAAGTCTCACTATAAAAAATTTTAAATGAGTCTAACAGTAAAAAATTAATTAAAACAGCCAAAACAGAAAGGGTTACTTTTGGTTACCTCAAATAGGACCTGTATTTTAAAACTGGGGCAATGTTGCAAACTTGATATCAGGCATTTGGATAAAACCCATTCGTTTACTACGAATAAATTCAACATTACAAGAGAACAGCTACTAGCTCTTAATCGCTTACGCGGTTCTTCTGTTAGGGTCATGAAACCTGATAAGGGGAGGTTTAGTTATTTTTGAAAAAACCCAATATACGGAAAGAATGCTCTCGGTCCTTGATTCTCCAGCTTATGAAACCTCTTCACTTAATGAAATGAATGTATGTATCAATAGATTGAGAGGTTACTACAGGGACCTATTTATAGATAGTAGAATTGACTCGGACACTTATAAGTACATTGATATTTCTCAACCCAGAACCCCAGTCATGTTCGGTATACCCAAGGTCCATAAAAACCTTGAGCACCACCTATGAGAGCATTAGTGGATGGGAGGTCTTCTATCTCCTACCCTTGTTCTAAATACATCGACTTTGTGCTCTCTAAATACTTGAAGTTGATTCCAAGTATTTGTAAAGACTCTTGGTCTTTTTTATCGAACATGAATAGCATAGGTTTTGACAGTTCCTACAACTTCCTCACAATTGATGTTGTTGATTTGTATACCTCTATACCCCACCAAGAGGCTACCGAATGGTTGGGGTTACTATTAATGGAACTAAAAGCTCCAAGAAAAGAAATCGACAACGTTACGGAGCTCCTTGACATTGTCTTATCTTCCAACTTCTTCATTTTTGAGAAGGAGTATTACATCCAAAAACAGGGGGTAGCAATGGGCTCCCCCTGTGGAGCCATTGTAGCGAACATGTTTATGGCCTACTGGGAGAAACATTTTGTTTTTAACCACCCAGTTTGGAAAGAAAAAATCGGCTATTATACCCGCTTTCTTGATGATGTCTTTATCCTTTTTAAAGGGGATGCAAATTTGGCACAAGCATTTGTAGACCACCTTAACCAAACCACACCCTTTCTTAAATGTACATATAGATTTGCTAGTGAAGAGATAGACTACCTTGATGTGAAATTGACTAAAGATCGAAGCAATTTTAAATTCACATCTACCATCTTCCGGAAGGAGACTTATGTCAACTCCTTCCTACACTTCACGAGCTCCCACCCTTTCAAACTAAAGAGAGCCATTGTTAAAGGGCAGTTAGTTGGGGCGGTAAGGATGTGTAGCGAGCTTACAGACTTTGAAGCAAAATGTTCATTTCTAAATGATCTATTCATTAATCGCGGATACCCGCAAAGTATCATCGACGATTTAATAAGTGAGGTTACTTCTAAGAGATTTAAGGGCTTTTATAAACTATTAATCAACAATGAAAAAGTTGACATTTCAGATATAAGAGAGTCACCTCTTGTTAATTTTTCTACTAGCCCCTCTCAAAACTCCAATTTAGAAATGCCTGCTAGTAAGTACCCTTTGAGCTTCATTACCACATTTAATTTGGATTCTAAACAAATTTTGGGAATAATTGAGAAGAACTGGTACTTTGTTACTTGCAATTCATTTTTAGTTGAGAAGCTTAAAGGTTGTTTTAGTTGCGGCACATGCAACTGGTGCAATGTAATACGTACAGGCAGCTCCTTCAGTATTGGGCATAAAAAATATGAAATTAATTCTAAAATCAATTGTGAAATGAAATCAATTATTTATGTGGCATTCTGTGTTTGCTGCCCAGCCTTTTACATCGGTAAAACCGACAGGAATTTTAGGGAACGCATTTACCAACACTGTTACGCTATAAAGAATAGTAAATGCGAAAATGCACTGGCGAAGCATACAGAAAATAATCCAGGACACAATTTTTCATTTATGGGTATAGATCATATACCTATCACAATTAGAGGCGGTCCGATTTCTCTTTTATTAGAGATCCATGAGTTAGATTGGCAACTCAAACTGGACGCCTTGAATACTCCCGGGCTAAATGAGAGTTGCAACATTGCCCCAGTTTTAAAATACAGGTCCTGTTTGAGGTAACCAAAAGTAACCCTTTCTGTTTTGGCTGTTGTTTTAATTATTTTTTTACTGTTAGACTCATTTAAAATTTTTTATAGTGAGACTTATTTTTGTTTTAAAAAAAACTTCTTTCAAATATCTATCTGAATCTAACAGTTCAATTATTTGTGGTTTACCTATTGTTTAAGGTGCCGTTTCTCGGTCCTTTTAAAGACCTAATTAGATGCTTTTGTACTTGTTATTCTATTAATATTTGTACAGCGTTTTTAAAGTTTTTAAGTATTATGAATACACAGTTCAACAGACAGTTAGGTCTTTCATAACTAATGGGAGGATCAATTAACTATTTTTATTAAGAATAGTGTTTGTTGTTTATATAAAGTGAATAGGAAGTGATGTAATGTTTTTATGTGTATTTATATGACCAAAAAGTTTGGCGCCTTTTTGTTCATATTTCTTCTGAAGAAGCTACTCGTTGAGAGCAGCGAAAACGCTAATCTTATTTTCATTAATAAAACAGCGTTAAGGAACTTTTGTGGCTGCCAGATTCTTTTGCGTTCTCAGCATCGTTTTCCACAAAAAGACAAGACGATAGATATTAAAGGCAAAAAACAATAACTATATTACAAAAAGTAAAAGTCTAGGTAACTGATGCACATGCTTGTACACTATTTATATACAGTGGACAACAGTGAATACTGAATGATTAACACATGAAAAGAAAGGTATACTATACACAGATGTGAGATTGGATGATATTTCAAAGAAATTATTCATAAGAATTGGAAGTTACTTTATATGAATAAAGAATTGAAAAATGTGGTGGGTGAATACCCTATTTTCAGATATAGTAACTGTCCAAATTTAAAAAGGCTACTATGCAAAGAGAGAATACTACACACACCTCTGGATATTAGAAGTAATTTTAGGCGAGGAACATTTCCATGTAAGAAATGCTGTGTATGCAATTACATTAGTGACCAACAGACATATGAAAATCCACAGACTGGCTATAAATTCATTCCGAATTTTTATGCCACATGTGATACCACAAATATAATCTATTTGGCCACATGTGACAACTGTAATGTCTACTATGTGGGTATGACAACGCGTAGGCTCAGGGATCGAGCCTACATCCACCTATATGACATACGGAAGATGAACATCAGTAATGCACTAGCCAGACACTGTCAATTGTTTCCATCCCATATATTTAAATTTAAGGTATTACAGATACTTCATCATAATAGAAGGGAAGGTAATGCACTAAGCACTTTAGAACTCTCCGAGTTGAAATGGATATTATTACTTAGGGCACATGTAGAGCCAGGCTTAAACACAGCCATTAATATCAGACCAGCACTATTATAGAGATACCATCCTATAGGTTAGAGCAGAAATTTATTAATAGCATGTATATAAGCTGAAGTCTTATATAATAGGGATATATGGTTATATATACCTTATATCATTTTATTATCTTAATCTATACAACAGTGTTAACAACTAAAATATATATATTCTTCTATATCAATTTATTTATTCATTATTATTTTTATTATTATTTCCATAATTACTTGTTTGACTTATTTTTATGATATTTATATTTATGAACAACAAAAGTATTATAAATCAATTTTATTTGATATGCTTATGGCCTGGATACATTTCATTATCAAACAGTTCTATGAAATATGCTATATGCTATTCAGTACTAATGTGAACTATTTATATTAGTATATATGTTCAGGCTCAAGAAACACAAGCATATTATACTGTGTTGTTGCCATAACTAACTATTAGAATTGTAAGTATATATTTTTAGTTGGATAGAGTATATTCTGTATATTTAATGATTCATTGTTTATATAGATATGATTTATGAAACACTGAAGGTAAATATTATATATTTTAATATGTGTTTTTATATATCTTTAGAACCTAATATAAATATAGGGTATAAAGAGCTGCATTTGCAGGAAGCGTTTTCTTTACATGAAGTATAGCTTTAAATATAAATGGCACTAACTGATTAATGACTGTTTAATTGTTTTTAACCGCCAAAAATGGCGGTTTAATTAGGGCGTATGCCATACTATATAAAATGTATTCATTTTTTAAAAATTTTGTAACCTGATGAAGCGCACTTGTTAGGTGCGTGAAAGCGCTTGTTTTACTAAATAAATATATTTGCTGCTTATCGTGGAAGCTTCAGTGATTTGTTGAATACAATGATATTTCACATAAGGAATTGATTGGAATTGCACTTGAATGAGAATATATTAATTTTAGTGTGCAATAAATAAATAGAATTACCATATGAAAAAAAGGAAAAGAATGAGAGAGTAACAATCTATTATAGTTTTGATCCATCCAGATTTACATCTGCATTAATGCGTCTTATTGCAGTAGGATAAAAACTGTTCATGAATCTGGAGGTCCTGTAGCGGAAACTCCGTAACCTTCTACCAGAAGCAAGTTTAGTGAGCCAACCATATGCTGGATGAGAAGTGTCACTCAGTATTTTGCAGGACCTCTTTTTACATCTCAGTTCAAAGAGCTCCTGTAAGGAGGAAGACTAGTGCCCACAATCTTTTCTGCTGTTATTATTATTCTTTGCAGCTTCTTCTTTTCGGCCGTTGTGCTGTTACCGAACCATACAGTGCAGTTGCTGGTGATAATGCTCTTGATGGCTCCTCTGTAGAAGGTTTTTAGACCATTCATGGAGAGCTTTGCTTTTCTAAGCCTTCTTAGGAAGTGTAGTCACTGGTGGGCTTTTTTAATTAGCTGGCCTGTGCTTGTACTCCAAGAAAGATCCTCTGATATGTGTACTCCAGGAACTTAGTAGTTTGGACTCTCTCCACTTTTTCACCGCTGATTTATTTATTTTATTTATTTATTTATTGACATTTGTTAACCGGGTTTGCCCAACTGGGCTTGTGGCCCATTTTCAGTGGAGACCTGAGGAGAAAAGCTCCAGTAGTACATTTTAAACAAGTACAATTTTAAACAAGACTGATATAATAGCAGTTACAGCAAAAAGATTCACATATGTTGGGTTACATGCATAAAGTTAAAGTTGCATTAAAAAGAAGCTAAGTAACAATTTTACATTGATATAGTTCAACAGGTCAACAATAAAAAATGTTTGTTTGTATAAAATTATGCAAATGCATAGTAGACACATTGGAGAGAGAGGTGCAAGTATGGTCCTTTTGAGGCTACATAAAGGGAAGGAAGACTACGTAGGGTCATGGCAAGGGCAGGTTCTGGAATTGAGAAAATAAGCTTTTTTTCATTTTTAAAGTGTGAGGTGTGGGCGACTGAACGTAAGTCAAGGGGAAGTTTGTTCCAAGCATGGGCAAGGGAGTGTTTGTAGAGTAGTTTGCCTACTGACCTTTTTGGGTGGTAGATATCAAGTAATTGTTGGTTAGAAGTATGGAGGGTCCGGGATGAGATGTAGATGGAGACTAAGGAAGATAGAGATGGACAGAAGGAGGGTTTATAAAGAATAGAGTGTAGCATATGAAATTGATAAGATAGCAGAAATTGGGGAAGTTCAAGCCATTGAAGAGAGTTTAAAGAAATGCAGTGGTGTGAGTTGTATGGGGAGTTAGTAATGAATCTGGCTATTTTATGGTAAGTCTGTTGGAGTTTGTTTAGAGTGGAGGCCTGGATATTGGGAAGAACTGGGGCAGCGTATAAGAAGGAGGGGAGGAGGAGTGCCTGGCCCAGGGTAAGTCTAGATTTAGGGGTTAGGAATTTTTTGTTCCAATATAGCAGACCTAGTTTCTGGTTTGTTTTTTTATACATTGGAGTATGTGTAGGTTGAACATTAGTTCATCATCGATAATGACCCTAGGAGTTTTGTGTGGTTGTCAGGTTGGATAGTTGTATTGTTAGAAGATGTAATAAAAAAGGAGGTTTTGTGATGAGAAAGAGAACAGGGAAGGAAAAGTAGGAGTTTGGTCTTTTTGGGATTTAGGATCAATAGGTTGTGAGAGAGCCATTGTTCAGTGGATAGTAGGGCCTGTTGGGTCGGGGAGTGTAGTTCAGGAATGTTATTTGAGATGGATATAAGTGTGGAGTCATCGGCATACTGAATAAGGTAGGATTCTTTGCATGAGGTGTAAAGATCATTGGTGAAGATGTTAAACAAAAGGGGTCTCAAGATGGAGCCTTGGGGAATACCAGTAGAGATGGGAAGGAAAGGTGAGGAGGATGAGAGCCATTTGACAGATTGTTCCCTGCCAGATAGGTAACTATTAAACTAGGCAAGTGCGGAGGAGGATAGGTAGAGATTTGTGAGTTTGACTAGTAGTAGAGAATGAGAGACAGTATCAAAGGCTTTGGAGAGATCTAGGAAGAGACAGGAAATTAGTTTATTATTGTCTAGGGCCTCTGCAATGATATGAGTGAAGGAGAGGAGAGCAGAGGTGGTGCTGTGGTGAGGACGAAATCCATGTTGGGTAGGGGTAAGTAAGTGGTGTGTGAGGAGGTGATTGAGAAGCTGTGAGTGAATATATTTTTCTAATATCTTGGAGAGGGGGACAGAATGGCAATGGGTCGGTAGTTTGAGGGGTCAGTGGAGTTTCCACCTTTATGAAGAAGGATAGTGAAGAAAGATTTCCAAAGGGCGGGGACAGTTGATTCCAGAATAGATCGATTAATTAGTATAGATATAGGATAGGCAATTGAGTCAGCAGCAAGTTTGAGGAATGTAGGAGATAGATTGTCAGTGGAAGGAGAGCAAGGTTTCAGCTTGAGTAGTAGAGATTTGATGCAAGTAATGGGAAATGGCTCAAAAGAAAACAAAGTTGTGTTAGTGGGACTTAGAGGGGTGGGTGTTGAAGTCGAGTTTGGCTTAGAGGTTACCAGATTTGGATGGAAGAGATAAAGTGTTTATTCAGGAGGGTAGCTGTTTCCTGAGAGGAAGAGTTAGGGTATGGGGAGGGATTAGAGGGCTTTCCAGGATAGAGGATGTTGTTGAGAGTTGACCAAAATTTTCAAGTATTGGATTTGTTGTTAAGTTGAGCAGAGCTATAGTATAACTTTTTGTCATTAGTTGTATGTTTTTTGCAAGGTTCCTCAGTTGCCTGTATTTTTTGAACAAAAGGTGGTTGTTTAGTTTTAGTCCAGGTTTTCCAAGCACAATCTCTTTGTTTCATAAGAGACCTAGTCTCTTTGGAGAGCCAGGGAGCATGATTTGATTTTATTCCTGTCTTCCTACAGGGAGCTAAGGAGTTTAGACTATTCATGAAAATGCTATTGAAAGTGCTTACAGCAACATTTAGGGGGAGGTGCTTTAGGATGGACCAATCTATGTTGTGGAGAATGGAGTTAAATTGGGATGAATTGAAAGTCGATAGTTTTCAACAGTCTTTGATAAGGTGGGGTTTAAAAATATGGGAGTAGTGTCATAAGATGGTGGTAGGGAGATGATCACTGAGGGAGTCAGGTAAGGTGGTGGGATTGTGGTATTGGTGGGGGGAATTGGTAAGGATCCAGCCTATGATGGAGCTGGAAGTGGAATTTTTATGGAAGCTAGTGGGAGATGTTATAAGTTGGTGGAAGCCATGTAGGTGGATACTGAGTTGGGGGGAGTCAGTTGTGAGTTTGAACCAATCAATGTTGACATCACCAAGGATAAGTGTCTCATATGGTATGTTGTGGGAGAACTAGGATAGGATGTTTTCAAGAATGGGCAGATTGTTACCAGGAGGAAGGTAAATAGAGGCAATTGCAAGTTTTTTGTGGGGATTCAGATGTCAGTTAAGGATGATGATTTCAGCTAGGAGGAAGTCAGGAAATGGGGAAGGGTATGGTGAGAGGTTAAGGTTGTTTGAGTAGAGGATGGCTACACCCCCACCTTTTTTTACAGGTCTACCAGATCGGAAGATATTATAACCTGGTGGGAGTATTTCACTATTTGAGATTTGTGGCTTGAGCCAGGTTTCAGATGGGGAGAGGATGTGAGAGGTATTGAGCGCTATCCATGAGTGCAGCTCAGTGACTTTATTTGCTAGACTCTGAATATTCAATGAGTAAATAGTTAAGTATTTGGATGGAGATTGCTGTGACTGAGGCTGGTGACTGTTAGAGGAGTAAGATGGGGCAGTGTAGAGATAGTTTTGGGGAGAGAAGAGGGGCCAGGGTTGGGATGGATATCTCCAGAACACAGTAGGTTTTTAGTGAGGAGAGAGTGTGTAGTAGATGCTAGATGGAATTTGTATAGTTTTGACTTAGATTTGTGGGAAGGTTTAAAAACCTGTATTATGGATAGTTTATATAGACATGAGGTAGAGGTAGTAAAGAGATTAGGGGAGATAGTAAAAGATGAAGTAGTTGGATATATGTTTTATGAGTGAGAAGTTGGTGAACATAGGAGTGGGTCAGAGAGATTGGAGTGGTAAGAGGTGGAGATAGAGAGAATAAGGAGTAGTGTAGAAGATATTACATGTTGGAATAAAATATGGTCAGAGAGAGTAGGTAGAGACAGTGGCATAGAGGAAGTGGTGTTGACATGATTGACAGATTAGTAAGGTGGTTGTGGAAATAGGCAGGAAGTGGAATTGTAGTGGCTATTGGGACAGGAAGGGGAGGGATAGTTAGGTATAAAGGTAATTGCAGTGGGGTGGGTGGGAATGGGGGTAGGGTAGGGGAGCAAAGTGAGCCCGAGCGTAGCGAGGGTGAATGGAGCGAGGCTAACATCTTGGTCAAGATTAAGTCATAGAAACAATCAGAAAAAGATAGTGAAAAACTAGCTTGAGAGACAAGGATATAAAATTTCTAAAGGTATAGTCACCAGAAATAAAATAAAAAGAAATAAAATATGAGCAGAAGTAAGCTTACAAAAGGGCACTGGCCTCAAGCTACACAAGTAGATTTACTTGAAGCAAACCCAGTGCTGTATGGTTAAAATAAGCTACAATAGAGAGGGGCTTTGGAGGGGGAGAGAGATGTATTACTAGCAGCTAAAAGCAGGGCAAAAATAAAAAAAACAATATATATGAGTCTGAAGACAGTAAAATAGGGAAGGTGCACTAGGAAAGGCAGTTATGAGTGAGGCTAGAAATTAATTCAAGGAAGGGTAAAGTACAGAACAGGAGAATATACACAGAAACAGTATGAGGATAGTGGGTAACCAAAGAGATAGGGTAGGAGCTGCTGGCATCTGCTTTTTGTGGCAACTAGCAAAAAAAACACTGTAAATTCTTGTTGTGCTTATAAAGTCTAGCATTAATTAAAAGATTAGCTAATGTAGTAGTTATTTACTGGAACACATACTTCAATGGTATTATTTTAAGCTTAAAATGGTGGCTTCTGGACTAATGGTTAGAGTTGCAGGGTATCTGATAAGGTCCTCAAACCTGTGTTGCTTATACTGTGGCCAGGAGAAAACCTCAGGGAAAAATCCACTAGGGCTATAAAAACAGAGATGAGGGGGGATTAGTTATGAGTAAGTAATTCAGGAAAAGAGTGAGAGACAAAAATACCATGGGTAGAGAGAAAAAAAGTAATACAGGTAGGCAGAGACAGTATACCTAGCATTAATTTCCATTGTATGAGTGTCTTACACACATAGCTAGCTAAGAACACAGCAGTGTTTACACCTATGCATAAAGTAATGCAGAACAACGGTAGTTAACAACAGCACAGTGTAGACATACACAAGGCAATAATTCACAAAGCAGGAAAACAGAAATTCAGGATACTGAGGATAAGAAGAATTTGTACACTTTCAGGCAATAGTTCTTCCTTTTACTTTAGTACTACACCAAGAAATTACAGATGAAAATACTACAGATACATCTAAATGTGAAGTTAAGGTGCTGGTGCTCCTTGCAACAAGAAACTTAGTTGGTAAATATTCACATTTACAGTTTTCTTTCATTAAAAAACAAGAAATAAAATGAGTACAATTCAAACACTAGGCTACCCATGATCGTAAGGTGCTGGAGCTCCTTGTGACAGGGAAAATAGACTTTAAATATTCACAAAACCAGAGTCGAGAGAAAAGGTCCACCAGAGACTGTATATGCAAGCAATATTCATCTCAATATAATCACAAAATACTATATGACCTAAAGCAGATAAAGAAACAGAATAATCACCAAATATTGTATGATTTAAAGCAGTTAAGGCAACAGAAAGGACATCACAAAACAGTTAATGCCAAAGAATCAAAGATTTGCCTTGCACAGAGCAGCAGATGCTCAGCAGCATGAAGGGGAAAGAAGGTTTCAAAATGGGATCTTATTGATCTTGAGGGGCAGGTGCATGGCAGAGCTTTTTCTGAAGTCAATGATTTCTTTTCTTTTACTGATCTCATCATCACCACTTACGAGTCCCACCACTGAGGTGTCATCTGCAAATGTGATGATGTGGTTGTTGCTAGCTTTCGCAGAGCAATCATGGGTAAGGATTGTGAACAATGGATGACTCAGCACACAGCCCCGGGTGTTGTAATACTCCCTAAATTGTTGTTACTAGCACAGGTCCTTTGTGGTCTACCAGTCAGGCAATCGAGGATCCTTTATTTAAGCCAAGGTTGTTTATCTTTTTTATAAATTTCATATTAATCACCATATTGAAAGCTGAGCTGAAATCTATGAACAACAGCTTGTTCTTCTCTTCAAAATGTTCCAATGTTAGGGGAAGTGCCACCGAAATGGCATCAGCAGTTGATCTATTTGCAAAAATTGAGGAAAGTGCAGGCCTGTGTGCGTTTGTTTTCAATCTGCTAGCAATTGCAGCTCTGCAGCCTCTTTTCCTGGTTCTGTTGCATCTCTTCCTTTTGGGACTCATCTTAATTATTCCAGAACCTTCTATTTCAGGATTTAGGTACATTGAAGTGTGTTTGTTTAGGATGTTGAGTTCCAGCTGTTCTGTGAGTGTTGTTGGTCCCAGATGCTCCATAGTACACAGGGAAAACAGCCAAAACAGCAGTACAATCGCATACTTGATTTCCAGAAGTTTCTTTCTACTGTAAGTTACTGTAACATCATTTAGATGACTGGAAAATGATTTTCTCATTTTTTTGCCAGAAAAATAAGACAGATTAAGTATTTATTGCCTTAGTGACACAGCATAGAGTCTCAGATAGTATATGGCACATAGCTGTACCAGCAGTAAACTCATGCTGGTTAGTATCAGAGTTTACAGTCTCTGCACCTCAATAAACAAGTAGATCAGAAATTAATGTTTTTATGAACTTGGAGACACTGCGAGCAAGTCAGCTGGCCTCTATTCTCCCCCTGGTAATGTCTTGCATGGCTTTCCTTATTCTGAGACACAAAAATTATTTGTTTCCATTCACTCTGTATGATATTTTGTACAGAAACATAGATGTAAAATATGATATAATGGTCCTTCCAAAGTCTTAGCTAAGGCTTCATATCTGACACTTGTGATGGTATCTCTTATACAAAATGTATCATCTTTCAGGGTTAGAAACCATGTGCATACTAAAATCTGATATGCAACTGTAACCACATACTATGCTGTTATTTACCATGCCAGTACTCTTTGGCAAAACTCTTTTGAAAGATGATGTTCCAGCACATCTGCTGAAAAAGTTATCTCCTCCATTACCAAAGAGCTACATAACCCACCTCTGAAGGAATCCAACAAATTATTAATCTGCCTAAAGGAGACATCCTTATTATTAACAGCAGTGGGTGGACTATCTAATTGTTCACTTTTAATTTGTCTGCATAATAATTTATATTCCACAGTGAATGCACTGTTTGGTAAACATATTATCCTTCATAATCTTGTTGAATTTCATTTGTTTTAAATTAGAATACTCAGGTTCATACTCGGCCATTAGCCGCTATCATCTGTGTCCATCTAATATTCACATACTCTTAGTTCTGACATGTAAAATCTTAGTGCTAAACACATCCTCACTCCCTTATAATCAATTCTTCCCTGGCCATATTTCAGAACTCATCAACCCAGGTAGATTTCATCCCCTCTTTTGCATGAGTTTACCACCAGTGCAAACATTTCCAGCAGAATAGTTTGTGTCTTAAAAGAGTGAACAGTGAACACTACTAGTTAAGAAATTGTTATTTTTCCCCTGTAGGATTCCTCACAAACCCTGGTAAACAGATATATAGGTTCATAGGTTCATAGGTTCATACTAGGGTATCTGCCCTAGGGCATTTATAAGCCTAGCCAGAGTATGTTTGGCTTTCGCCACCCATTTTAAATTAATTTTGCTATGCCCTTTTTCGAGGTTAGTATACTGTGCCTCTGTCTAACAGTGACACAGAAGTGATACCCGGGGTAAACCTACGATCTCCCATCCACTCATCAAGATTCCTCTTGAAAAGAGTCAATGAGGGACTCTGCCTAACCTGGACTGGGATTTTATTCCAGAGTGAAGGGAGCCTCTGGGTTATGAATCTGTCCCTCCAGCATGTCCTATTTATTTCAGTGCTGAGGTTCAAGTCTCTCGAGCATGTAGCTCGATGGGATTTGGATTTTGTGAGGTGCAGCATGTCCCTTAATTCTGGGTTGGACATGGCCTTATACGTCAGGCACAGGTCACCTCTGAGCAGGCGGTATGCCACTGAGTAGAGCTGGAGTTTCTTTAACCGGGCAGCATATGGCATCTGTTTGAGCCCTTTGATCCTCTTGGTGAGGTACTTTTGGGGTCTTTCCAGTTGCTGCAGGTGTTTGGTAAGGTACATCCCAAAAGGGCATTGTACTCAATTATGGGCATGATGAGGGGAGTGTAAAGAGACAAGATGACTGCTCCTAATCTGGATGTGAATCCCTTCATGATTAGGTGGGCTATATAAAATGTTTTTCTAACCACTTTGGCCACGTGGTTGTCAAATGAGAGATTGCTATCAACTTGGGTCCCCAGGTCCCTAATTACTTCTTCTGTACTTAATGGATTACCACCTATGTGGTAATTTGTGGGCACTTTGTTTTTGCCAAAGGGGATGACTATACACTTTTTGGCGTTTAGCTTGAGGCCATGGCTCTGGCACCAGTTGTCTGTTTCTATGAGGCCCTTTTGGAGGATGCTTGTGTCGGCTGGAGAGTCGATTATGGTGCCCAGTTTGCAGTCATCTGTGAACTTGGTCAGCCAATGTCCTTCCGTGTTGGCCTGTACCTCCGAGAAATATATACCAAACAAGAGAGGTCCCAGGACTGAGCCTTGTGTGACGCCACTTGTAACTGGTTTGGAGTCTGACATGGCTCCAGCAATTCTAACCATGTGGGTTCTGTCCTTGAGCCAGTTTGCAACCCATCTAGTGACATAGGGGTTTATATTTAAGCTGGTGAGCTTATCTATAATGCCCGAGTGGGGTATTGTATCGAAGGCTTTTGCGAGGTCCAGATAGGCTGTGTGGACCACCTTCCCTTCGTCAATGGCCTTGGTGACTGTTTCAAAGAAGTCAACCAGGTTTAAGAGGCAGGATCTGCCCTTAACAAAGCCAAACTGGGTAGGATCCAGTGTCTGTAGGTCCCCAATATCTTTATTTATGAGGTCCATGATGATCCTTTCCATAGCTTTGCAGACCAAGCTAGTCAGGCTTATGGGGCGATAGTTTCCAGGGTCCATTGAGGCACCACCTTTGTGGAGAGGGACCACTGTTGCTGTACGCCACTCTTTGGGTACATATCCTGTAGTAAGGCTGAGATTGAACAGTAGTTTTATGTTTGGGTTTAGCTCTTCTTGGAGTTCATGTAGGACGCAGCCTGGGACACCATCTGGTCCCATTGATGCTGTGTTTTTTGCTTTGGAGAGGGCGGCTCCCACCTGAGCATCTGAGATGTCAGGGGGGCAGCACTCTGCTGGGATAGATATTTGCCCTTTTGGTGGGGAGGGGGGGAGAAGTTTGCGCTGAACCTGTCAGCTAGGATGTTGGCAATGTCTGTGGGATCAGTGTATTTTTTGTCATTTTGGACTAATTCTGAGCATATCTGGGAATTCCCACCCAGGTTCCTAACATAACTAAAGAAAGCCTTGTGATTATCCTTAGTGTCCTGTGCAATTTTTCTCGAAGCTGGCCTTTGACGATTTTATGAGTGCCCTTAGTTTTTTGCTAATACTGATCAGAGATGCCTTCCCTTTTTGGGATTTTGCTCTATCATGTAGTAGCTTCCTCCTTCTATTGTATAGTTTGTTTATGGCTGGGGTCCACCAGACAGGTCGTCTGCCTTTGGAGGATTGGGTCTTGGTTTTATTTGGGATTGCATGATCCATGCAGTCCTGAAGGTGTTCATAGAATGCATTTATAAAGGATTCTGTGGTCTGGGCCGTATTTTCCACAGGCCCGGGGGCTTTGAAGGATTCCACCTCGGTTTTGAGGAGTGTGAAATTTGCTTTAGAGAAGTTTTTCACTGTGGTTTTCTGGGCAGGGGGTGGGGGTCGGGATGTGAATATCCAGTGAGATCCGTTTATGGTCTGATCTTACCAGTGAGGGATACACTTCTGGTCTGGAGCATAGAGTCCCCATGTTGGTGATGATCAGGTCCAGTATGTTTTCCCCTCTTGTGGGAGTGGTAACAAGTTGTTCCATAGCAGTTGAGTTTATGAATTCTAGGAACCTTTGGGCTAGGGTGTTGGAGCTAGAGTAATGCTCCCAATCTATGTTTGGGTAGTTGAAGTCGCCCAATATAATGGTGTTCGGAGAGACCTTCATATTTTCCAGTGTTCTCAGGAAGGCCGAGTGGGGTTCCTGGGTTTGGGAGGGTGGTCTGTAGCAGGCTATAAACTGGAAGGCAGTTTTACCCACTGTTAGTTGCACATGGATAGTCTCTGATGCTTTGTGCTTTGCCACCAACCTGGAGGTGTGGGTATCTTTGATGAATATCGATACTCCCCCTCCTTTTGTGGTTCGGTCCAAGTTTTGGGGCCGAAAAGCATGGTATGAGGTATAACCTGGTAGTGCTGGGGTGCTCTCAGGAGCCCTGAGCCAGGTTTCTGTTACTGCACAGATATCAATGTTCTCCATGCTAAGGAGAGTTTCGAGTGCGTGCATCTTGAGGTTTAGACTTCTATATAGTTAATGATTACCTATGGTTGCTGTATTACATGAAGTCTGGTATTTATATCTAAATTGTATAACACACAGCATGCATCCGTACTGGAATCAGCCACTTACACACTGTTGCAAATTAATAGGAATTTATAACACTTTGTTGTGTTAACATACACCAGAGAAGATATTTGAAAATATCGGCATAAGGACATACAAGAATACAAAGAGAGCAGAGTTGTGATTCATAGCTGTATTTGAGGGAAATTGTACATCATTTTGTGCTTGACTATAAAGGTGTAATGCGCATCAAACATTTGGGTCATTGGTAGTGAGACTGTTTGGGGGAGCAGTATACTGTAATATTTAGCATGGTCACTTTCTACCAGTATGCAAAAGTAAACATTACTATCTGTTTGTGATATACCATAATTTGACAGCTTAAGAGATCATTGAGGGCTTTAGAGTAGATTGGGACATTTCATTGGCATTGACTGACATGTAGCCACATACAAACTCAATAAGAATATGTGGCCTTCCCATACCTGTTGAGACCAAGACATGTATAGCTGTTTCGATTCAAGCCCCAGGGACCTTTCAGACACCACTTGGGGCATACTAGGCACTTTGAAGGCCTCTGACTCAGTATTAATACTTTATCATGTAGAGAATCACATATGGCTCCTTATTATACTACAGGACAGATCCAACACTATGAGTATCTTCTATGACATCACCTACTTCTATGAGGTATTGGGTTCCATAAATTGCACACATAACAATAAAGGTCCTACTTAACCCACAGTCACAAAAGTTTGTGAACAGAAAGGAATATCATTCTGTGAACTACCAGGTAGTGTTCAATGTCTGAGGGTTAATAACCAATTTATCTGCCCAGTGCCCAAGCAGTTTGCATAGTTCACATGTATGGCATAAATCTCAGCCATACAGGAACTTATTACATAATGAAATTCCACAGGACCACTTATTAGCTGACTGCATTTGCTGTGATTAATGTCAATGCATGTGGTTGTGCCAATGTACAAGCATCCCACACTGGTTGATACACTATTGTAGGTGATGATGGATACCCCTGAGCTCTAGCTTAAGACCCCAATATGGAAGCCATATACCATTGTTGAACTTCAGTATAACTTCATACATGTTCAAACCTACAATCTCCTAGAGTGAGTGCCTGCTCAAAGCCTGCTTCTCCTGCCTGACATATCTGGGAGGGGTCACTCCAGTATGAAAACCTACAGGATGTTCTTAGTTTGTTGCATGCTATATATAGCATGCTGTTGAGGAAACAGGCTAGGCAGCCACAGAATACTGGTATGGTCTGACCACATGCACACATGGCCAGCAGGGAAGGCACATTAACATAATCATCCATAGAAAATGTGTGCATCAGCATGAACCGTGAGCCACAAAACAATTCATCCAAGAAGGATGGGTACAGAACGTGGCAGTGTGGACAAATCAGTGACATCTGGTTCAGACTTGTGGGTCCTGACATATGCAGAGTGCAGTGTCACACACAGCAAGCATGCCACATGCAGATTGAATGTCAGGATATGCTTATCAGTGCATTGACATGTGCACAGTGATAGTGCAGTGTGATACAGAGCAAGCATGCCACATGCAGTTTGAATGTCAGGATATGCTTGTCAGTGATTGGCTGAGTCTCATCCATCAGACATTCCCACATACATCACACAGAACGGAGAGGTTCAGAATAATCACCATGTGTGTAGTCGACTGAGGATAGAATGACACAAGCCTGTCCACACACATTGAGAGGGTGGTCATATCACAGGAAGCAGAGATGGGTAGTCTGTGTCATAGATAAGTTTGTGTTGCAATGATGTAGGGGTGCCACACCATGATAGTGACCTGTGAGCACTTAACTGACTTACTGCACTTGACTTTAGAGTTCCCTTTCAGAGGGAAGGTGTATGACTGGAAGACCATAAACAAGGATGGAATCAGCTTTTGAGATGTCTTGCCACTGGAGGCCAGGTGAGGTAGCTGCCATGATGACGGATGTTAGAGTGTCATATTTTTCTTGACAGAGGTGAAGACTATGAGCCCTGTCATAGCCTCCCTATAGGGCCACTGCTAGAATGTACCCTACACTGACCTAGGATATCACTGCTATTGTAAGTAGTGATGGTGACGCTGGCAATCCTCCACAATGAGGTGGAACTGGAACTGATGTATGGCATCAAATATGTCATACAACCACCCTACTTCCCTGTCTCATGTGTGGCATATGTGGGAAAATACCATGTTGCTGAACTCGGTGTCTTCACTGATGCCATGCAGCCCAGCAATTAGCTCTATGCTGGACTAGGTTGTAGCAGATTGTACTCAGATGATAATCTGAGTCATCTATTGTTTAGTTTCCATGTGGTGACCATGTCAGGGACCCCCACACAGTGACCACCTGTTAGGTACTAACTGTGACACATAATGGCATCAAGCACCAATGTGCAGCTTCCCAGTGATGGGTATGACCACATTAGATGCAGTGCACTCACCTATTTCTGCAGCATCAGAGGGGGCATTGTTAGTGGTTGGAGTCATGGGGACCCCTCTAGTCAGCCATCTGTGGGTGAGGCCACATCTTCAGCCTGTACTGTGGATGGATGTCTATCCAAAATGGTGACAGACATTTCCACTGGGTAATCAGAGTGTGACTTAGGTTTACTCACCATTGCCAGTCCTTTGATGAGTGCTAACTTCAGTAGAACAGCTAAGGCCCTACATGAATCAATGTAGCAGTGTTCTTCCTTGTGAATACATAACAAAAGACAAACCTGAGAGAGCATGTGTACCTATCACACATCTGTGCCCTTGTATCATGCACACTAAAGGTATCTGTGAAATGTATACCATACAGTCCCAACTAACTGGTGTTGCCATCCTAATGTGACTGGATGCTTGATGTTCTTATAACAAAAAATGGAAAACGTATGCTGCAGTCAGTCTACAGTTTCTGCATGCAGTCCTACTGTACAGGAACCTGCTGAACATGGTAAAAACTGAGACATGTGGAATGAGTCCATCCTCAAATTAGTATCCTCTCCTTCCAAAGGTGATCACAGAACCATTGTCTCCCTGCATGAATACCAGAAACTCCAATGGCTGTATTAAGTCTCTGTTCTGGGTGACCCCTCCTAATGGCTGACTACTCAGTTGCCATGGAACTTGCCTTTCCCTTGGTATTATGTAGCATATCAGTACCATATTTATAACACTGCTGTAATGTGTGACTGCAGCCTGACCACATCATTTATGTCATGGGTCACTCGCTGCAATATTTGGTTTCATGAAGGCTGATTAGCTTTCCCTCTTCTAATAAGAGCCTTCCATGTGTCCCAAGTGCCTATAGCAGGACATGATTTTACGCAGGGATGAAATTATCCAGTGTTTGCCATCTACCTCATCCTGTGGATATGCAGACACCTGTGTTCAAATGACACAGATTTATAGACTGTACACTACACTAGATTGAATGACAACTACATCAAAGGGGTAATAGAATACTATATTCACAGGGACAGTTCTGGGACCATGTTATATCACAGATATAGGGATATATATATATATATATATATATATATATATATATATATATATATATATATATATATATATATATATATATATAAATTTATACAGCAGGTGTACTTGCCATACAATGGTACATATATTCTCCCTTCATGGCTTATCCGATTTTTGGCTAAACAGAAATAGCTACAGTAAAGTAGTCATCGTTGCTGCCATCATTAAGCTACATCTTGACAAACTCCCATGCCACAGGGCTCTCATAATACAGCAAACCTGCCAAAAGTGCAAGAAATCTGGCCAAAGCCAAAACTAATGGAAAGAAAGGCCCAAAATCAGAGACACATTTCAAATATTGTTCTTATGAACTTAGAAAGTTAGTAAAACAACAGATTTTGCAATTAGCGTAATCTTCTGAATGAAATGAAGTCTGAAACTCTAATGGTTGTCATTATTTAGTGACTTCAACCCTCAATGATTTGCCAGAAAACTTCAACTGTTATGAGGAACCAATCAAAAGTATCAGGCAAAAATCTGGACATTCTGTAGAAATCTAGGCAGTTGAGTAGAGGATTATGTGTGTTGTAAGAGGACTGCTATACTCACCACTGTAGATTGATATATAGATTAGACAAGCCATACTCACCATACATACAGATAGGTACAGTGATAGACTATCCCGATATTATGGGCTGCATTTCTGCCGGTACAGTCTATGTACAATAAACACATGCACAACTCTCGGCCTTTAAGTAAAATCATAGCACTGGCTTTTAAAATCTTAGAAGAGGTTCACAAAGTACTTCCTTACTTTTCAGAATACAGTTTCTTTTGTAGTAGACTCCATACAATTGCTAATAAGGAATTTTCTTAAAGGTTTATAACAGCAATTTAATAATGTTTGTACCCATGAACAGTTCTGACTTTGTGAAGTTAAGAAGCAAACCTAGAAGGAGCCATGTTAAATTTTGTGAACAAAAACATAGCACAGTGCATACATCTCAAAGTGTAACTCATTATAAGGAATGTTCCTCATTTAGGGTCTTAAAAAGTTCATGTTCCTCGAAGTTCCACATTGTAGGAGTCTGTCACATATTCATTGTCAGGCATTTTTTTCCAGCATACCCATGGTAAATATAACTAAATCCTAATAAGTCATTAAAAATAACTTTTCTTTAAGTAAAAATATCACATTTTAACCATCCTATGAGCTTCCTAGTTGACGTTCTTAATAACCTGCTAGCAAGTGTTCCACATTTTGCCCAGTTGTTCCAAATTATGAGAGGTAGTGCTCCTCATTTTGGAGATGGAAGGTTGAGAGCTATGGCACTATGGGTAAATCACAACAGTTGAGAGATACAAACACATTCAGACTCAGATATTCACATTGGTAGCATATTGTAATGTGAATTTCAGCACAAGGGTGCACTTTCTTATGAATAAAAGACAAAAATAGCTTTCTACACACTTCTAAAACACTTTGCACCTCATCACAGCTGCCTACACATCTTGGTGGTGGTGCTGTTATTCCTCCTAATACTGCTGCCCAGGTATGCAGTAGAGCTTTAAAAATCTGTGGACTTTGCATGCAAAATGGCTTTGCACCTTTAAAACAACACAATTGTATACCTGTTTTCACGACACATAGGCAAGTTAGGACAGTTTATGTGAATGTCTATAAATCACTTTAGTTTGCTGATGTGTGCATCTGTGACTTGCAGCTTGCGGTCAATGCTTGCCTCTGACAGCTTGTGACTGACAGTTGTTAGTGGAGACTTGTGCGACTGTGGACATCATGTCACTTTACAGCTGCATGTTACACTTCTCGTGATTCAGAAATCAGTTTGTAAGCACAGCTTTGTTCCTTGTGAAAGTAGCATCATTTTCAAAGGAGATTTGAGAGGATGGCAGCTTCTGTTAGTGCCTACCAGGAAAAAGCATACATGATGTTTGAAGGAGAGCATGATTGACTCTTTCTCTCCTTCAAGGTCATTTTAGGGGGTGCCTACTGGTCCTCTATGATGGTTCTTTCAAAAACATTAATGTCTGGTATGACTTGGCTCTGGAGTTCTCTTCAGTTACAGGTATCACTAAAATGGGGAACAGTTGTACATCATTATACAGAGTTGTGGCTCTGTAGCCCTTATGATAGTGCATAGGCAGCAGTGGTTATCACCCCAAATGGTATAGTAAGTGGATAGCACTATACTGTTTTTGTCCTGATTTATGTTTGTAACTGTTGTTACTACTAGTAAGCATTATCAGGGTCACCTTCAGAAATATATGCATTCTTCTGTGTGCATCTTTCATGTTGCCTGAAATGGTGATGGTACTTCATTTAATATGTCCACTACATTTAGTACTAGTTTCTGTAAGGACCTGTTTATGGGGTGGGGTTATAATTCACTCCTGGGGTGGTGCCCATGTCCCTCATTGACAAAGGCAGCCAATGTTAACTACCATAGACACATACCTCTACATACATGACTCACCTAACTATGGACAATTGGAGCAACTGAGGATAAATATAGCTAGGCTTGTAAGGGCTTTTGGGCCGTTAGCCTAGTAACCTCCTATGAACCTATGCACCATGACCTGATACTTGCACACTTCCTGATGTGTCCCCATTTGTACAGCTGTAACAGTGTCATTTTCTTTTGAAGTATATTAACATTTGCACAGGAGAAGCACATTTGCCTGCTACCAGCCATGCAGCTAGTGGGACATTTGTACGAATCTTTGACTTGTATCTATTGTTTACAGCACCTTACCTTATATGTTCGGTGATGTGACCTTTCAGTATGAGCAGAACAAGAAGCGAACATGTTGCCTGTCACAGATGGCTGAAGAGGTATGTAGACAGCCACTGTTAATTCTTCTTACAGGTGCTGACATATTTTTTTCCAAATATTTTCATTCTGAAGTCAGGATATGCTAACCTACAGCAAACCTGCCACTGGGTCTCTTCACTGTAGTTCCAGATAATAGATTCATTGGGTATTTTCACCATGTTTTCCCCCCGCTGAGGTTACTGCTGAGGAGAATAAGGGTGATGAGACTTGGACTGCCTGGATGGGGGCTGGCTTCTCATAGGTTCATAGGTAGGTACTAGGCTATTGGCCCGAGGGCCTATACAAGCCTAGCCAAAAAGGTACCCTGGCTTTCGCCACCCAAGAAAATTATTTTTGTGTACCCCTGTCAAGCAGAACCACAGAAGTGATCCCTAGGGTGAATTTCTTATTACCCATCTAATCATCAAGATTTTTCTTGAAGAGTGCTAATGAGGACCTCTGTTTGACATAGATAGGTAGTCTGTTCTAGAGTATGGGAAGTCTCTGGGACAGGAATCTATCCCCCCAGCATGTTCTGTTTATTGTGGTGACAAGGTTTAGGTCTCTAGAGTGTGTAGCTTGGAGGGATTGGGATTTCTTTAAGTGGAGCATGTCCAACAGCTCTGGGTTTGACATAGCTTTGTATGTTAGGCAGAGATCGCCTCTGAGTAGGCGATATGCGACGGAGTAAAGCTGGAGTTTTTTGAGATGGTCTGCATAAGGCATCTGTTTGAGGCCAGTAATCCTCTTTGTGAGTTTTTTTGCAGCCTTTCCAGTTGTTGTAGATGTCTTGTGAGGTACATACCAAAAGGGGCATTGTACTCTATAATTGGTCTAAGTGAATGATGAGTAGAGGAGAACAATGACCTCTTTTTTTCTGGATGAGAAACCTTTTGTGATGAGGTGTGCCACGTAGAAGGATTTCCTGACCACTGTGGTGATGTGATTATCAAAGGAGAGACTACTGTCCACCTGTGTCCCAAGGTCTCTTATCACACTTTCGGTGTTAAGTAGACTACCGCCTATGTGGTAGTTCATGGGTACAGAGTTTTTACCAAAGGGGATGATAATGCACTTTTTGGCATTGAGCTTGAGACCATGTCATTGACACCAGGCATCTGTCTCAGTGAGGCCCTTTTGTAGGATGTCCACATCATTAGAAGTTTCGATTATGGCTCCTAGTTTGCAGTCATCTGCAAATTTAGTTAGCCAAAGACCTTCTGTGTTAGCCTGTACTTCAGAGAAGTAGATACCAAACAGGAGAGGACCCAGGACTGAACCCTGTCGTACTCCACTTGTCACTGGTCTGAAGTCTGATTTGGAGTCTGCTACTTTCACAGTGTGGGTTCTGTCAGTAAGCCAGTTGACAACCCATCTTGTGACATAGGGATTTATACCTAGTTTAGTGAGTTTATCTATAATTCCAGAGTGAGGGATGGTGTTGATTGCCTTGGCGAGAGCTAGATCGGCAGTGTGAATCACCTTACCCTCATCTATGGCTTTGGTGACCACTTCAAAGAAGTCTATCAGGTTTAGGAGACATGATCTGCCTTTTACAAACCCAAACTGTGTAGGGTCCAGAGTTTGGAGATCTCCAATGTCTTTGTTTATGAGTTCCATGATGATACGTTCCATGGCCTTGAAGACCAGGCTCGTCAGGCTAATGGGGCGGTAGTTCCCAGGATCTGTTGTGCCCCCCCCTTTGTGGAGTGGGATAACTGTCGCGCTGCACCATTCAAAGGGCCCAAAGCCTGAGGTGAGGTTATGACTGAACATGGTACTTAGGTGGGGTGCCATTTCATTCTGTAGTTCATGTAGTAGGCAGCCTGGGATGTTGTCAGGTCCCATGGATGCTGTGTTCTTGGCTTTGGAGAGTGAGGTTTTTACCTGTGCAGCCGTGATTACAGGAACTTTGCTTTCTTCTGGTACAAAGACTGGCACTTTAGGGGGTGAGAGGGGGATAAAGTTAGCACTGAACCTATCTGCCAGGATGTTGGCAGTATCAGCTGGTTCTGTATATTTAGTGTCATTGTGCTGTAACTCAGAGCAGATCTGAGTGTTGTCATTGAGATTCTTGACATAGCTATAGAATGCTTTGTGGTTGTCTTTAGAATCAGTGGCAATTTTGTTTTCATAACTAGCTTTGGAGGATTTTATGAGGGATCTCAACTTCTTACTGAGGCTGACCAGGGAGTTCTTCCAATCGTGGGATTTTACTCTTTTTTTGCAACAGTTTCTTTCTTCTGTTGTACAGTTTGTTTATGGCAGAAGACCAGCAGATTGGCTTCCTTTTTTTGGAGGATAGCATCTTGGTTCTGTTAGGGATAGCATGATCCATGCATTCGTGTAAGTGCTATAAAGTGCATTTGTGTAGGATTCAGCAGTCATACCTTTATTGTCCATCTGCATGGGTGTCGTGAAGTTTGCTAAGAAGCGTGAAGTTGGCTTTGGAGAAATTTTTTACAGTTGTTTTCCTATGTCATGACGTTGTCCAGCAACATTGTCTGACATGGCCTAATCAGAGCTGGAGAAGGTGATGGAGCCACAGTGGAGAGAACAGTGGTAGGTGTCTGGCCTGGATGAACAGTCTCCTGAAGCAGATTACAAATTCCTTCATCCACATAGCCTTGACAATTAAGTTACTAGAGTAGAGCATGGCCATTCTAGCAATCACTCTGATCTAGTATGCAGTAATGGATCACTATAATGTCCTTCTGGACAAGGGTGGTTCATGATGCCACGCCCAATCCCCAGCCATGCGCATCCCCTTTTTCATGTGTCATTCCTCATGACTCTTGTGTTGTTCACCTCTCTGCATAACCTTTTGTCTCCATCAGTCCTATGTCTCTCTGTCCTAGTGTGTGCTCAGACACCCCTGTTAGTCTGTGCTGTTCCATTTGTATCTTTCTGCCCCTGCATACAATCCTACCCTCCTTTTGTACTTGGCTTTCCCTTACACCCATATCCCTTATACCTTCTCTCAATATAATGCAAAAAATAGGGTCTTATCCCAAACAAAAATATTTCTTTGCCATGTCCAGCACACTCCAATATGCTATCCTTCTGTGTGACTGTGTTTGCTGCCTTCCCCTTTTTCCCACTTTCTGATACTCACCTATCCTTTCCTATTGTATGCCCTGATAAGTGTCCATAGCACTACAGTTATGATATAGTATGGCTATATAGCTTTCTGCTGTACTTTGTGCCATCCTAACGAGGGATGCGTTGACATGTGCAATGTAGCTGATATGTGCACTGCTTTATTTCTGAAATGTATTGGCCTATGAAGAGTTTACATTTCCTGTTCTCATGAGATTGCACAATATGGTATGTGACAACAGCCTGTGCTTCTGTGTATGACTTTCACTGCACTAATATGGTTGTTTGCATAGCTGCTACACTGCTCATTTATTTAACCTGAAAAGCAGGTAACTGCACATAAGCATCACGTCTCACTTTGTATATTTAATGGCTGCCTATGCCACCATGCAGTGTCATTCAACTGAGCAAACCTTGCACAGATGTGCAGTGCATCTCTATGAATCCTGGCTCTACTGTATTCACAAAATAGAAGTAGGTTTTATCTCAAGCACAGTTCTGTCCTTATGAGAAGTCCATATTCACCTAGTCAAATCCAAGACTGATAACTACTCCAGGACCCACTTTCCATCCACAAATGAACATTCATTATAAGGGGCTTGCAGATAGTGATTAACTTCAGATCTTCTTTGTAGTCATTTATTTAAATAATATAATGTTCCGCTGCTTTTTAAAGTGCATATTTTGTCCCTTTGGGAGGTCAAGCAATGGAGAGGTATCCATTATCAGTACTATACTGGTGATGTTTAGCTTTACCTCCCCTTTACTTAAAAATCTGTGCCTGACTTTGCCACTCTGAAAGCTTGTTTGGAATCCTCATTAACTGGATGACGGATAGCCAGTCTGAAGCTCAATCCAGCAAACACTGAGTTTTTGTTAATTCATACTACTATCTATCCATCTATCACATTTTCCTCTCTGTTTCCATGTTAGTAAATAGGAGGGAAGTGACTGTAATTTGTTTCTCAGGTATGTGATCCAGAAGTGATTCTTAATGGCATGCTTCCTTGAAGTGCCAGCTGTCCCCTGTTGTCAGAACACTATTTCCATCTAAAGAATATACTGTCTAGATCCAGCAACTTGTTCTATCTACACACTTGGTGGCAGCAATTCATAAACTGGTACTTTCTCACCTAGACTGCTGTTCAGCCCTTTATCTCATGCTCTGTGACTTGGTGTTAACATGGAGTAATGGATTTGACAATTGATAGCAAGAGTTAGCTTGTCAAAAGACAATGTCATTGAGATTGCTTCCAACAAAGAGGTACAATTGTAAGGTCTGTGAAAGGGGGTGTATTCCTTCTCCTCCTTATACCCTGCATTTCTTAAAAATAAAAACTCTAGAATTGTGTCAGTTGTAGAACTGAGAGGAAACTCAGTGAAACTGTCTTTCACCAAGCTGTCTCACAACTGAAATGGACAAATCCTGGCCTAGTATGTATGAATGAATAACAAAGAAAACTCTTTTCCTAGTTTTATGAAGTATAGTACCTTTGTATATGGAGTTCCTATCAGCAGACTAAAGACGCATGTTTTCGAATGCGTCTTGGTCAAACTAACAAAACCAAAACTGCAAAATATCGAATCGGCATGTAAGCAAATTCTTTCCCTGGGAAAGAATTCACTTGGCCGCTTTGGTACTTTGCCATTTTCGGCACTGTAGTGTGGTCTGGGAGTTGGTATACATATATATATATATATATATATATATATATATATATATATATATATTTTTTTTTTTGTTGGAACAGCGATGTTTTTCCGTTGGAAAAAAAATCACTGTTCTGACAGTTCGGTTTTGTAAGCTTTCACTTACATGGGGTCGATTAATCACCGTTCGCTTACCTAAGCATTCTGTGATCTAATATAGACCCTGTATATGTACGCAGTCATTAGAATGTTACGGTTATGTGGACAGTGATTTATAAAGATCTAGGTAGGCTTAGGCTGACACACAGTGATACATGACATTGGCTATGTCTGTGTGTGCTGTGCTGTATATTGTCTTACTGGCTGGGATGCTCCCTCTTCAATGCAGTACCTCCATAGGTTCATATGTAAGTACTAGGCTATTTGCCCTTGTGGGCCATTTTAACCCTAGCCAGTTTCCCCTTTTTCTGCTGGAAATAACCTATCCCATTTGGATATAGATGATCTGAATGATACAGATGAGACTAAAGAAACTTCAGGTGTGGTCAATAACACAAATTTTGATGTCATTTTTAGTGATGTAGAGACTGCAGCATACAAGTTAAAGAGATTAACATGGCAACATTTCCATCTCGAAGCATGCCTACATCACCAAGTAATACCGAGGGGCATGCGTGTTAAATGCATGTCAAGTTATGGTAATCAGCATCCTGAACTGTTAGCACATTGGCAAGCTATTAACCTTGAAACAAGTTTTCATTACATCAAACTCATAATAGAATATTTTAAACCAGCGGAAGAGAAAGTAGCCCAACAGATCAAAGAAAAGCAACTCGAGTTACAGAGAGTAAATTTGACTCCATACCAAATAAACAAACTTGAGATGTTACAGCTTAACTTAAACATCTATGAAGCTAAATTGAGAGATCAGAAGATAAAGAAGTTGAATAGGGATGTACTTGACTTTAAACAAGGTCAGATTTTTGAATGGCCAAGGGAGGAATTTAGGACAGGAACATGAGTGCCACAACTAAGTCATAAACATGTGAACAATATCGAATCTAATGCAGCTCCTTCAACTTCCATGCAAACTGGTGGAAGTAATTTAGCCACCATGACTGTATCTGGTGAAAAAGTAGATGATTCTATCAATAATACTATCCCTGATGCTAATTCAACAGGAACTATACCTGAGAAAGGTGGGGCACATTTACCTCTGCCTAACACACTACCATTTTTTTTTTTTTAAACAAACGTACCACAGGAACAACAGATCACAAAGCCAAGAAAGGAAAAGGAAAAAAAAACGATGCTTTAGAAAGAACTTTGGTGGTTAACATCTCTAAGTATATCCTATCTACAGTGGAACATTCAGTTTTACAAAAAGCCTTGACTTTTTTCCGTTGGAAAAAAAATCACTGTTCTGACAGTTCGGTTTTGTAAGCTTTCACTTACATGGGGTCGATTAATCACTGTCATACCTAAGCATTCTGTGATCTAATATAGACCCTGTATGTACGCAGTCATTAGAATGTTACGGTTATGTGGACAGTGATTTATAAAGATCTAGGTAGGCTTAGGCTGACACACAGTGATACATGACATTGGCTATGTCTGTGTGTGCTGTGCTGTATATTGTCTTACTGGCTGGGATGCTCCTCTTCAATGCAGTACCTCCATAGGTTCATATGTAAGTACTAGGCTATTTGCCCTTGTGGGCCATTTTAACCCTAGCCAGTTTCCCCTTTTTCTGCTGGAAATAACCTATCCCATTTGGATATAGATGATCTGAATGATACAGATGAGACTAAAGAAACTTCAGGTGTGGTCAATAACACAAATTTTGATGTCATTTTTAGTGATGTAGAGACTGCAGCATACAAGTTAAAGAGATTAACATGGCAACATTTCCATCTCGAAGCATGCCTACATCACCAAGTAATACAGAGGGGCATGCGTGTTAAATGCATGTCAAGTTATGGTAATCAGCATCCTGAACTGTTAGCACATTGGCAAGCTATTAACCTTGAAACAAGTTTTCATTACATCAAACTCATAATAGAATATTTTAAACCAGCGGAAGAGAAAGTAACCCAACAGATCAAAGAAAAGCAACTCGAGTTACAGAGAGTAAATTTGACTCCATACCAAATAAACAAACTTGAGATGTTACAGCTTAACTTAAACATCTATGAAGCTAAATTGAGAGATCAGAAGATAAAGAAGTTGAATAGGGATGTACTTGACTTTAAACAAGGTCAGATTTTTGAATGGCCAAGGGAGGAATTTAGGACAGGAACATGAGTGCCACAACTAAGTCATAAACATGTGAACAATATCGAATCTAATGCAGCTCCTTCAACTTCCATGCAAACTGGTGGAAGTAATTTAGCCACCATGAGTGTATCTGGTGAAAAAGTAGATGATTCTATCAATAATACTATCCCTGATGCTAATTCAACAGGAACTATACCTGAGAAAGGTGGGGCACATTTACCTCTGCCTAACACACTACCATTTTTTTTTTTTTAAACAAACGTACCACAGGAACAACAGATCACAAAGCCAAGAAAGGAAAAGGAAAAAAAACGATGCTTTAGAAAGAACTTTGGTGGTTAACATCTCTAAGTATATCCTATCTACAGTGGAACATTCAGTTTTACAAAAAGCCTTGACTTTTTCCGTTGGAAAAAAATCACTGTTCTGACAGTTCGGTTTTGTAAGCTTTCACTTACATGGGGTCGATTAATCACTGCTCGCACCTAAGCATTCTGTGATCTAATATAGACCCTGTATATGTACGCAGTCATTAGAATGTTACGGTTATGTGGACAGTGATTTATAAAGATCTAGGTAGGCTTAGGCTGACACACAGTGATACATGACATTGGCTATGTCTGTGTGTGCTGTGCTGTATATTGTCTTACTGGCTGGGATGCTCCCTCTTCAATGCAGTACCTCCATAGGTTCATATGTAAGTACTAGGCTATTTGCCCTTGTGGGCCATTTTAACCCTAGCCAGTTTCCCTTTTTCTGCTGGAAATAACCTATCCCATTTGGATATAGATGATCTGAATGATACAGATGAGACTAAAGAAACTTCAGGTGGTCAATAACACAAATTTTGATGTCATTTTTAGTGATGTAGAGACTGCAGCATACAAGTTAAAGAGATTAACATGGCAACATTTCCATCTCGAAGCATGCCTACATCACCAAGTAATACAGAGGGGCATGCGTGTTAAATGCATGTCAAGTTATGGTAATCAGCATCCTGAACTGTTAGCACATTGGCAAGCTATTAACCTTGAAACAAGTTTTCATTACATCAAACTCATAATAGAATATTTTAAACCAGCGGAAGAGAAAGTAACCCAACAGATCAAAGAAAAGCAACTCGAGTTACAGAGAGTAAATTTGACTCCATACCAAATAAACAAACTTGAGATGTTACAGCTTAACTTAAACATCTATGAAGCTAAATTGAGAGATCAGAAGATAAAGAAGTTGAATAGGGATGTACTTGACTTTAAACAAGGTCAGATTTTGAATGGCCAAGGAGGAATTTAGGACAGGAACATGAGTGCCACAACTAAGTCATAAACATGTGAACAATATCGAATCTAATGCAGCTCCTTCAACTTCCATGCAAACTGGTGGAAGTAATTTAGCCACCATGAGTGTATCTGGTGAAAAAGTAGATGATTCTATCAATAATACTATCCCTGATGCTAATTCAACAGGAACTATACCTGAGAAAGGTGGGGCACATTTACCTCTGCCTAACACACTACCATTTTTTTTTTTTTAAACAAACGTACCACAGGAACAACAGATCACAAAGCCAAGAAAGGAAAAGGAAAAAAAAACGATGCTTTAGAAAGAACTTTGGTGGTTAACATCTCTAAGTATATCCTATCTACAGTGGAACATTCAGTTTTACAAAAAGCCTTGACTTTTTTCCGTTGGAAAAAAAATCACTGTTCTGACAGTTCGGTTTTGTAAGCTTTCACTTACATGGGGTTGATTAATCACCGTTCGCTTACCTAAGCATTCTGTGATCTAATATAGACCCTGTATATGTACGCAGTCATTAGAATGTTACGGTTATGTGGACAGTGATTTATAAAGATCTAGGTAGGCTTAGGCTGACACACAGTGATACATGACATTGGCTATGTCTGTGTGTACTGTGCTGTATATTGTCTTACTGGCTGGGATGCTCCCTCTTCAATGCAGTACCTCCATAGGTTCATATGTAAGTACTAGGCTATTTGCCCTTGTGGGCCATTTTAACCCTAGCCAGTTTCCCCTTTTTCTGCTGGAAATAACCTATCCCATTTGGATATAGATGATCTGAATGATACAGATGAGACTAAAGAAACTTCAGGTGTGGTCAATAACACAAATTTTGATGTCATTTTTAGTGATGTAGAGACTGCAGCATACAAGTTAAAGAGATTAACATGGCAACATTTCCATCTCGAAGCATGCCTACATCACCAAGTAATACAGAGGGGCATGCGTGTTAAATGCATGTCAAGTTATGGTAATCAGCATCCTGAACTGTTAGCACATTGGCAAGCTATTAACCTTGAAACAAGTTTTCATTATATCAAACTCATAATAGAATATTTTAAACCAGCGGAAGAGAAAGTAGCCCAACAGATCAAAGAAAAGCAACTCGAGTTACAGAGAGTAAATTTGACTCCATACCAAATAAACAAACTTGAGATGTTACAGCTTAACTTAAACATCTATGAAGCTAAATTGAGAGATCAGAAGATAAAGAAGTTGAATAGGGATGTACTTGACTTTAAACAAGGTCAGATTTTGAATGGCCAAGGGAGGAATTTAGGACAGGAACATGAGTGCCACAACTAAGTCATAAACATGTGAACAATATCGAATCTAATGCAGCTCCTTCAACTTCCATGCAAACTGGTGGAAGTAATTTAGCCACCATGACTGTATCTGGTGAAAAAGTAGATGATTCTATCAATAATACTATCCCTGATGCTAATTCAACAGGAACTATACCTGAGAAAGGTGGGGCACATTTACCTCTGCCTAACACACTACCATTTTTTTTTTTTAAACAAACGTACCACAGGAACAACAGATCACAAAGCCAAGAAAGGAAAAGGAAAAAAAACGATGCTTTAGAAAGAACTTTGGTGGTTAACATCTCTAAGTATATCCTATCTACAGTGGAACATTCAGTTTTACAAAAAGCCTTGACTTTTATTCCAGCCTTCAAATCAGATCTAAGTGAATTTGTTATGGATCTGAAGTACTGTGGACGCAATGTAACATTCAAAAGCATTTGTGGGAATAATTTGGAACAAAGAAAGATGTTGAAGAAACCTAGTACTTTTGTACCAGTGATCCATCCAGCAGTAGAACTATTTACTAGGTTATGCAGTAATGAAGTAGAAAAGTTAAGAATGGATGCCCATACAAAACATTATAGGAACATCACTTATGATGAAAAGCAGGCTATTTATAACCTGCAACAGAATGAGAGTATTATACTGAAACCAGCTGACAAAGATGGGGCCATAGTGGTCCTTGATACTATCTGGTACATCAAGAAAATGGACGCTATGCTTCAGGATATCAAAACCTACACAAGAGTGACATTATCCAGTCTTAATCAAGCTGTGACTAGAGTGAATACTTACTTGAATGATATGCTCTTACAAAGACAAATAGATCTAGATTTGTTCAACCTTTTGGAAGTTTCTAAACCCACTGTTCCAGCTATAAATGGACTTCCTAAACTACACAAGGATTTATTTTATCCACCTCTATGCACCATAATTTCGGGACAAGGATGGATCACAGAAAATATATCATTATATATAGAAAGAGAGTTAAGAGATATTTTATGTTACTATCACACAGTGTTAAGAGACACAGATGACTTCCTAAGTAAATTAAGAGTAGCAATGGAAGGGATTGGCAACCATCATGCTCTCCTGTTGACCACGCTAGATGCAAATAGCCTCTTTACCTAATGATATTGGTATTGACTCAATCAGACGTGTAGTATATACAAAGAAAACGTCAATAGAGACAAGCAGAATATGTGCACTCTTGGAATTAATTTTGGAAAATAACTATTTTGTTTATGGTGACAAAATCTACTGGCAGAAATGGGGGGGTCGCAGTGGGCACCCCTTGTGCAAATAGTTACTCCAATCTAGTGCTTGTAGTTTGGGAAATGCAACACGTCCTTAATTCCAACAACCCTTGTCAAAAGAATATTTCATACTATGGTCGTTTTGTTGATGATCTATTTGTCTTGTGGAAAGGTGACACAGAACAATTTTTATAGTTTTGCATTTATCTTAACTCTACTACTTCCTTCTTGACTTTTACAGCTAGTCACTCCAGGGAAGCAGTCAGCTTCTTAGATGTTAATGTTATTTTGAATGATACAGGTACACTAGATACAGATTTGTACAGAAAAAGTACTCGGAGGAACCATTATTTACTCAAGAGCAGTATGCATCCTAGACACATAACTACAAATATCATGCGTAATGAGGTGACTAGGATCAATAAAAGATGTAGTCAAGCAACTACACGAGATAAGGAATTCAAGACATTGCAGAGGAACCTGAAAGAAAGAGGCTATAATGATAATGATGTTAAAATACCAACCAGTACTGTACAGATCAGACCTACATGTAATAATGAGAAGATGAGAGTTCTATTGACTTTTAGTTCAGACCATCGTCAAATCCAAAGTGTTAGGAGCAATTTTGGCCCATTTTAAAACAAGTTCCACAAATTTGCCATATTGTGGGGATAGACCATGTTTTGGTTATAAGAATAAAAGAACCTAAAAGGCTTCTTTGCATGAAAGATGGTCATAGTAAAAATCAAGTAACAGGTCGAAAAGGAACCTTCAAGTGCAGAAATTGCTCTGCATGCCCCTTAATAGATAGCAGCAATACTTTTGAACACCCTAGAATGAAAAGAATCTATACATTTAATGTCAAAGCCACGTGTTTAACAGCAAATGTAGTATATTTAGCCACATGTAAATCATGTCCTTCTTTCTACGTGGGAAAAAACAATCACATTTTCAAGAAACGTATATTAAGACATCAAAGGGACATTGTAAATAAAGATCTTCACAATGCACTGGCTTCACATGTCAATGCTTGTACTCACCATTCATTTGTGTTCAAAGTGATTGAAAATATATACATAGGTCCAAGGAAAGGAGACATTAAAAACCTTACAGAGTTGAGGGAAACGAAATGGATTGTCAATTTATGAGCTGATTTACAACCTGGCCTTAACAGTGTAATCCCTTTAAAACCTTTCCTAAAGACCAGGAGACCCACCATCAACTAATCTATGCTGATCGATATTAATCTGGATCATGGTCCTTATCACAATTGTCATATTACACCAAAATGAAGTTTTTAACAATATGAATCACTAGCATACAACTGACAAATGCAAAGTGCTGCCATATTTTACATCAGCTTTCATATTTGAGTATTAACCTTTTAATTTTTGGGCATCAGAACTGAAGCAACTTGAAGAATGAAGAAAACGCAAAGTGTTTCCTCATCTTAATATCACCCTTGACATATCGTTTGGAAGTATGGCTGACTTGACTATAACCATCTAATTCATGCACTTACAGTATGGAGCATATGCATTTAGGAACCTGGATTCATACAACAAATGAAAGATGTATTGGGCATCCATTATAGGAAGTGATTAAATAGCTTCTGATTGTTACTGCATAAATTACTGTGTGTCAAGTCTCTGAATTTTCACATTTGATGGAAAACTATTAGGTTTATTCAACGCTACCTGATGTTAATTCTGTTCAGCAAGATAAAGCTGTATTTGGCATGTATAATTGGAAGGAATGACATATAAATCTGGATATTGCTATGCGCACCTTTGTGTGTTCTGTCTTCAAATTTTTTTTTATACTTGTTATGACCTGTTCAACATTGTTAGATGTTGACTGAGATATGGTCTGTGATTGAATATAATATATCTTTGAGCCAGCAAGTTACGAAGTGATGAGATCGTTTTTGTACATGGAAGTACATTTTTATGATTGACTGTACAAAGAGTGTTGCCTCTACAGTTAAAAATGATATACATGGACTTTAACAGCGCAACATACTAATATTCATCTTAATTTAGGCTATTATAAATAGCTGGGAGTTTATAGTTAACTTCAAATTATACTTTATTTGAAACATGTGAAAAGATGCACAGCCAAACTTCACTATTTTTTCAATCGCATAGACGACTTGACATAATTCCATATTGGTGGAAAATGGATGTAGAGAGTTCTAAGCACTACACTATAGGTTGAGATGGCTTATGAAGATGATTGAATCTGGTGGCTATGATGCTAAAAGTCCAGCTTTTCTTATTTCCTGAGTATTGAGTAATCTCAATCAGGTCCGCCGTGGAGGTGTGTTAGCATCAGATCTGCTTTATTACGGAACAGTTATATGTACTGATTGGCTGCCTTGGTGAAAAGGCTAATTCTATTGGACACCTAAATTCATTTTCACTATGGACATTTAGCAAAGCTGCCATATGTTATCTTGTCTATTTTCCGAGTTTGGATTGACAAGATGTCATAATAAGTAGGTTCTAATATGAATTAACCATTTATACAAATGAAAATACCTCATATTCAATTATTGCTACCATCTGACTACCGACGATCAGCGATCGGTCTTTTGAATGCTGCTGTTTTTGGATTGGATGTGACAGATATACAGTTTATTTTTCTGATGTGTGCCATCAAGCTTTGATATGCAACCAAATAAATAATTAAAGTTGCATGTCAGTCAGAGAAAAATACATCATGCATTGGCCAGTATAAAGGTGTTCAAAGCTCATCCTATAGATTAGAATGACTTCTGAAGATTATTTGAGCCTGTTATTGTGACTTATGAAATTTCACGATTCTAATTCACTGCGTTGAAAGTATAATTCACCAATGAGGTGTGTCAGTATTTGGACTGTTTGATTGGCTGGCTACATATTTGATTAAGATGAGCTATAGTGAAGAGCTATTGGATATTGTGATGGAAACATGCACCTGATTGGTTAGACTTCCAACTTGTTTTATACTTAAAAAGAACTGAAGTCCTGAGTTTTTTAATGATCTGATGAAGGTTATCCGAAAGCGCTTATCATTCGAAATGAAAAAAGGGACTTTTATCTGTGGTTTTTAACTCTGGAAGAATAAAGCTGTTTTTAGGAAGTATTTCTGAGGATCAGCGTTGTTTTGTTTCAGCGCATACCTTTTTGGGTACAAAATCAGCCTCTTAGCCCTGGTTGTTTGCCTGCCGTGGATTTTTTGGTATATTTAAGTAGGGGGGTGTAGGGGGCACAGCCCCCCATGTCAGGGGGTATGGGAGGGCAAAGCCCACCACTTAATCTCATGTTTATGCTTTTTTTTTTTTTTTTGTTGGAACAGCGATGTTTTATCATTGGACAAAAATCACTGTTCTGACAGTTCAGTTTTGTAAGCTTTCACTTACATGGGTTCGATTAATCACCGTTCGCTTACCTAAGCATTCGATGATCTAATATAGACCCTGTATATGTACGCAGTCATTAGAATGTTACGGTTATGTGGACAGTGATTTGTGAAGATCTAGGCAGGCTTAGGCTGACACACAGTGATACATGACATTGGCTATGTCTGTGTGTGCTGTGCTGTATATTGTCTTACTGGCTGATGCTCCCTCTTCAATGCAGTACCTCAATAGGTTTATATGTAAGCACTAGGCTATTTTGCTCTTGTGGGACATTGTAAGCTTAGCCAGTTTCCCTTTCTGCTGGAAATAACCTATCCCATTTGGATATAGATTGGTCTTACCCACAGCCCTTCTTGGTCATAATGCCTTCAGTGCACTTCAGAGTGCAGAGTGTCCAGGCTGTTGTTGTGTAGCATATCCCTATGGCATTAGTTGGATTAGGCATCATATCATCAAACCCCCTACCTACAGTGCTACTTAAGTGCAGTTCTCTGTACACAATTTTTATGCGCCTGCTGACATCACCATGAGTACACAGAATGATAGAATGCAGTACAGCTGACATCCATGCGGTGGACAGAATACTCTATTTTCCATGGTCATCATACACATATTCCATGCTCTTAGTATATTTCTGCTGCTCTCCCAAAGAGGATGCCAAATTGCTTCTAGTATGCAACATATAGTTCTTCAATGAATTAGGTGACCATGTATTAATGAAAATAGGGGCATAATTTAAGGAAGTTTAAAATAATTTACTCTGGATGAAGTAAAATAAGAAGGAAACATACATTGTAGCCACAAGTCTGCATAAAGCAGTCAAAAGGGAGGACAAGGGGTCATCAGTATATCTTAGTTAAATTACTCATTGTAGTTCAGGAGGAGCAGAGATGAACTGAAGATGATAGGATTTATTGTCAGCATTGTAAACTACAAAGTCAAGGGTGAGGGCCATCTTACTCCTGCATACAGACCACTTGTGAGACCTTACTTGACTTATTGCTGCTAGTTCTGGAGACCCCACCTCAAAACAGTCATTATCTTAATTAAAGAACATAGAGAACTGTCAGAAGGGGAAAGCATACCTCTCAGCTTCCAAATTTTTTGCAGAATATCAACATTTTCACCTCATATTTTTAGTCAGTTCCTAATAAATTTTGTGGTTTTCTGGTAAATAACTGAGGATTGAAGTCACTTAATGATATACATTTGAATTTCAGAGTTCGTATCCATCCTAAAATTAATACTGACACAAATCCTGTTATTCTAGCAGCTTTCATTTATAAAAACAATATTTAAATGTATTCTTATTTTGGGCCTTTGTCCCCCCATTATTTTAGGGTTTGTACAGATTTCTTGTACTTAGAGGGTTGAGAGGTATGGGGGAAAGTGAAAACAAAAGGAAATTGCTGGTATCTATGGATACACTGATGAAAGCAGAAGAAAGAAGCTCTACAGATAAAATATGGATAGGCAGGAAATATGATGGAATGTAAAACAGAAAATGCATAAAGAATGGATGGAATGTGAGTTTAAAGAGGCTGTGAATCTTTGGTAGATGCAGGCATATTCAAGCAGGAGGACACAAATGGCCCTTTGGTTTTAAAAATTTGGGCAAATTTGGGTCAAAGTTTAAAAATTAATTAAAAAGGCTTTTTCCTTTGGAAAACGGGTTAAAAAGCAAAAAAAATTGGCAAAACCCCCTTTAATTTAACCTTAAAAAAACAAAAAGTTTTCTTTTTTTTTTTTTTTTTTTTTTTTTTTAAAAAAAAAAAAAAAAAAAAAAAAAAAAAAAAAAAACCTTAAATTTTTCCTTAAAAAAATTTTTTAAAAACCAGGGGGGAAAAAAATTTTCCCAACAAAAAAGAAAAAAACTCTTCCCTAAATTTGTATCCAAATAAACCCTTAATTTTACGCTTAATTAAAATTTAAAAAAATTGGGGAAGTGAAATAAAAAATTGGTGGGGTTATTTGACAAAAAAGGTCAAAATTTTAAGGGCCGGGGGTTTGGCAAAAATTTTGGCCCCTTAAAAAACTGGCTTTTCCCCTTTTAATGCAGTCCTTTCCAATTCCCAATGAAATTGGGAAATTTGCCCCTTGTTTTTTAAAAATAGATTTTTCCCTTTTCCTTAAAAAACCTACCCCTTTTGGTTTAAAATTTAACGGAATATCCCTGAAAAGGGGGGAAACCCTTCGGGGGCCTAACACAAATTTTTTTTTTTTAAAAAGTATTAAGGGGAACCAGATACGGAAAAAAAGGAAAAAACATGGAAAAATTTTTCCATCTCAAGTTTTCCAAATCCCCAAGTAAAAAACTTTTCAAAGTTGATTTTTTAAAAAAATCACTTTTCCTAAACGTTGGTTTTGGAAGCTTTAATTAAAACAATTTTCCCCTTAAACCAAAAAGAATTTTTAAAAACCAAAAAAAAGAAAAACCCAGTCAAAAAAAAGCCCCGGATTTTACGGGTTTTTTAAAAATTTGGATTTATACCAAATAACAAACTTGGGAGTTGTTCGGTTTTAATTTTTAAAACTTTTAAAAGTTTTAAATTTGAGAACCCCCAAAGGTTAAAGAATTTAATAGGTTTTTTCCCCCTTTGGGAAATTTTAATCCCAAAGGGGTTTTTGGCGGAAATAATTCCCAAATTAAGTCAAAAAAATGAACAAAAAACTTCGGGTTTAATTCCAAAATTTTTTGGGGGAAGTTTTTTTGGGAATGAGGACTGGGAAAAGAAAAGAGATTCATAAAATTTTTCCATTAAAATCCCAAATTTCAAAAAGGAACTATACCTGAGAAAGGTGGGGTGGGGGCACATTTACCTCTGCCTAACACACTACCATTTTTTTTTTTTTAAACAAAACGTACCACAGGAACAACAGATCACAAAGGCCAAGAAAGGAAAAGGAAAAAAAAACTATGCTTTGCACAGAAAGAACTTTGGTGGTTAACATCTCTAAGTATATCCTATCTACAGTGGAACATTCAGTTTACAAAGCCTTTGACTTTTTCCGTTGGAAAAAATCACTGTTCTGACAGTTCGGTTTTGTAAGCTTTCACTTACATGGGGTTAGATTAATCACCGTTAAACACCTAAGCATTCTGTGATCTAATATAGACCCTGTATATGCACGCAGTCATTAGAATGTTACGGTTATGTGGACAGTGATTTATAAAGATCTAGGTAGGCTTAGGCTGACACAGTGTGATACATGACATTGGCTATGTCTGTGTGTGCTGTGCTGTATATTGTCTTACTGGCTGGGATGCTCCTCTTCAATGCAGTATCTCCATAGGTTCATATGTAAGTACTAGGCTATTTGCCCTTGTGGGCCATTTTAACCTAGCCAGTTTCCCCTTTTTCTGCTGGAAATAACCTATCCCATTTGGATATAGATGATCTGAATGATACAGATGAGACTAAAGAAACTTCAGGTGTGGTCAATAACACAAATTTTGATGTCATTTTTAGTGATGCTTAGAGACTGCAGCATACAAGTTAAAGAGATTAACATGGCAACATTTCCATCTCGAAACATGCCTACATCACCAAGTAATACCGAGGGCATGCGTGTTAAATGCATGTCAAGTTATGGTAATCAGCATCCTGAACTGTTAGCACATTGGCAAGCTATTAACCTTGAAACAAGTTTTCATTACATCAAACTCATAATAGAATATTTTAAACCAGCGGAAGAGAAAGTAGCCCAACAGATCAAAGAAAAGCAACTCGAAGTTACAGAGAGTAAATTTGACTCCATACCAAATAAACAAACTTGAGATGTTACAGCTTAACTTAAACATCTATGAAGCTAAATTGAGAGATCAGAAGATAAAGAAGTTGAATAGGGATGTACTTGACTTTAAACAAGGTCAGATTTTGAATGGCCAAGGAGGAATTTAGGACAGGAACATGAGTGCCACAACTAAGTCATAAACATGTGAACAATATCGAATCTAATGCAGCTCCTTCAACTTCCATGCAAACTGGTGGAAGTAATTTAGCCACCATGACTGTATCTGGTGAAAAAGTAGATGATTCTATCAATAATACTATCCCTGATGCTAATTCAACAGGAACTATACCTGAGAAAGGTGGGGCACATTTACCTCTGCCTAACACACTACCATTTTTTTTTTTTAAACAAACGTACCACAGGAACAACAGATCACAAAGCCAAGAAAGGAAAAGGAAAAAAAACGATGCTTTAGAAAGAACTTTGGTGGTTAACATCTCTAAGTATATCCTATCTACAGTGGAACATTTAGTTTTACAAAAAGCCTTGACTTTTATTCCAGCCTTCAAATCAGATCTAAGTGAATTTGTTATGGATCTGAAGTACTGTGGACGCAATGTAACATTCAAAAGCATTTGTGGGAATAATTTGGAACAAAGAAAGATGTTGAAGAAACCTAGTACTTTTGTACCAGTGATCCATCCAGCAGTAGAACTATTTACTAGGTTATGCAGTAATGAAGTAGAAAAGTTAAGAATGGATGCCCATACAAAACATTATAGGAACATCACTTATGATGAAAAGCAGCCTATTTATAACCTGCAACAGAATGAGAGTATTATACTGAAACCAGCTGACAAAGATGGGGCCATAGTGGTCCTTGATACTATCTGGTACATCAAGAAAATGGACGCTATGCTTCAGGATATCAAAACCTACACAAGAGTGACATTATCCAGTCTTAATCAAGCTGTGACTAGAGTGAATACTTACTTGAATGATATGCTCTTACAAAGACAAATAGATCTAGATTTGTTCAACCTTTTGGAAGTTTCTAAACCCACTGTTCCAGCTATAAATGGACTTCCTAAACTACACAAGGATTTATTTTATCCACCTCTATGCACCATAATTTCGGGACAAGGATGGATCACAGAAAATATATCATTATATATAGAAAGAGAGTTAAGAGATATTTTATGTTACTATCACACAGTGTTAAGAGACACAGATGACTTCCTAAGTAAATTAAGAGTAGCAATGGAAGGGATTGGCAACCATCATGCTCTCCTGTTGACCACGCTAGATGCAAATAGCCTCTTTACCTAATGATATTGGTATTGACTCAATCAGACGTGTAGTATCTACAAAGAAAACGTCAATAGAGACAAGCAGAATATGTGCACTCTTGGAATTAATTTTGGAAAATAACTATTTTGTTTATGGTGACAAAATCTACTGGCAGAAATGGGGGGGGGTCGCAGTGGGCACCCCTTGTGCAAATAGTTACTCCAATCTAGTGCTTGTAGTTTGGGAAATGCAACACGTCCTTAATTCCAACAACCCTTGTCAAAAGAATATTTCATACTATGGTCGTTTTGTTGATGATCTATTTGTCTTGTGGAAAGGTGACACAGAACAATTTTTATAGTTTTGCATTTATCTTAACTCTACTACTTCCTTCTTGACTTTTACAGCTAGTCACTCCAGGGAAGCAGTCAGCTTCTTAGATGTTAATGTTATTTTGAATGATACAGGTACACTAGATACAGATTTGTACAGAAAAAGTACTCGGAGGAACCATTATTTACTCAAGAGCAGTATGCATCCTAGACACATAACTACAAATATCATGCGTAATGAGGTGACTAGGATCAATAAAAGATGTAGTCAAGCAACTACACGAGATAAGGAATTCAAGACATTGCAGAGGAACCTGAAAGAAAGAGGCTATAATGATAATGATGTTAAAATACCAACCAGTACTGTACAGATCAGACCTACATGTAATAATGAGAAGATGAGAGTTCTATTGACTTTTAGTTCAGACCATCGTCAAATCCAAAGTGTTGTGGAGCAATTTTGGCCCATTTTAAAACAAGTTCCACAAATTTGCCATATTGTGGGGGATAGACCATGTTTTGGTTATAAGAATAAAAAGAACCTAAAAAGGCTTCTTTGCATGAAAGATGGTCATAGTAAAAATCAAGTAACAGGTCGAAAAGGAACCTTCAAGTGCAGAAATTGCTCTGCATGCCCCTTAATAGATAGCAGCAATACTTTTGAACACCCTAGAATGAAAAGAATCTATACATTTAATGTCAAAGCCACATGTTTAACAGCAAATGTAGTATATTTAGCCACATGTAAATCATGTCCTTCTTTCTACGTGGGAAAAAACAATCACATTTTCAAGAAACGTATATTAAGATATCAAAGGGACATTGTAAATAAAGATCTTCACAATGCACTGGCTTCACATGTCAATGCTTGTACTCACCATTCATTTGTGTTCAAAGTGATTGAAAATATATACATAGGTCCAAGGAAAGGAGACATTAAAAACCTTACAGAGTTGAGGGAAACGAAATGGATTGTCAATTTATGAGCTGATTTACAACCTGGCCTTAACAGTGTAATCCCTTTAAAACCTTTCCTAAAGACCAGGAGACCCATCATCAACTAATCTATGCTGATCGATATTAATCTGGATCATGGTCCTTATCACAATTGTCATATTACACCAAAATGAAGTTTTTAACAATATGAATCACTAGCATACAACTGACAAATGCAAAGTGCTGCCATATTTTACATCAGCTTTCATATTTGAGTATTAACCTTTTAATTTTTGGGCATCAGAACTGAAGCAACTTGAAGAATGAAGAAAAACGCAAAGTGTTTCCTCATCTTAATATCACCCTTGACATATCATTTGGAAGTATGGCTGACTTGACTATAACCATCTAATTCATGCACTTACAGTATGGAGCATATGCATTTAGGAACCTGGATTCATACAACAAATGAAAGATGTATTGGGCATCCATTATAGGAAGTGATTAAATAGCTTCTGATTGTTACTGCATAAATTACTGTGTGTCAAGTCTCTGAATTTTCACATTTGATGGAAAACTATTAGGTTTATTCAACGCTACCTGATGTTAATTCTGTTCAGCAAGATAAAGCTGTATTTGGCCTGTATAATTGGAAGGAATGACATATAAATCTGGATATTGCTATGCGCACCTTTGTGTGTTCTGTCTTCAAATTTTTTTTTATACTTGTTATGACCTGTTCAACATTGTTAGATGTTGACTGAGATATGGTCTGTGATTGAATATAATATATCTTTGAGCCAGCAAGTTACGAAGTGATGAGATCGTTTTTGTACATGGAAGTACATTTTTATGATTGACTGTACAAAGAGTGTTGCCTCTACAGTTAAAAATGATATACATGGACTTTAACAGCGCAACATACTAATATTCATCTTAATTTAGGCTATTATAAATAGCTGGGAGTTTATAGTTAACTTCAAATTATACTTTATTTGAAACATGTGAAAAGATGCACAGCCAAACTTCACTATTTTTTCAATCGCATAGATGACTTGACATAATTCCATATTGGTGGAAAATGGATGTAGAGAGTTCTAAGCACTACACTATAGGTTGAGATGGCTTATGAAGATGATTGAATCTGGTGGCTATGATGCTAAAAGTCCAGCTTTTCTTATTTCCTGAGTATTGAGTAATCTCAATCGGGTCCGCCGTGGAGGTGTGTTAGCATCAGATCTGCTTTATTGGCGGAACAGTTATATGTACTGATTGGCTGCCTTGGTGAAAAGGCTAATTCTATTGGACACCTAAATTCATTTTCACTATGGACATTTAGCAAAGCTGCCATATGTTATCTTGTCTATTTTCCGAGTTTGGATTGACAAGATGTCATAATAAGTAGGTTCTAATATGAATTAACCATTTATACAAATGAAAATACCTCATATTCAATTATTGCTACCATCTGACTACCGACGATCAGCGATCGGTCTTTTGAATGCTGCTGTTTTTGGATTGGATGTGACAGATATACAGTTTATTTTTCTGATGTGTGCCATCAAGCTTTGAAATGCAACCAAATAAATAATTAAAGTTGCATGTCAGTCAGAGAAAAATACATCATGCATTGGCCAGTATAAAGGTGTTCAAAGCTCATCCTATAGATTAGAATGACTTCTGAAGATTATTTGAGCCTGTTATTGTGACTTATGAAATTTCACGATTCTAATTCACTGCATTGAAAGTATAATTCACCAATGAGGTGTGTCAGTATTTGGACTGTTTGATTGGCTGGCTACATATTTGATTAAGATGAGCTATAGTGAAGAGCTATTGGATATTGTGATGGAAACATGCACCTGATTGGTTAGACTTCCAACTTGTTTTTATACTTAAAAAGAACTGAAGTCCTGAGTTTTTTAATGATCTGATGAAGGTTATCCGAAAGCGCTTATCATTCGAAATGAAAAAAGGGACTTTTATCTGTGGTTTTTAACTCTGGAAGAATAAAGCTGTTTTTAGGAAGTATTTCTGAGGATCAGCGTTGTTTTGTTTCAGCGCATACCTTTTTGGATACAAAATCAGCCTCTTAGCCCTGGTTGTTTGCCTGCCGTGGATTTTTTGGTATATTTAAGTAGGGGGGTGTAGGGGGCACAGCCCCCCATGTCAGGGGGTATGGGAGGGCAAAGCCCACCACTTAATCTCATGTTTATGCTTTTTTTTTTTTTTTTTTTTTGTTGGAACAGCGATGTTTTATCATTGGACAAAAATCACTGTTCTGACAGTTCAGTTTTGTAAGCTTTCACTTACATGGGTTCGATTAATCACCGTTCGCTTACCTAAGCATTCGATGATCTAATATAGACCCTGTATATGTATGCAGTCATTAGAATGTTACGGTTATGTGGACAGTGATTTGTGAAGATCTAGGCAGGCTTAGGCTGACACACAGTGATACATGACATTGGCTATGTCTGTGTGTGCTGTGCTGTATATTGTCTTACTGGCTGGGATGCTCCCTCTTCAATGCAGTACCTCAATAGGTTTATATGTAAGCACTAGGCTATTTGCTCTTGTGGGACATTGTAAGCTTAGCCAGTTTCCCCTTTTTCTGCTGGAAATAACCTATCCCATTTGGATATAGATTGGTCTTACCCACCCCAGCCCTTCTTGGTCATAATGCCTTCAGTGCACTTCAGAGTGCAGAGTGTCCAGGCTGTTGTTGTGTACCCAGCATATCCCTATGGCATTAGTTGGATTAGGCATCATATCATCAAACCCCCTACCTACAGTGCTACTTAAGTGCAGTTCTCTGTACACCATTTTTATGCGCCCTGCTGACATCACCATGGAGTACACAGAATGATAGAATGCAGTACAGCTGACATCCATGCGGTGGACAGAATACTCTATTTTCCATGGTCATCATGCACATATTCCATGCTCTTGAGTATATTTCTGCTGCTCTCCCAAATAGGATGCCAAGTTGCTTCTAGTATGCAACATATAGTTCTTCAATGAATTAGGTGACCCATGTATTAATGAAAATAGGGGCATAATTTAAGGAAGTTTAAAAATAATTTACTCTGGATGAAGTAAAATAAGAAGGAAACATACATTGTAGCCACAAGTCTGCATAAAGCAGTCAAAAGGGGAGGACAAGGGGTCATCAGTATATCTTAGTTAAATTACTCATTGTAGTTCAGGAGGAGCAGAAGATGAACTGAAGATGATAGGATTTATTGTCAGGCATTGTAAACTACAAAGTCAAAGTGGGTAGAGGGCCATCTTACTCCTGCATACAGACCACTTGTGAGACCTTACTTGACTTATTGCTGCTAGTTCTGGAGACCCCACCTCAAAACAGTCATTATCTTAATTCAAAGAACATAGAGAACTGTCAGAAGGGGAAAGCATACCTCTCAGCTTTCCAAATTTTTGCAGAATATCAACATTTTCACCTCATATTTTTAGTCAGTTCCTAATAAATTGTGTGGTTTTCTGGTAAATAACTGAGGATTGAAGTCACTTAATGATATACATTTGAATTTCAGAGTTCGTATCCATCCTAAAATTAATACTGACACAAATCCTGTTATTCTAGCAGCTTTCATTTATAAAAACAATATTTAAATGTATCCTTATTTTGGGCCTTTGTCCCCCCATTATTTTAGGGTTTGTACAGATTTCTTGTACTTAGAGGGTTGAGAGGTATGGGGGAAAGTGAAAACAAAAGGAAATTGCTGGTATCTATGGATACACTGATGAAAGCAGAAGAAAGAAGCTCTACAGATAAAATATGGATAGGCAGGAAATATGATGGAATGTAAAGCAAGAAAATGCATAAAGAATGGATGGGAATGTGAGTTTAAAGAGGCTGTGAATCTTTGGTAGATGCAGGCATATTCAAGCAGGAGGACACAAAGTTTTATTTCATTCAGAAGGCAGTGATAACCTAGGCTGTATTACTTTGCTTGGCGGTGAAATGTTGCTTAGAAAAGGTCAGAAAAGCATAAGAAAGGTGGACAGGAAGAAGGGAGAGAGCAGCCACACAGAGGGTATCTGTTAACATTCAGGCAAGCTCAATAAAACACCGTTCTTCTCCTAATAGTATGATGCATATATTGTTATATGTATAAATCTTGATCATAACAGTCAAGCAGGGTTTACTGTGGTTTGTAAGTATGCATTAGCAAACAACACTAGCATTATATGCTTTATAAGATGGCACCAGACACACCTTCATGGCAACTTCTGTGTGTTTCTGGGATTTGACTATTAGGCTTATTTTTCTGTAGACCCCCCCCCCCCCATATTCCCCTGCTCCATCTGTAAAAGCTGGTACCAAGTGTATTTTCCAGTGGTTTCACTGGACATATGTGAAGAATATGAAACCAAGTCTATCTCCGGCCTTCCTATTTTTAGACACTCCATTTTTAATATAACCGCTCAAAATATAATGTTTCACTGGTGACCTACTCTCCCAGAAACCCACTGTCATCTATTTGTTTAAGACATTTCTCACTGTAATTAAACAGCAAGTGCTGGCAGTTTGGAAATGTTTTAGAGAGAAGCAGCACTGTGTACACCATCCATAACCAGGTTGTTATGTGTTCAAGAAATGGATGTCAAGAAATTTACTTTGACAGCAAACTTTGAGGGATGAATTTTTTATACTAATTTCAGTGGCAACAAATGGTTCTGATCAAACCTAATCATGTTGCATAATATGTGCAGAGTTTTAGCTGCCTCTGTGTTATAGTACCCTTATTAAAGAAAAAGTTTATGTAGCAGCACAAAGTATATGATAACCTTTAAAGATCAAATCCCAGTGAAGGTCTTCCCTTTATTTTATGTAAATTGAACATAAACTATAATGCAAAGGGTAGTCTGCTTGCGTTTTCTAACTTTTCCACAGGTTTTGAATGGATTTTAATGGTATCCATTTGAAATGCTACGACCCACTAGACCGAGTCCCGAAATATGGAGACTGAATGGCTGAAAGATCGGACTTACATACACCAAGTGCAATATTACAAGATGCTATTTCTTGAAATATTCCCTTTTCTCTGAGGTATGGTGATCTCAAAGTTGGTATATAGAAGTTTTGGGAGTGTGGGTGGCTTCCCTCCATATGCGGGTTGCAAGGGGGAGCTTAGTCTCTCTTGCAAAAAGAAGTTTTAAGGAGAAGAGCGACTTCTGAAATTCGTTCTTCTCTGGGTTTTTTGGTCCTTTTTTTCAGATTTTCAGCACTAGGCATTCTCATTGCTGTCATTTCAATAGTTAACTGATTTTAATACTAAAAAAACTAACTTTCAAAATGTCATTTGTGTATCAGGTGTGGGTCACGCACTAGTTATTTTTTCTTGGATCAGTGTCATTATATTACACATTTTAAGGATGGTACTCCAGATGCAAGAGTAAAGGCAGAGAGTTCTGCAAAATGCAGTCAGCTTTTAGAGTGCTAGTCAAGCCCTCTGATGTCTGATTGTCATCAAATGAAAGGATAAATATGCCCAAATACCCCACCACCACCCCCCCAAAAATAATATAGTCTTTGCTTTCAAAGTACATATGGTTGCCTTACAACGGTTTAACCCTGCTTCCCAGTTATTGCTTGCATGCAATACAGTATTGATTAACTAATACCTTATACAGTCCTAAATTGCATGTAATCTAAGGACAGGAAGGCAATTGTGTTATATGCAGATACTTTCTTTCAGTTTTTGTTATTACTGTAAATGCAAAATCATGGTTTACAGAACTACAGACCTCTTTTGCACTCCTCTGAAAGTGTTACACTGCTAAGATAAATCCTTGTGCCCATAATAGCATCATCGCTTCAACTTCAGATTTCCCTCACTCAGAAAGATGCAACAGACATCAAGAGATATCACAGATAATGTGAATATTTTTAAATGTAATTTTTTGTGGGGAAAAGTACTTCTGCAGGACTCTGCATGATGAAAATACGTTTATGCTGTACTGTAGCATTCAAAGGGGTGAAAACAGAACTGCAAGGCCAAATTCTGTTTTGCCCCTTTGAACTTGATCTTTAAAACTATTGGCTGATTAGAATGCACTTCTGTTCTGAATGCATTTTGTGTGGTATCAAGTGGCATATCAATATCATTTAAAGCTTTTAACTGGTTTCCAGACCTCCTTCTCCTGCAGAATTAGACTGTGAGATTTACGTAGGTTTTTGAAAGTGAGTGTCATATTAAAAAAAATAACTAAAACAAGTTTATTTTAGTCAGGCTCTTACATATGAACCTGGCAATAAGGTTATATATTTCTTCTAATTTTGGAGCATAATCAGAGAACACAATGTATTATATATATTTCATATGTACATGTAATCAGTAATGCATGTTGCAGGTGGCACTGAGAGATCAAATGCCATACTCATACAGTGTTGGGCGGGCTTGAACCATACTATCTTGGGTGTGTGTCAGTATCTGCTCAGCTCACAACCCAGAATGTCTCAGAGCATATATGAATTACATCTTTATATGTAGTCATTTTGTGGAGGTACTTATCTCAGGCACTCTGGAAATATTTTACACATTCCTTTTAATCAGGTTGATTAGTTTTCAAAACCCATTTCTTAAATATATATAGTATACATTTACAAATTCCAGCATATTGATGTTAAAAACATAGATAAATAAAACTAATATACCACAATATAATATAAAAACAAAGCTAAAAACTAAAACTGCTGAGATCTAAATGGTAGCAACTAATACAGGCCTTCAAAAAATGCATTCATAAAAGGAAAGGTTGAAGGCTGTTTCCTAAAGGTCACAGAGACAGAAGGGTACTTCCTTATTATAGCGGCCCCCAGCAATAGCAGCCATGGTGATATAGTTAGGTAACGACTGAATGGGGAGATTATTCTGAACTGTGGCACAGACAGCACCCTGGACCATGTTTAAAAGTGAAAACAAAAGGTGTAGCCCACTACAATAACTTCTTGTCAGTTTACAAACAGAAAAACAGTTGTAGCTCTTCAATCTCTTACCTTCACAATAAGAGGCAAACCCCAAAACAATTAGGGACGCTTATCAACGTGAAAAGCTCACAGAACAAGAGAATGTGAATTAATGTGTATTTTCTTAAGTAAAAAACGCCTACCAGTATTATAATACGTGTAATCCACTACATTTTCTCCCTAAATCGCCAATTTTGAGCTAAAAAAAGCAAGATCAGCTGAGAGAAGCATCGATTGTGCTCATACATAAAGACAATACATCATGGGCTCGGCAAAAATACTTCTGCTATCACTTTACATCGCTAACGTTTTCGACATGGAAACATGCGCACAAATCCAAAACTTAAGACTAACAAATACTGCAGCAACTACTGAGGAATATGCCAAATGTGAGTCTATGCCACTTTGTTTAGCTCAAGAACAGTCTTGCCAGGTACAAACCAGGTACAAATGGTCCAAAAATTATATAAATACATACATAATACAATATACATAACATACACAACATACATAATCCCTGAACTGCACAGCACAAGGCCATTATTGCCAGGAGCCGCTATAATAAGGAAGTACTGACAGATGTTTTATAAGTCACTAAGAAAAAGAATTGCACATGACTAGGCCAGCAACTAGCAGACCCATAAACAAATTAAATCAAATGGAACTTGGGAATCCCCTTGAAACATGGAACCTTTGCTGACTAGGCAGGAGTTTGTACCCAAATAATTTTGTTGGATGAGGTGTTTGATTGTGTATGAGCAGTGGTTTTACACTAGGTGGCTTAGTTGGATCAGGTCTTTGAAGTAGTCTGAACCAAGATCATATAGGGATATTGCACATCTGTAACAAAATTTTGTAAAAGAACCTATATCACATGGAAAGCCAGAGAAGAGAGTGAAGGACAGGGGAAAATGGGGTGTTCCTGAGGAAGTCTAGCAGGTCGTATAGAGGATTAAGTATGTGACTTGTTAACGGGCTGCTTTCATTGATCCTGTAATTATCTCAGCTTCCATTTGCCTATGTCACTCTGAGAAAGTCACTTAACCAGATAGTACTCCCAGACTGAGTCTTGAAAACCATCTGGATGGATCAGTATTCTACTCCAGTTAACAAATGCAAATAAACAAAAAATAATAATAAATACCCACTAGTGCACATATAGCCATATTGTGAACAAGCTACAAATGAAAAACATCCCTTAAAGGCAACCCATATTGAAGGGAATTGTAGTAATCCAGTCCAGAACATGCAAGCGCTGCTTGAAAATCACTGTTTAAGAGATGCTTGAGTCTTGAAAGTTTTCTGATACAGTAAAAATCAAAAATATAGTAGTGTAAGTAAATTTTCCATAAGAGTAAGGAATGAATCACTGTTGCAGTAGCCTTAGCTATAATGCCATGTATAAACATAAATGTTCTCACTCTGGCAATACACATAAAAAAATGAAGGGGATGGAGGGAATGAGCAGCTACTATAGCAGTGATTTACTTCAACATCTACTTACACAACTGCACTATGTTCATTCATACTTCACTACAGCACTAGCTTTAGCATATGAATAGATTGCCATAGCTTATGGAGATTGGGAAAAGGAAGGATGAAGGTCCAGGAACCACTGGAAAATGGTCCTAACAAAGCCTGTTCTAGACCTGATAAAGGAATCTAGTTTGTAGTGCTTTGTAAAAGGTATATTTAGAAACCCTGTAGAGTTCACCCTTTTCCAAAAAAGCCACAGAAGAATCCAACACCCTTGTAGAATGAGCCTTGACCCTGCCTGGAATTTCTGTGTTATGGTGGGAATAACAGAAGAATAGCAAGAGAATAACCATCTGTTTTGATATGGCTTGACTGTATCTCTTACCTTCACAGGAGATAAACAGCAGCTTTCCTGAACAATTTAGCTCTGTCAAGCTTTAACCTAATGTGTCTGTACACGACCAGAGTATAAAGAATCCTTTCTCTCTCATGTTTAGGTTTTGGAAAGAAGAGAAGGAGATGGATGACTGACTTAAGGTAAATTCTGAAACCACTTAAGTCCTAAATGAAGGATTTGTTCTCAAGAAAATCCTGTCTTTATGCAAGAAAATCCTGTCTTTATGGAACACCAAATAGGGTTGACCCACCATAAGAGCTACTCATCTTAGACACTGTTTTTGCAGATGTCAGAACAATAAATAATACTGTTTACCAAGTTAAGAACCTTAAAACCTCCCAATGAATTGGTTCAAAAAGAGCCAGTGTTAATATTCCCCAAGAACTAAGTTCAGATCCCAAACAAATGCTAGCTGTTAACCACGTGGACCCAATGCAAACACCCCTTTCAAGAAGGACACTGCACTGAAACGGAAGGATCTCTGAGCACACATGTTGAAATGGCTGAGAGATGACCCTTGCTAGAGGGGAGAAAAAAGGTCATAGGATAATGAGTTGTACAAATATTGCAAAACCTGCATTACAGAAGCCCTGAAAGGGATCTGGCTCTAAGTGCGGCACCAACTAGAAGATCCTAGCCATTTACTCCTTTAACACCTGCTAAACAACGTAAGAAAAAAGATGCCTTCAAGGTATCAAAATTGAATCTTCCAGGCAGCTGGTGATAATAGTTTCAGTCAGGTTGTGTCTATCAAATACTCTCAATCTTGTGTGAATACGTGCATCCATTCTATTGTTTAGCGTGTAGCAATTGCATTTGACCAATTCCATAAGAAGGGAGAAAGTACAGTTGTGCAAGTAAACATACCATAACAGTAGATGTTCGAATGATCTCTGCTGCAGTAGCCTTAGCTATATTGGTTAAATCCCGCTACATATACAACATCAGTGATGGAGGGAGAGAGCATCTACTGCAGCAATGATCATTCTAACATTTACTGTTACTTACATGGGTGTACTTTCTTTTTCATTAAGGTCACTGCTAAAGTAGCCTTAGCTATATGAGTAGATTACTATAGCTTAGGCTTACTGAGAGAAGGAGGAAGGAGTTCCTTGAGAATGGTCCTAGCAAAGCCTGTCATAGACCTGGAGATGGTTTCTAGTTTATAGTGCTTTGTAAAAGTAGGCACTAAGGACCAAGTTGCTTCTTCTAAAATACTTCCACAATCTGGCCCTTTCAAAAAAACACAGATGAAGCCAAGGCCCTGGAAGAATAAGCCCTGACCCTGCCTGGAATTGCCTTGTAATGGTGCGTATAACAAAAGCAATTACTGCAATAGACAACCATTTGGAGACGGTCTGCTTTGTCATGGGTTGTCTGTTTTTTACTATCACCAGAAAAGAACTGATCAGAGATTCTGGATGATTTTGTTTTGTCAAGATAGTACTTATACTGTCTGTGGGCATCAATGGTATGGAATATACTTTCTCCCTTATTTTAAGGTTCTGTAAAGAAGACAGAGAAATGGATAGCTTGGCTTAAAGTAAACTCAGGTACCACTTTAGACATAAATGAAGGATTAACTCTATCTTTATGGAAAATGAGATAAGATTGACCCACCATAAGAGCTTGCAACTCAGATACTCTTCTTGCAGAGGGCAGAGTAATCAGTAGCACTGTTTTCCATGTCTATATTACCATGTCGACAGGGCTGTTCATCAAATGTCCTTACATCGACACATGTGTACCGAAATACCTAAATGTTGAACGGCCACAAAAGCAATTTTTTTTTTCCCAGGGAAAAAAATCGCTGGGCCAACAAAAAACAACACAAACCGACAGACACAATAAAGTGGGGGGCTTCAACACCCATACCCCCCCAATACACCACCCCTACTTAAATATACCAATTCAGAGATCACACTACAGTGGAAGAAACAGCAAATTCCCAATGACCAAGCGATTTTTTTTCCCTGGGAAAAAAAATCGCTTTTGTGGACATTTGACATTTAGGTATTTTGGTGTACATGTGTCGACGTAAGGGCTTTCGATGAACAGCCTGTTGTCATGGCAATATAGAGCCTGTTTTCCATGTTAAGAACCTGAAGTCAGCCTGGTGAGATGGTTCAAATGGAGCAGGAATTATTTTTTTCAGCACAACAATTATATCTTATCTAGGAGCCACTTGTTTTCCAGGAGGTTTACTATATAACACCCCTTTCAAAAACAGTTTGATGTGAGATTGCATTGAAAAAGGGGGGATTCATGTTCAGACATGCTGAAATTGTCATCAAATGAATCCTGATGAAGGAATAAGGCAGGCCAGAGGATAGTAACCCATAGAAATAATGTAAAACCAAAGAAACACTACCCCTGGAAGGGTGCTGATTCCTGATTATGGCACCAACTAGAACATATTTTCCATTTGCTAATAAATGATTTTCTAGTAGCTGTGTTTCTTGCCTCTTTTAATACCTGCTTCATATCCTCAGAAAATAAGTGCTTAAAAAGTATTGACCTTATTACATCCAGAAATTTAGTTGCAGTTGTTTGGGGTCAGATGTATCAAACACTCCTTGTTCTGTGTAAGACCAGTCTGTGAGGAAACTTGTGATAATTTCCCCTGGTCATTTCCAAAAGAAGGGAGAACTACTGTTGCCAGGGCCAGAAGGAAGTCACCACAATGATCTTTGTAGAGTCATCCTAAACATACCTCTCAACCTGGAAACATCAAAAATCTGGACAAAGGCTCAAGAAAAATAGGTACAAAGTTGTGCGGTGATTATCATAAAATTTGCATACATAATTACATAGTCCTGCCCTATGCAATGGAATTGTGGGATACCAACTTTCAACTGCAAACTGAAGAACAGACAACCAAAATATGGCCCCCAGACCCTGTAGGAAATGGTAACCATTTTTTTAAATGTGTACCAACGATGTTCACTGGGAAGAGAGAAGATGAAGAACCTTAAGATTCTGTTTTTGGTAATTCACAGTATGTGAGTTTTGTGGTAAAACTAGGGCATTTAATGGTAGGCAATATTCTAATCTTAGCAAAACAATATTATAGTTTGCTAGGACTGCCAAAAGTCATTCTCTGTGGCCTGCTGATCAGTGGCATAGCTAGAGTTTGTCCCACCCGGGGCTGTCTTTGAGTTTGCTGCCCTTCCCCCCCTCACAAAATCATGGATGAATGGGGAGGCCCCCCATACACAGCCCTCTCCCCCTGCAGCCATTCCAGTGTCACATTACTTGGCTATTTCACCCCATTTACCATAAGCACTGTAATATGCATACTGCTTTACTTCTACAAGGATTATTTGGATTTCATTGAAAACTTTTATTTTACATTTTATAGCACAAACACTAATAGACATCTAGATACAACTATAGTAGAACACACAAATTAATGCAAACCACCAAAAAATGAGACCAGTGAATAACAGCTCTACTTTCCTGAATAAAATTTATTCCACAATACAAATTTCTCTAGCGCCTCAGCCACAGCCTTTACAGAGTAAAAATTCACCTATTAAAACAAGCTCTTTTTATATCATTATTTAACACTCTGATTAATCAATTAAACAATTAATTAAGATGCAATCACCCTTTATGGTGGTTTGCACTAACAGACATCTGTTAAACAAAGCAATACAGTCTCACAATGAAAATAGATTTAGCATTAAAACGTATTTGCCCTTGCAACTCACATTCATTGAAACAGCATTGAAATCCACATTCAAAGAAAATGCATCTGGCCAGTGGCAGATAAAGATTACATCTGCGCTCTTTTCAAACCATAGTTTCCTTGCACATGAAACATACATGTGTTCTTTGATACACCTTCCTGACTGTATTAAATTATATTCCTTGTATGATATAGAACACTTGTTAGAGTGTGTTTTAAATTTATTGTTTTGAACATTTTTCCAGTAAGCAATGAAACAAAATGCATGAACCAGTTCAATTTAGAACAACCAATTCAGAACATTTCCATCATAAAAGTCTACTCCAACTTCTACAATCCACCAGTATCGGTAAATATGTACAATCTCTGCAGAAGTAAAAGTCATCTAAATAATTCCACATTAAAGAGATCTGTAACTAACGAAGAGGCTGCTGCTATCAAACAACTTTATATTTCAGTGTTTCATCTACAAATAAAGTGCTTGTTGCCCTTGAGTAATAAATTGCCTATGTTACATTAAAAAAATAATAAGCTAGTAATATTGCAATAGGGAATGGATGGCAAACTGATAACAAGTTCATAGTTACTAGGTATCTCCACCAAATAGGACATTCTCAGGACTGCAGCATCCAACCCCTTTAAAAGTACAACACAGTACAGTACAGCAATCCATTTACATACTGTGGGAGTCGAACCCACAGCTTTCTGCACCAAAAGCAAGCACTCTACCTGTTATGCCAAGTCTGTTCATGTTATTAGTAGTACAAGCAGCAATAAACTTCTCTCCCACTGAAGAAATATGCAGCACAAAAAAATCTGGAAAAAGCCAAAATTTATTGGAGGGGGGGGGAGACAAAGGCCCAAACCAGGGACACATTTTAAATATTGCATGTATAATCTTCAAAAAGTTGCTAGAATAAAATGTTTTGTATTACCATGCCTTTCCTGAAAGATAGGAAGATTGAGGCTTAAATGGCTATCATTATTTAGTGAATTAATTTCTCACTGATTTGCCAGAAAACCTCAAATTTTAAGAGGAACAGACCAAATGTAGAATCCAAACATTATGTAAAACTTTGGACAGTTGAGAACTATGGACTTAACTCCTTAAATCGCAAGTGGAGGTGGTATGGGTAGAGACTTTAGGCTCTTTCTCCTTGTACTTAAGGTACAGGGTTTGAGTCTGCATAACTCTAACCACCAGTTATACCTAAGTGGGGCATTTTTACACACATTCTGCTTAAGAATATAGATTAATACACACACAGTCTGCTTAAGAATATAGATAGATTAATGCCAACAATAAAATAGATGGTGCCTGTGAGCTGCTGCCATTGCCAATAATGAACTGGAGCGGCCACAATAGCGAACCACTCTGCTTCACAATAAAATAGATGGTGTCCACGAGCTGCTGCCAATAACAAAATAATGAACCACTCTGCTTAAATAAAATAGCTGCTGCCAATAATGAACTATACACACCGAAAGTAAACTAGTGTATCAGATACCTTAGCACATTTGAATTAGAATGGAGCGGCCTGTTTTCTTTTTCTTACCTGGGAACCCATTTCTCATCCTGACCTGTGGGTTGCGGGCAGCATGTGTGTGGATGCTGGGAGACTGAAACTTAAATTTGCACAGCTGCATTTGCTCCTATACTCCCTCCAGTCTGACTGAGTCCAACAAAGCTGATGTCATCATGCATGCCCCTATAGGCTGGTGATGTGTGGTGACGTCAGCCATAAATTTAAAGTTGTAACACAAAAAATAAATAAGCAAAAAAAAATCAGGAATTAAAGGGGCCACTCGGGAATTTGTAGCACCCCATTATTTTGCCTTCAAAGTCGGTAAATACAAAGGAATTCCATACAATTGAGAGGTATGATCCTAAATCTTCAGAATGAGCCTGGATATTAATGGAAAGGGTGCAAAAGCATACAGGAATATTCTGGCCTATGGAACAGAAAAAGCATCTGTCTGCCATTCCTTCTTCCTTAGAATCCTGGAGCAGAATTTTAAAAAGATGTATTTGAGGTGCTCTTCACAGCTGGATTAATTCCTGGATGACCACCTGATTCAATTTCCATTTGTGAAGGTATGCCCTGGACCTGCTCAGCTTGTCAGCAATGCAATTTTGCTCTGACAGTATATAACATGACTGTAGTGTGAGATTGTGCTAAAAAGTTATATCCCAGGCTACCACTGCTAGACTCCACATAAGACCCATAACCCCCCCATTTGTTTATGCACCATATCAATGTTCTGTTTTCTGTAAACATTTATATTGGAGGATCATAGCTGAATGACAGACAGAGAGAGAGAGTTGAGAGCATTTATAAATGCCAGCATCGCCTTTACATTTATGTATTTTGTCTGACTTTGTTGTTCCAAAAAGCCTGCACTTTTATCTCCATAGACACTGCTCCCCAAGAAAAGTCTAAGGTGTTTGTTGTTACAGACTATGCTGGACCTGGAAGAGAAAATGGGAGACCTGGATATTGTTTTATTTGGTCTCTCCACCTCAAAATTTCCCTTTTCACAACTGGGACTGAATGGAATCTGGAATGTTACGGCATGTAGATGTTGTACACATACACATTTTAGGTACCACTGATTTTTCTCATATGGAGTCTTGCTAGAGGAATCAAGAGAATCATAAAAGTCATGACACCCAAAATTCTGGGATATTCAGTCACTGAGACCATAGCCTGAGTGGAAAAACTCTGGAATATATCTACATACAGATCCACTTTTTCCACTTGGAAAAAAAGGCTCTTTGAACTGAGGTATTTAGGAGATACCCCAGGAAGGCAATCATGTGAATGAGCTGAACAAGACTTTTGTGTGTTCTTGTGAAAGCCCAGTATGTGTAGAAGATCCATCATCCACGTGAGAGATTCATGTCATATTGAAAAAGAGTCCACAAAGATAAGCAAATCATCTACATAATGAAAAATGTGAATACCCTGCAGTCTACAGTAGGCTATCACAGGAGATAGACACTTTGTGAATACCCATGCAGCAGTGAATAACCAAAGGATAATGCAGAAAACTGATAGTGAGAGCCAGACACAGAAAACCTTAACAAATGTCTAAAATCTGGATCTATAGGAATGTCATGATATGCATCTTTTAAGTCTGATGTCACCAGGAAACTCACATGGGGAATGAGGAATAACTGGTTGTCAAGGGATAACGTTTAGAACATGGGCAATACCACAAACAGATTTAGAAAGGAAAGATCCAGAACTGGTCTCCAGGAATCTTCTTTCTTTAACACCAGTAACATCCTTGAGTAAAACCCTTCTCCTAGTTGAGAAAGAGGGACCACTTCTATCATTCTGTGAGAAATTAGATGTTGAAAGGACAGGAGGAAAATGAGGAGGTTGGTCTGGCTGGATCAGGGTAATCCCTCAAAAAGGAGGGAAAGACTCCCACTGGCATCTGTAACCATGGTGGACTACTTTCAAAATGCATCTGTCTAAAATTATGTGTTGCCAAAGACAGAAATGGAAGTTTGAGACTTTCTGAAAGGATTAAGGATTTGCCAAGGTGGGTGAGGGAGGGGAGTTTTGTTAGATAGTAATGCAGGCTTATTAAGCTCTGCTTCATTATGGGGTGTCCCTCCCTTCTCTTTGGAACCTCCCTGCCATTACTGTTTAAATGTTTTCCTACCAGAAACTTGCTGTGTTTGTTTATTTTGCTTTTTGAAAAACGTTGTGGGAGGGGCAGCATTAAACCACTTGATAAACATGGAGAAGGAAGGCTGAAATAAATTTGACATTACCTACTCCTATCTCATTGCACTTTTTAAGGACCTCTGCAGCAGATGGCCCAAAACCTAATTCTGTCAAAGAGAGAATTCAACATTTCAGCTTTAACAACTTCTGGACTGTTTTAAGCACACAACAAAGTAAGCCTCCTCATGCTGGGAACAGTGGTAGCAGCCTGCGAAATGGCAGCACCAGAAACATAAGCACCTTTTAAACAGTGGTTAGCCACCTGAGACACAGAAGCAATTAAGTTACACATAGAAGAGAAAACAGATATAAAATTCATCATGTTCTCAAAAGAGGCAGTCATAAACTTTAATATATTATCTTAACAGCTGTGAATTCTAAAAATAAGTGTTGCAGCAGAATATACGTTTTTTTCAGATTTATCATAAATCTTCCCTTCCTTGTCAGAGGAAGTGGGATTGCTTTTAACCAGATGATTAACAGCAACTGATTTTACCAGAACAATAGCTGCGGAGTCGGATCTATATCCTTTCTTGGGGGCAGCAAGCTGGCTGTCAGGAAAATTACAGGCTGTGAAAAAATATTCTCCTATGCTGAAAGAACAAGAGGAATTTGAGAAGGTTTAGGAAAATCAGGTTACTATAAATCATAATACTTCTTTGGGAACAGTGGAAGGTCATTATGTCTCCACTGAAACAACTGTTTCATTTTATTAATAGTTTCAGAAAAAGAGAATCCTTCAAGGTGACTGGGAGAAATCACATTATCCTCAAAATCTAAATCAGAATCCCAAGGAGGCAAAATATAATGTGTCCCTTCACAATCATTTTATTGTTCAAGATCTTGAGCATATTCAGAAAATGAATAATCTTTTTTTCATTTACCAGAAACAGCTGAACAGTAAGGGCCAAGAGCTTGAACTAAACCCTGAGCCAAGTGCTATAAATCACTCCAGACCAAAGTGTTCTTTTTGCCAAGAAGTTCTGAAGAAGCAGCCCTACCTTTCCAAGAAAAAGTTTCCCCAGAGATAGGCATTGCCATCTGGCTAAACATGAAGTCATTCCCTGCTGTTTCAACTAGGACCAACAAGAATGGTTTTCTCTTGCCCAGCAGGAGTATTCCAAAGGGTGTGTCTAATCAGCAGTCCATGGACTACACCAGAAGGAACCAACTGCATACCTCTCACCTGTACAGATTTTCACAGAATGTCCAGATATTGGATTCATGTTTTGGTTCCCTTTTTCATAAAATTGTGGTTTTCATGAAATTAGTGGCAAATCATTAAGGGCTGAAGTTAGAAAATAATGACAGCCATTTTAGTTTCAGCCTTCATATCCTTCAGAAAATTCATGCTAATTCAAAACTCATTATTCTATCAACTTTCTAAGTTTGTAAGAGCAATAGTTAAAAAGTGTCCCTATTTTTGGTCCCTTGTCCCACTTTTATTTATGGCTTTATCCAGATTTCTTGTTCTAAGAGGTTGGGAGGTATGGAGCCAAGGAAAAAAATGACTGGTCTGAAGGAAACAGAAATGGCCACAGCAAAGTGATCCATTTGTGACTGAGATACTTTAGCAGCTCAATGTGATAACAAAATCTGTTTATTAGTTTTCTTATTTTTGAGGCTGGAAGAAGGAAGAACTAAGGAACTAATAGCTTGTTCAATAGTAAAGCCAAAAAAGAAGCATAATTCGCAGGGAGGCCTGGAAGCAGCAGACTGTAAAACAGTTAGGTAGTAAAACCACTACTTTTCACACAAAAAAAGGAAAAGCATTTTAAACAATTATGCCAGCCCCCCCCAAAGTAAAATAACCCAAATTTTACCAATGAAAAAGTATTTTTAAGTTTGTATTAGAAACTCGCTTCTACAAAAGCAAAAGTGACACTCCTGTTTAAAAATTACTAAAAGTCACAGTCAAAAACACTTTCTCCTGGTTCAGAATTAATAATTCCATAGAAAAGGTTCCTTTCCCGATATAAAATTCAAACAAGGATTTTTTTTAGAGAAGGGATCTTATCTACCAAGCAATAGAAAGTGATAACTAACCATCGATCCTCGAAAACCTGCAAGAGAAGCACTAAACTGTGGCCAGGAAGGTCTGAGGGGCTTGGCACCAAAAATACTATTTTTCTTTGACTGAACTGAGTAATGGTTTGGGTGTGTGGAAGATGCCCTTGAAGTTTTAGAAGTTGGCAGGCTGTTGTATCCTATGCAGGATACAACCCATATAGCTAAGGCTACTGCAGCAGTGACTATAATGATGAAAATCAGATTTTAAATACTGCTGTTATATACTTGGGAAGTTGGTAGCATAACAAGTTCTGTGTTGTCTAGGAATATTCTGATGCTATGAAGTCTGAAACTTACATGCCTGTCACTATTTAGTCAATGCAATTCACAACATTTTGTCTGAAAACCACAAATTGTACTAGGAACAGACCACAAATATGTGGTAAAAATCAGGGAGAGTTGAGAACTCTGCCTTCTACATGCATGTAGACTCTCTCTCACACACACACAGACACACACAGACACACACACACACACACACACACACACACACACACACACACACACACACACACACACACAGTGCCACACACACACACATACACAGACTCATACACCCACGACCACTACTCTTCTCTGCACTTTCCTAAACTTACCTGCAGCACTGCCTCCCTCACTGACTAGGCTGGGTGACTTCATCATTTTGCTGGAGTTAATTTTCGTGGTCAGCCATACTAATTTATACAGCAGTGTAGACTGCAATTACATGCATTGCTGGGGAACAGCATGGGGCTAATTAACATCAGTTGCTGCCCCAGACTACCTCATTATCCTTTAGCATGGCCAGCAGGACCTCCCACCCCAGTGATTCTTCGATTGTGGAAATCACTGCCATAGGTCAGTCTTTGAACTGGAAAGGGTTACTGTGAGGGGTCTGCCACTCACAGAAGAGCTTACTGCTCATGGTAACCTTTTCTGAATCCCAGCTCTGGATCCTGCCATAATCACTAGAAACAAATCAGGAAATTCTGTAATTATATTGCTTAACTTAAATAAATATGCTAAATAAAAGAATAGAGTGAGCAGGTACATGGCTACAGTGCAGAATGTAGAACCAGGCTGTTGAAGAAATGTCTGTAGTCTGTAAAGGCAATGGCATTTTTGTTTGTTTTAGTTAAAAGTGAATTTACATGCTCACTGAACGTTAAATAATGATTCCATCAAGGAATAAGGCTGAGCCTGCCTCCTGTATGACTGAATTGTCAGGTGATGTAATGTTAGGTCTAACTGCTGCAGAGAAATTGTCAGAAGTAACCTTGGATGCATAACCTCTGGTGATAAAAGAATTACCTTTGTTGGCGGTGTTAAAATGTAAACCAACTCATCCATGTATGAATGGAATTCAGGCTATGCAGTAACTTAGAATTAGCAAAGATACAGAATTTTCAGAAAATAGGATACTGGTAGGTAAAGCATCTGTGGAATGTCAAAGTTTGTTGTCCCCCAATGTCTATTCATGTTATTAATAAACTATTGAACAGAAGTGGTTGTAATAGAGACATTTGCGTATATTGGATGTTACTGTAGAGGGGAAGAGTCGGTATCACTATACTGGCAGACAGACATATGCATGTTTTCTCAGTAGCTGCTGAGCCACTTACAGGGGATAACTGACAGCCTATATCCTCCAAGGGTGTCGAGTGATGACTAACCATCAGATGTCTTTGAAAGATCCAAGAAAATGGATCCTACTAGCTTACAGAGGCTAAGGTGAGAACATATGAAATAAACAGCATCTAACAGAGAGTATCTGCATCAGGAGTAGGTCAGAAGTTATGATGTGAGCCAGAACTAAGCTTATTATTAGCTAAATTCTGACAATGCTTTGCAAGCCTACATTTCTGAAAGTGGTTTTCAACAAGGGACACAAGTCACAGGAGAATAGTTGTTTAGGGCTGATGAAACACTGCCTATGTGTAATGGTAAAATACCATTTTTTCCAGACTGAGGAAACAAGTTCTTACTTGATTGAAAGATTTAAAAGAACTGATAATTGGTAAGCTATGACACATAAAAATATATTCAAAAATTCTATTATGTTTAGACACTGAACCAGATTTTAATTTATGAAGCAATCTATTCAACATAGTTGATAAAATGGTCCATAGAGAAAAGTCTAAGTACTGTCAAAAGATGACCTGAGGAGTGGCATAATGCACCACTTGAGAGGCATTGTCTTATGCCATGGGCTTTAGAGATTAATTTCAATCCATTACATTTTCTGATTGTTTACTGTAGGCCATGAATATGAAGGAGTTAAATGTGCAACTCATATCAGAGCTGCATGTTAGACAGCTACTTAAACAAGGGTGGGAGGGTCTGTATTGTATACGCAGGTTACTCTGTCATCTGTTGTACCTATATTTGATGTCATTTTTCACTTGGCAGCTGATAAAGTTGTAAGCCCACTGCTGTTGGCTGCAGTTTGCCTGTCCTTAGGCAGAAGGCTCTACTGCATTTAAGCTGTGTGCCCCGTGGTTTCTTCTCCATCAACCTTGTACTCAAGAACAGTGTCCTGAGCTGCTCAACAGTGACAAAATAAAAGAAACATGAGGAACCTTGTCATGTGTCCCTAGTGGTTACCTCAGGTAGGAGCTGGTAGGTACATGGACTAGCAAATTAAAATAAGACTGGGTACTGCAGTTGGTTTACTATCATAATCTTGAAACCACTTCCATAGAGTGAGCACATTGTCGAATGAAAATACAGAAAAATAACAGCATCGAAAAGGCACAACACCAAAACCGGTAATGTCGACCTGTCCATATTTGACAAAGTCGACATTACCCAGCATACCTTCCCTTCCAGTCAATTTCAGCTAACATTGTGGGGGCTGCACCCCACACACACCATCTTAATTATATATACAAACAGTGAGGAAATGGGTGCATTTCCCGATCCCCACTGTACTGCAATTTCAAAGCCAAACGTCAGCTTCACAACAGCGAATGCACACTAGCATTTACTTTTGTGGTGTTGACCATTTTCAGTTCGGCCTTCCGTGAACTGGACAATTAGCTTTTTGTCTATCCCCATTTGATGGAATGCCGTCCGTGTAAACCACTGCAGTTAGTAAGCTACAATATGAGAGGGTAGGTACTGAGGTTAGTACACTAAAGTAAGAGGGTGTATGTACTGAGATAGACAATCTTTAGTGTAGTACTCATTTTGATTACAATTATCAGTTGCTATGAAAGAAAGAGATGGAAAGTGTCTACACTGCAAAAGGACAGACTCTTGTGTAATGTATATGCTTGCAAATTAAGAATTACACCATGTTTTGGAAGGGATGGGGGGTCATAGTTCAAACTGGAGCAGTTTGCTGACTTTCTTTCTGTAGTCACACTGGAAAGAAAAGATTTTAATCTGATTATACACCCATTTTAGATGGATGCAAAGATCAAATAATTATCGTAACACTAGATCCAGAAATTTCCCCACTAACAGCAGAACTCAGGCAATTAAACATTATCTTGGCATGTAAAACTTTCCCAGGCTACCAGAGCCTATCTCCATCCCATAATGCCCCTTGAGTGATTCCTTTTTTTAATATATCATCGGCCATTCAAAGCAGAAAAAGAATACTTATTTTCATGGCTTTAGACTTGCTACACCAGACGAGGTGGGTAGGAGAGTGGGTGTCTTGCCAAGGATGGGCCTGCTTTTCTAGATCTGTTTTTATAGTAAGTATATAACTTTTATATCTTGCAAGAGGAGGTTCATATTTGGCAACAGCGGGATATGATGCCAATCTTATCCTCTTGGAATGTCTCACCTTTGACAGCCTACCCTTTGTAACAGTTACTCAAAAGGAAGACCTGGACCTGAATATTACATTCAGCTTATAGTGGCATGCAAAATTGCTGATGGAAGATGAGGTAGCTGCTACACAATTATCATCTAAAACTGTATTTCACAAAAAAGCTAGGAATGTAGGAGCTGTTCTTATAAAACGAGTCTTAGGATATGAAGAAAGAGGCTGACTGTACTTGCTATAAAAAAAAAAAGAATGCAGTTATTGATGATAAACTAATACACAGTGATACAGGTGACCTTACATCCCTAGATCTACACCACTTTGGCTTTGTAAAAGGCTGTTCTTGGCTGCTTGACCTAGATATGAATTTTTGAATAGGATTCTGAGGTCACTGATGGGGCCTGCAGACAGTGCTGCCAAAATGGACCTTTAAAAAACCACTGACATTGTTCCATATGCTGAAATTGTAGGCAGACCCTCCCAACCCAACATTAACCCATACATACTGCCAAGAAAAGTTATGGAAACTAGGTAAAGGTCCTCTATAAGCACAACAAAGTAAATCTCAAAGAAAACTAAAGAAGACCAACCACACACAGCTGTAACGCAACTTTAATAAAGAGTAAGTGCTTTCACATCCACAAAAACAATGATTAATTATAAACATTCTAATTAATTTTAAAGGAAAACCCAAACAAGAACACGCTAACCCATATACACAACTACCTATTCACAAGTTAAAACTGCATTCAACTAATCATTGTTTTTGATTAGTTTAAGCATTTTATAAATACTGGATGTTGATTTTATTGTATTTGAGTCTGAAGAAGTGTCCATGTGGCTGTGAAAGCACTTATTCTTTATTAAAGTTGCTTTACACCTGGCCATGGTTGGTCCTCTTTACTTTTCTTTGAGATTAACCCATACATTCACTGGATAGGTATCTGGCGAAGTCCATACCATTTAGGTCAGAGATGTTTGCTCCAGACAGAAAAATATCATCAGCCATGTTTCTCAAGACTTTGTACTGAGCTTTCCTCTCTTTGAAGTATAATTCTTTGGCACAAAAGTTAATATCAATGGCCTATGGCTAACCAAGTTTGCAGATGATTGCAATCTCAGGACAGTTAACAAATCCCATTTGATATTCAGATTCTCCATCTAGCCAAACAAATGCTTGGTGTGTTAATCATGGGCTTCACCATCAATTCCAAGAAATGCATTATAGTTTCTTTTGGTAAATGTGCCATTATTCCAACTTTGCATATAGATAATGTTCCTCTTAAATCTAATACCATCATCAGGGATTTGGGTAGCTTTGTTAACAACAGATTATTCTGTGGTGGTTAGAAACCCCCACTACCTTGCACAGCTGATCCTGCATGGCATCTCCTCAAAGTCCAAAGAAATTATAATCCTTCTTTATTCTTCCCTTATTAGATCCATCATTGAATATAATGCATCCTTCAGCATGTATTCCACTAAGCACTTAAACCAGCTTGAATGACCTCATAATTTTATTTCCAAAAAGATCTCTAATCTCAGTGCCTGTAGTTATTCTGATAGATTAAAAGCTCTGTCCCTCTAATCAGTGTCATACCTACTCCTGAAGGGTGATGTAAGCTTTGCCTTCCATGCTATGAATGGTCCAAAAGTCTTTGAACGCCTTCACCTAAACAGAACCAGTATTAATGCAAACATCGGCTGAGGGGCACTAAACATAAATTACATCATCAAATGGTGTGACAGGTGCCTAACCCAGCAAACTCCCCATTTATGGAATATGTGACCCTTACATATAAAGCAGAGTATTTTATGAATGTATGTATGTATGTATGTATGTATATATGTAGTTATTGATTGATTGATTTGAATTTGTTTACCAGGATAGTCAGAATGAACCAAAGGCCCAGGGAGAAAAGATCCACATAAAATATACATATGAAATATGTCAAAAGATTTTTAACATACACAGAGTTTTTACAATAACATTCATGTTTTAAGGTAAGGAACAAAACAGTAACCATATAATGTAAGAATATATTTGCTCTTCCAGTTGAGTTACAAATATTTGCAACAGAAAAGTGAACTTGAGAAAAGGAAAAGAGGGTCATTTGGTAAATGAGAAAAGTAATGAGAAGGGGCAATGTTAAAATGAGAGAAGAATTGGTACGTTAATTAATTAAGGACGATTCTGTGAGTCAGGCAGGACATGTCTAGAGAAGGAAATTGTGGGAGGGGTAGTTGTAAAAAAGATGGACAGGGATGAACTTTGTTTTATGTGGATGATGAGTCTGTTCTACAGCAGCAGTATCCTCTGCAAGGTATACCTCTCCCTCCAGTCAGTTCTGTTGATGTTGCAGAGGAGGTTGAGATCCCTACACTGAGTATTTCTGATGCCATTTAACTTGGTCTGCAGTAAATCAATCAGTATTGGGTCAGAAGACGCCTTGTATGCCAGACACAGGTCACCTCTTAGCAGTCAGTAGGATACCGAGTACAGTGACAGAGCTTTGAGGTTGTTCATCGAGGACATGTTATTTAGGCCTTATTTTCTTTTAGTAAGGTATCTCTGTGGGTGTTCCAGTTGTTACATGTGTCTGGCAGATACATGCCTAAGGGGCATTATATTCAGTGATTGGCCTAGTGATGGCAGAGTAAAGGGAGATAATGACATCCCTAGATCTAGACACAATCCCTTTGTTTATAAGCTGTGCAATATAGAAGGGCTTTCTTAGAACAGTGGACACATGTTGGTCAAAAGTTAGTTAGTCATTGTCCACATAAGTTCCCAAATCCCAAATAACTGCATCAACTCTTAAGAGCATATTGTCAATATGTTAGTTCCTTGGGATATATGACTTCCCAAAGGATACAGTAATGACTTTTTGGCATTTAGCTTTAGTCCACGATTTTGGCACCAGTTATTTATTTAGGACAACTCTTCCTGCAGGTTGGCCAGGTCATCTGGGGATTTAATGACTGATCATAGCTTACAGTCATCTGCAAACTTAGTCAGCCAGTGTCCTTTAGGACTGACTTTTACTTAATAAATGTAGATGCCAAACAAGTGAGGTCCCAGCACAGAACCCTGAGGGACTCTACTGTTGACTAATCTCTTTAGGGAGGCAACGTCCCCTATTTTGATTTCCTGCATTCTGTCTGTGAATCAGCTGGCTCTCCAGTGGGTGATATAGGGTTTTACTCTCAGTTTATTTAACTTTTCTACTATGCCTGAGTGGAGAATTGTGTCTAAAGTCTTGGCCATTTTTATTAAGTTTAATAAAACCGGTGTTGCTGTTTATTGTGTGCTGAGCAACTGTACAGTTACTTCCTAATTCCATGTCATCAAACCCACCTTCAGATGAAGCATTAGTGGGGGAAAACAGTTTTGTGGTGGGCTGGCTTGTTTTCTGAAGTCTGCAACAGATTGCATTACAAAGTAACTAGAATGCAGCACAATCAGTTACTCAGTCAGACAGTAAATCAATAAATAAGAGAAAGGTAACAAAAGTAAGATGGAACAGGATGAGATTATAATGTCCACATCAGCTGTGCGGGACTCTGTAGAAGAGTCTAAATGCTTCCTCTTCCATGTTGCCTTTATACACACAGTAAAAGGATGGAAATCAGACGAAGAAGATTTTCTCTTTGGAGTCAAAGTAGCCTGAAGGTACCTCAGTACATCTTTCTTGAATGACAAACTGCAGGGCCTAAGACTCTGCAAAATATATTCCTAGAGTGGAAGACAAGGCTATTATTAACAAAGGGTATTATGGGGGGTGGGGGGATACCATCAAGGAAAAGTGCTGGTGCAGAGTCAAAACCGATACCAATAATAGCACCAGTTCCAAACCAAACCAAAGGTTGGACTCAACAGAAGGCCTCCCTTCACAAATTTCTCATAATTAATATCAACACTACAACTATGGAGCCCCACATCAAAGTTGAAATCCTTGGAGCTAAGGACTCTAGTGCTATGGTGACCCCCTTGTCAGGTGCCAGGTCAACAACAGCAGAACCAGTGCGGGAAACGTAGTCTATATAATGATTAGGCAGGCTGCATTCTCCATGACATTTACAGTAAAAGGAGACAAAGATTTCTCAATTATTTTCATGGAAACGGTTTTAACAAAGGTCCCATACTCTTTGATACCACATTAGATACAGGACAGGAGATATACTGGTACATGTGAACCACATTCCTATTTTTTTTAGATATTCTACAAAATACTTGTACAAGACCTTTGCGGCTGGGAGTGCAAGTAGCTTGAAGTCAAAGATGTGCTGGGCTTGTTAAAACCTTTCTGAAAAACAGTTTCTGAAAACAAGGAGTTCTTATGTAAATACAATTGCAAACTGTCCTGATGGAGTACAGAAGAAGAAAACTGTACAGATATCATACTTGGATGTGATAAAGTTTCCAATAAACAAGCGCTAAACTTCTCATGCCTGTCTTATGTAGATATTTTCTCACTAAAAAGGCACTTATAGAATCCATGTTTCATACTGAAGTAAGGGTAGCCACCTAAATACAGCAACCAAAAATATTTTTTATCAAAAAGAGCTACAGTAAACTCTCAGTTAACTGGAAATCAAGCAACCGGCAAAAAAAAAAAAATCAAATAAATACAGTACATTATGAATAATTCAACTCAATTTTCATCTGGTGCACTTTCTGTCCCCCCCCCCCCCCCCCAGCCAGGCTTTTAATTACTGTATTTCAATATTAAAATCAAATCAATACAGTTTTTATGGTATGATATGGTTTAGTATAGGGTACAGTATTAGTTAGGCCTGTTTTTAATAGTAACTCTCAAGTAAACAGAAACTGCAGTTATCCGGCATCTACCAATCCCCATGGGTGCTGGTTAACTGAGAGTTTACTGTACCACACAAGTTCCTCCAAAACCAAAACAGAGAAACAACTTTAAGTTTACATTTTATAAACATCAGAAAAAGCTTAAAAACTGAATTAAGCACTTTGCGCAGCAACTAAAAGAGTTGTCACAACAATATATTCTTTAAGAAATTAGAAAAGCACTCAGTTGAAATAAGAATATGTGGCAGGCTTAAAATAAACTTCTAATGAAACAGCTTCCCAGCCTGCAACATTAAAGACATTAAGGCAGGTCTAGGCTCAAAACTCTAAAATTAGATTCGACCGGCAAACACTTGGCAAAGTAATCAGCAGAAATAGAGATGCCAATATAATTTGGAGCAGCCAGGGCCACCTAAACATTGACCAAGTACTGTACATGGCAACAAAGATCTGAAGACGTAAAGCAGTATGGTGCATTATGGGTAAGAGAGGCTACTAAGCAGTCTGGGAACATTTGGATGGCTAACACACCCTAATGGCTGTTGCCTTTGTCCTTCAAGTTAAAAAGGAAGAACACTCACTCTTATCAGACCAATTGTTTGGTCATTATGATTGTAATTTGAAAATCCACTCACTGTCATTCAGCGTACTAAGAATTAAGCATTTAGGCATGTTCATTAAAGACTAAATTCATTCCTAAAAAACACAAGTTTACATATTAAATAACTTATTCAAACTTTATTTAGTAGGCAAAGTTACTGGCAAAGGACACATTTTCATAAATACAGAGTTTATAATAATCAGTTTATGAACATTTACTAGTTGAAAACATTCAAGCAGAAGTTTAATTCAACTATCTCACATTAACATGTAACATTTTTAAAAAAAGTTTTGATAACAAGTAGTCCTCAGACCACTTTTCCTTTTTTTGCATAAACAAGTAAGAAAACAAGTAAAGACAATACAACTAAAAACAACTTATAAAACAAATTATTTTCCTAAAACGCAACAAATAACTGCATGCAATATTTACACGTTTGCCTGCAGTAGAAAAAATATCTTAAATTATTACAACTATATCAACATAAGTGAAAAAAAATATATATGGATGGCAATACAGCATCAAATAAAGATCTGTATACTTGAAGAATTAATAGTAGGATTATTATCAAATTTCTTCAGTAGTAACAGTACTTTAATCCAATACTTAAAGGTAGACATTTTTAGATGTTCTATTCTTCTTTAATTCAACCTCTTGAATTATTAGAAGAACATTACACATTAAAAGTATATATATATATATATATATATATATATATATATATATATATATATACATATACACATATAAGAACAGATTTTTTTATGCAGACACATAAAAAACAACTGTAGCTGATTTGCCTATGCATTTTTCTTCCAAGAAAATTATAAAATATGTATTTTCTTCAGCTGTTAAAGCAAAGCTCTAGGGCACTTTGATCTTTGTGTATCTAATTATGAACATTCTGCATCATTGTCATTACTACATCCAAAACATTCCATAAATTCAATGCCAGTACCTTATCATTTACCCATCTAAAGATGTGGCACGCTACCCTTTGAATGTTCACATAATCCTTACAGACTCTGAGTGAAAGTGCACATTCTCAGCTTCTGTTTCTTCGACAACATTTGGTCAACAGAGACAGATGGTCAACATATGCAAGATATTGGCATATTCCCCATTCCCCTTTCCTGAGGACTGTGCACTCTTGGAGTTAGTATATATAATTAGCTGGGGATGTTGATATAGCAAACACTTGCTATTGGTTTAACTCACTCTGGAGTATCCTCAGAGCATGCACACAATATGTTGACATGTGTTTCAATATTTGTATGTTGATATTCTGGACATCAGTGTTGTGCACATTTCTTCACAGCTAATAGATCCACATATTGATAAATAGATAGATAGCTATGGTTGCAGTTCATAATATCGAACATTCAAAATATAATATTCTTTTTTCATTGCTTTGCTGCCTGTGAGAATGTTGTGCAGTGGGGAGTGGGAATATTTGTGTATTCTGAGAGCTGATATATCCAATCAGGGAGTGCAGGGGGGTAAAGAGAGCTTTCTCCCTGCATAAAATAGTGTTTTTGTTTGTGGTTTTGTGATTCAGTCTTTTTACTTACACACACACACACACACACGCACACACGCACACACGCACACACGCACACACGCACACACGCACACATACACACACACACACACACACACACACACACACACACACACACACACACACACACACACACACACACACACACACACACACACACACACACACACACACACACACACACACACACACACACACACACACACACATATACACACACACAAAAGTTTAAAAAATCCAGCCACACATAAGTAAATATATAAAAACATTTATTAAATAGTGAACGATACACTTTATGATTAATTCATACTCAGACTTTCAACTTTTTAATTAGCTTCACAAATACAGTGAACCAACATAGGAGCAATAGGTTACTAACCTCTGCTATATTTCTCAATCTATCAAAGGCCTTTGATACAGTATCCCATGAAAAACTTATTCTCAAGTTAGCCACCCTTAACCTCTCTCACTCTACCCTTAACTGTTTTATTAGTTACTTAACCAACTGTCAACAAGCAGTTAAATGGCAAAATCAATGATCCTCTTCTCTTCTCATCTCAGTCGGTATACCTCAAGGTTCTATTCTTGGTCCCCTTCTTTTCACAATATTTACAAATAGACTAAGCTCAGCCACCCAACATGCTACATTGGTTCAATACGCAGATGACTCTTTCCTCATATGCCCCACTCCATCCCTACCAGCTCTACTCAACAAAACCCAACAATCCTTTCTATATATAGAAAAAGATCTTAATAATTCACAACTGATTCTTAACGCCTCAAAAACAAAACTTATGCTATTCTCCAGTAGTAAAAAATCCATAAACACTACTTTCACCATTTACTCATCTAACAATACCCTTATATAACCTGTCAACTATTTAAAACTACTGGGAGTCACCATAGATAAAGACCTCAAATTTGATAAACACCTTTCCCTTACTATCAAGAAAGTGCACTTCAAATTGGGGTCCTTGTATAGAGTTAAGGCCTTCCTGACCCCTTCCACCAGACATGCCATCTGCAGAACTCATCTTCTATCCACCCTCTTATATGCCTCTCCCATTTTCACTAACTTAAGAAAATGTGACTTAAACAAACTAGAATTATGCTATTACAAGGTAGCCAGATTCACTACCAACCAACCTGGAAGAGCTCATCACTGCAAGGTACTGCAACAACTTAATTGGTTAGAACTTCCCAGCCTTCTAATCTTTAACTAACTACTTCTAACTCATTCTGCCATTTATTACCCTGAAAACTGTCCCTCTGTTAGTAACCTAGTTCAGCTTTACTCCAATAGCAGAACCCTTAGGTCTTCCAATAAATTGCTTTTGACAGCCCCTGTCCAACAATAGCTATGGGGATTCCCTATACTCATTTAAACTTGTCAAAACTTGGAATGATATACCTCAATATATACTTAATACTAACAATACTTTCAAGTTCAAACAGTTACTTAGGGAATACCTTAACAACACTTGGCTTTGCTCCTGCACTAAACCTGACAAGCAGTTCTACACCTTCCCATTACCTAGCTCACCCCTTCACTAAAGGTACCTTTCTACTAGGTTCTCTCTCCTCTAACTTTCTTCAATCCTTAAACTCCCACTGCTATTCACTCTGATGCTTTGTTATCCTCTTTTACCTGCCAATCTATTGCAATTCCTTACCTTAAAAGTCAGTTACTTCTGATTGCTCTAATTTGTTTTCTTTTTCTTTAAAATGTTTATTAATGCTCACTGTGCCAAACTACTTTCAACTGTTTTATTTATTATTTATTTTATTTTACATTTGTTGACCATTATATTAACGTCTGCTTAGGCTTGTCTATTTGTATTTTTGTTCTGTATTCACTATTGTATTCAAATATTCATTTGCTATGTTTTGTACATTGTATTATGGAGCTTTTCTCCCTCAGCCTCCACTGAAAATGGCCTTTGCTGACCGAGTTAGACTCTCCCAGTAAACAAATGAAAATAAATAAATAAAAGTAAATATTTTTTTTGCTATAAGCTCTCTGACACACATAGAAGCCAGTCTTTTTCTTTTTTCCTTTTTCCCTTTTTTATTTTCACACAAAACTGTTTACAATATATAAATATAGTTTCATATAGTTAGCAAGACCATTCTTAGTTAACAATCAATTTTATCTTTAGAGTGAAGTTTTAAGTTTTAACTATTTAAAATTTAACTTGTTTGTTAATCTTAGTTTAATGGAACAAATTTCATTATAGCAATGCAACACTGGCAGTAAACTTAGGAGGATCTTTCTTTTTTCCAAATGAGAGTAACTGCTTTCCTAACTATAAGTAAAAGAGCCCATAATAAAGGATACTGCGGTGCATTTATATAACCAGGAATTGGAGCATTTCTTATTAGGAAAGTATCAGGTATTATACAATTATCAAGCCAAACAGCATTAAAAAACTCTTTAATATTGTCCCAATATGTCTTATTTTTTCATAATCATAAAACAATATGATACTCTGCTTTTGTAATCTTGTCTGATCTCCAGCATGTTTCATCCTTTGTTTTAAATATTTTGTAGATTTTATGGGGAGTGAGAAACACTTTCTGTAAATATTTTCATGTAAACACTTCCCATGAGATATTAGATGAAGTTAAATCTACCAATTTTAGAATTAGTTCTTTACTATAGACATTGTTCACCTCTTCTAAACTGTATTGTGCATTGCATTTTCAAAATGTATCATATAGTTTGATTTCTAATTCTAAAGTTCATTTATATAGTTGGGATAAATCCCCATTACTACTAAGAGAAAAATATTTTAATAATTTAAGTTCAAGTGAATTTTCTTAGTTTCTCAGTCCCCAGGATTCACAAATTAGTCTTACACGGAAATGCCAGTCTAAGAGTAAGACGGCAGCGTGCCATACATATTAATGAGGGCATGCTGCCTCAACTCTAAGGCTAACACGGAGCATGCACGAGTGCAGAGGGTGTGTCAGACTGCCAAGCAGTCCAAAAATCCATGCCCTTGCAAATCTCTCAATTGGGAAATGTCAACTGACATGAGCGAATCCACTCAAATGTATACATACCCAACACTACACTCCCCCACATTCTAAACCCCTGTACAATTATAAAATGTAAAACTTTTATTTTTTTTTTATTATTCCTGATATAGCTGCCCATATTTGCGCGTGTTTGCATGGCTTTGCCCATTGCTTAGCTACAGTTAGCAGTTTAGACATCGAAGAGGATAATAAGAAACATATGCAAATTAAGCAAAATAGCAATAGCGTAGTGGTAGAGCCTTCACACAAAGAGGAGGCATTCTCGATTCGAGTCCCACCACTCCCCTTTCTATTTTCTGTTGGAAATCTGTATATAAAAATAATTCCTGACATTTATCATTTAAATTTTAGTAAAAAACATTGAAATGGCCTATGTAATAGTGAACAAATTTTATATATATATATATATATCTATATATATATATATATATATATATATATCTATATAAGAAGGTGAAATGGTTATGCATACTGATGAATGCATAAGTAACGTATCTCAAGCAATGTGAAGCACTGCTAAGCAAAGTTTACCAGTATTAAGCATATTTAAGTATAATTGCGCATAGCTTAGTACTGCTTTAACTAGCGCAATAGCTTTGCGCGGAGCTGAGCATCGCACAAACTAGTGCAAACAGAACATGTTTGCGTGCAGCTGTGCAACACGCTAACTAGCACAACATCGGGCAATGTCGGGCAACGTCGGGCAACGTATAGGACCATAGAGCAACATTGGGAAAATTTGAGCAAAGTCGGCTAAACACAGCCACACCTCCTAGCTGGTCTGGCCAGTAGTAAAATAAAAACAATGACAGGCCTCGAACCCGGGATACTGTGCACCATAATCACAATACTGAATCACTAAGCCATGACAGCTTTTCATAAGCATGCACTTTCAACACACACATACATATCAGTGGAAGTTTATCCATTGCTAAGCAGGTGTGCCTTCAGCTGAATTTTTTCAAAACTGGCCAATCACAAATAAGTGCAATAAATGATGCATATTTAAGCTCCATAGGTGGGAATACTTGCCATAAGTGGTTTTAGCTCTCATCTGTAGGCAGCAATGGCCGGTGCTGGAGAGGGCTCTCATTTTCAAGCGCAACATTTGGGCATTGAGGAGTCAAAAGTAATGGTTTGGCTCCTTGTCCATAATCATGAGGATAGACTCCTGTGGGGCCTGTACCAGGGCACCCAGTACAAAGCGGAAGCCTGGGACTGTCTAGCTCATGAACTCACCAGTGCCACAGGTGTCCCTCAGTCTTTTGAGCAGGTCAGACACCACCATGCAGACCTGAAGAGATGCAAGGTGGGTCAACTGGACCAGTGGATCCAGGAGGCCCATGAGATGGAAAATGCTCCACTACTAAGTAGCCATGGAATTAAGTATGTAAGAATTGCTATTCTAGTCTATACTATGGATAGGTATGTCTCAATATCACTTCATTGACTTCACAGCTGCAGGTGTCCGTGCTGTGAATCAGCAAGCCTATGCAGATAGGCTGCTAAGGCTGTACCACCAGGCAGGTTAGTAATTATCCAGTTTGTACTGTTATGTAAAATAAATGAGAGAGCTTGAAAAAAGTGTTTTAACACAATAAATAAAGGTATAATAATTCTCTAATAATTATTCTGCATGTACTGTTATATAAAATAAATGAGAGAGCCTCTAGAAAAGTGTTATAAGTCTTTAATAAAGGTATAATTCCTGGAGTGTGTCTGTGTCATTTTTTTTGATATGTTGTTGTACTCTTGCATTATAGAAATAGTACTGTTGCATTAAGCGCTGTTAACACACAGTTGGGTAGGCCCATCTAAAGTGGATGAAGGGAGTGCCAGTAGCTTTTAAGCATATTTACAGTCCTCAACTGTTGGTTCATGTCCAGCATGTACACATTAATCTGGCACATGAGTAGCTTGGTATTGTGTTCCCCAGAAATGTCATTGTGCTGGCAAAAATGTAGGGAGCTGTTAACATATAACTGATCATTTCACCTAAACATATCTAGATAAGTATAGGAAAGTAGAGCTGTCAATGTCAATGTACCATCTCAGCAGTAGTGTGCCTGAGCAACTCACAAAATATGTAGCAGTAACATCTGCATCCCGGACAGTTTGTATGTCAGATACAGGCCATGTATGTAAAGATCTAGCAAAACCCATTTCCCAATTTAAGGACAATTGGGTAGTGTAATAATACATGTAGGGGACATATAACTGCAGTTAATTGGAATGGAGCTATCGTTTTTCACCCTACTGTATGTGCATAAAAAATGCAATTCCACACCTCAATGGGTATGTCTAATCTCAAAACATTTGTTGGGACATATGTCCTTTTGATTTATAAATATCTGCATTTATGTTGATGCATGTGCCCTGTTCAAACACCACAATATTGGTGGCCTGTTGCCATCAATTAAACCTGCATGCTGTTGTAATGTCCACTGTTGTTCTATATATGCATGTGTCATACTTGCTGTTCAACTGTTGGAACTCTGGTGTGTTGGGTTAATGGGAATACTTCTGCAAGCTGTTATAACTAATTGGGAATGCTGTTGACTGTTACTAACCCATATTTTTATTAAATCCTCCTAAGCATAGAACGTATGGGAAGGCCGGTCCCAGCTGAACCACCTGTCCCACCACAGCTGGCGATGGCACCTGGCACCAGCAGGTCTGGTGCCCAGCCTGAGACGTCCTCCTCCATTGGCCCTGTGCCACCTTCAGGTGGAAGTGTTACAGGGGATGGGGGCTCACCTCCCCCGTGCAGGCGTGGTCGGAGGAGGGCCACCTATCACCCTCTGAACGATCCAGGCTGTGGTGCGTAGGGAGATCGAGCGTTCTGTCGCTGATCCTCTATGCCAGCTTAAGGCTCGAGTGGCGTGACTCATGGGTGAGCCTGACCCTCACACACAGCCCCCAGCACAGCTACCCTCTGGGCTGTGAAGGTGCAGTGGTGACTGCCCATGGGTGGGGATTTCAGTTCCACTGTTGCCATCTGTGGGCTCATGGGCTTGCGATTTCCAAACATCCTTCCCCGTCAAAGGTGTTCACCCACCACATGTGTCATATTCTGCCCCTGTATGCATCTTGTTTGTCTTGTCTGTTTACCTCCCCAACCTACCTCCCCAAATATACCTACTTCCCCTACCCCACATTCCACTCTCACCTGAAAAAAAAAAAAAAAAAAAAAAAAAAAGGGCAATCTGCTCCCAAAAAATAATTATGCTCCATACATAGCTGTCTATTTTGCACACATGTCTGCTGGACACATAAACTGATATTTAATTGGCAGTACAACATACTTTGTTGTCCTCACCCCTCTCTCAGGGGTGGAAGGTTTCATATTTCCCTCCAAATTCATTGCATATGCACAGCTGTTGCTGTTAAAGACATGGGCAGCTATGAAACTTCCCTACACCCATCCTGCACATCCCAAGCTCTTTTCCCTACTGTCTTTCCCTCTTTGTGCCCCTTTTTCACCACTTTTCTATCTCCCCATTTTCTTTTCTTTCAAAGAAATGAGCGTTGGGTTAGCGGGAGTAAGCACTATTAAGCAATAGTTAGCGGGTTTGTGCAAGTGTGCACTTGTTTGCGCTTAGCTAAGCATCGCTAAGCATTGTGCAAACCCACTCACAGCTGCTTAAAAGTACCTTAGTCACTTTGTATATCAGGGTCCTTGTTCTGCTCAGCAGCAAAATAAAACACCTCTGTCAGTCTTGAAGCCCGGACCTTGGACACACTAGACTACATGAAGTACCACTAAGCCATGGTAGACATACAGCACGTTGGTGCTGAAATAAATGAATGAGTGAATGTAAAGGAAAAATAGGAATGACATAACACAAAATTTGTTCTGTGGAACTTTACCAGCAGTTGTTGTGGAATTGCATTACATGACTGTGATAATAGAACCAGCCATTCTAGCAGGAAATAATGTTACAGCAGCACTTTACAACTCACACACAGTATCATGGCAGGGCAAACAGTGGCATATCTGATTAGGGCAGAGGACATACATCCCAACTGTGACTACTTTTCAGGGATGTCCCTGATTTTGAAACATATGTTAGCTGTGTCCCTCTGAATCCCTCTGAAAAGTACTGATGTTAGGCAGAAAGGTGGGATATTACACTTAATAAATAATGACAATAATAAGCTTTAGACACTGCATGTACTTCAGAAAAGGTGTAGTAATCCATATGCACTGGTTCTCTCAAAGTCTCCACTTACTGTCTCTATTATTTTGAAGGTGTACCTCACTTTTACCTACCTTTCCCTGACTCTGTTCAAATATGTACCTGGGTGTTTCAGAGGCCTGGCAGAGGCAGAAACACACAGGCATATCAGCTTTTCTGCTGTTACACACTGTGCAAATAGCTTTGGAAGGAGTTCCACAAGCATACCCTTATGTAGGACTACAACACTGAAATACCAAAGGATGTAGCCATGTACTGGTAACAACTGACTGTAACAATGCCATTGTACCAGTGCTGAAAAGACCTGTGCATTGCACAGACAAAGAATAACAGGCTAACATCTGGCTACCATATAGATAGGTCCACAGTTGGGAGCTATGCAGACAGACTACTTGCCTTGATAAACTAACAGGTACACAGCAACCCTTTAAGTCCAGCAAGATAACATTCACACAGTAATACATAATGCTCTCTGCATGTCTGCATCCCTACCCAAATGTACAATATACCTGTGTGTTCAGGGTCTACCAAGGATGTAGCTAGGCATACTCAGTACTGGAATTGTCCAGTTTTCATGAGCGCCTGTGCTAATGTCAACACTAAAAAAGCACAAACTGTTCAGGAGTCAGTACATTAATATTCACACTATAGCAGTTCACAAACAGTCCATGTGCCAAAAGAATACATCTCAATAACTACTTTTGTATGGCAGTTAATTGTATAAGTAGAAAAGAAGCTACATACTCCCATGTATCTTGTGTTAGCATTTGCAGGGGTGAGTACAATTCTACACTGACAAGTGTGTACTGGAGGTGGCAACATTCAGGTCTGAGTACAACATTTAAATCACTGGCTACACCCCTAGCTTCAGATATAAGAACTATACCAATCTTCTGACTTAAACAACGGTGTCCATAGCAAACAAGTATGAGCCCCACTTTGGAAAGCTGAAAGGGTTACGCCTATCTGACTTAGCAATTTATAGCATTGGGTTGCTATGACAGTGAGTACTGCAATTACCACACAGCAGGCTGCACGCAATTACCAAATGGTGGCCACCAAATGGTGCAGAAGCCATCACATGCACATGTGCAGATACTTATAAAAGCAGGCTGTACTTGCTGCCCACACACGCAATCACTCCATTGCAGACACTGAGAGATAGAGAGAGAGAGACATCAACAGCAAAAGCAAACTCAAAAGCAAAAGGAACATGAAAATTAATAATACCAACACATACAAAGGGAAGGTATGTAACAGGTATGTATTTACTGGCATGTAGTAGATGTTTTTGAAGAGTACTCTGCAAGCTTTGAAACATCCATATGTGGCAGCAGTACGTATCTATGCACAGATGTCCAACATAACTACTGCCATGGACAAATCAGTGTGTATCTGTGTGCAGGGGGACATAACTGTGACATATGTAGCTCAGCATTAAATCTCAAACATCTGATCCATGTTATCTGTGTTCTGTACAGTAGTGTGGACAATGGCTGTTTGGGGGAGTAGCACAAACAGCTATATAAACATGGATGTGACAGAGTAACACATGCATGATAGTCATATTAACGTGTAGCTTAGCAATGGCAACTGCTGCACCAGGCTAGTATACTAATCTAGCATTTGTAGCTATATACACACCCTCTAATATTACTGTGTGCTCACATGTGACACCTGTTCATGTTGCAGCAAGGCCCAACAGGTCAGCCATGAGGTCCAGAGACTTACAACAGTGTGGACCTTGTGTGGGTATGGTACACACATATGGAGAGATATATATGTGTCAGATATATTAACATCTGTACATGTGCATAGAGCAAGGGACATACTGCAACTGTATGTGAAGGGAGGACATATATATGTTGGTGAAGGTTGTTATGTGCATATTTGTATGTAGGTTGTAGTGTGTGGCAAACAAGACAGCATACAGTGCTGGTATATGACATGCATTGGTTAAACACTGTGGGTGTGATTTGTTAAGTTTGCAGTGTTGCAGCCAGTGAGACCTGCTAAAGCTACATGGGCTGAGAACACATTCAATGCATTTCTCACAAGACTGTGCGATATCATTACATTACTGTATACCTCACATCCTTTGCATAATTGATATTCCCACCATGAAAGGTGGACTGTGTATGTGCTTATATGTATATGTATATGTACACCAATGGACGTGTATATATATAGAGAGAGAGGCAGAGTCATATATAGTGAGACAGATGCCTGGTGTCAAAGCTATGGCCTCAGGCTCAATGCCGAAAATTGCATTGTCATCCCTTTTGGTAAAAACTCGGTACCCATGAACTACTACATAGGTGGTAGTCTACTGAACACCGAAAGTGTGATAAGAGACCTTGGGACACAGGTGGGCAGTAGTCTCCCCTTTGATGATCACATTGCCACACTAGTCAAGAAACCCTTCTATGTGGCACACCTCATCACAAAAGGTTTCTCATTCAGGGAAAAAGAGGTCATTTTTCCCCTCTACTCATCACTCATAAGACCCATTATAGAGTACAACTTCCCTTTTGGTATGTACCTCACAAGACATCTACAACAACTAGAAAGGCCAGAGGCATACGTCACAAAGAGGATTACCGGCCTCAAACAGACGCCCTATGCAGACCATCTCACAAAATGCCAGCTTTACTCTGTCACATATCGCCTACCCAGAGGTGATCTCTGCCTAACATACAAAGCTATGTCAAACCCAGAGCTGTTGGACATGCTTCACATAAAGAAATCCCAATCCCTCTGAGCTACACGCTCTAGGGACCTAAACCTTGTCACCACAATAAACAGACATGCTGGAGGGATAGATTCCTATCTCAGAGACTTCCCATACTCTGGAACAAACTACCTATCTATAGCAAACAAAGCTCCTCAGTAGCACTCTTCATGAATAATCTTGATGATTGGATGGGAGATAGGTAATACACCCCGGGGATCACCTCTGTGGCTCTGCTTGACAGGGGCACAGGAAATTAATTTCCTTGGTTGGCAAAGGCCAGGGCACCATTTGGCTAGGCTTATATAGGCCCTAGGGCCAATAGTCTAGTACCTACCTATGAACCTATACACACCCACATGTACATGCTGCAATACATGCTATGTGAGGTTGACTGAGTGTGACGGTCAATGTATTGATGAATGTGTCAAAGTTGTGTATATGTGGGATAGCCTAGTGGGAAACTGTTTCTGACATGGTATTTTGTGTCCTAGCTTTGATCCCAGCAAAAAATGTGTATGCTATTGCTAGGCAGAAAAAGCAGTATGGCATACGGTCTGAAGTAGTCCCTTGGTGTTGACTGGGGTGTGTCATTGGAGGCTAAAGTGGTACATGTATGCCTATTGATTGGTACTGCTGGTGAATCCAACTCCTGTATGAACAGTAGTACTACCTGTAGCTGTAGGCCTAAACAGCACAGTATGGTGTATGTCCACATTGCTTGGAACCACTGTTTTGTGTGTTCCCTGTAATCCTCACAGATTACATACCTCAGGCTTAAGGTTTTGTAAGTACTGACACACAGTACTGTATGGTACACACATAAGGCTCATCTGGGTTGCCATACCTTTGTGTCTTGTAAGTATGTCTGATGTGTGTGTGTGGGTATGCCTGTAACATGCCCTCTGTCATATGTGTGTTACAGGATATAAGTGCATATCTAGCAACATGTATAGTCTAGAACAACAGTATGCCACCCATATTCACGAATGTGCACATATATTAGGCAGGGGTTTGCCATCAACAAGTAGTGTGGTATAATGGTAATACTGTAACTGGACTATACAATCATTGCGATGGAGGACATATTACGTTATGCATTAGCTTGATCTATACCTTCTGTGGCTAGGTGGTGCATTGTGTCACATACAGTGTGCCATGTACTGTTGTATAGTCTTACATAGTGATTTCACTTTGTTGCTGTGCAGAACATGGTGTAATATACAGAGTGTGCCAGGCACTGTCAGGCAGTTGTGGGGTGAGTACTGATATGTGGTATTGAAAGTGTGTATCCTCTGACAGCTAATAGGTTGCTATATATGGCAGTTCAGTGATATCTGTACTGTATAATGTTAAGTGTGCCATATGACTTGCTCAGACATATTGTTTCACTGGACATATGTGAAGAATATGAAACCAAGTCTATCTCCGGCCTTCCTATTTTTAGACACTCCATTTTTAATATAACCGCTCAAAATATAATGTTTCCTTGGTGACCTACTCTCCCAGAAACCCACTGTCATCTATTTGTTTAAGACATTTCTCACTGTAATTAAACAGCAAGTGCTGGCAGTTTGGAAATGTTTTATAGAGAGAAGCGGCACTGTGTACACCATCCATAACCAGGTTGTTATGTGTTCAAGAAATGGATGTCAAGAAATTTACTTTGACAGCAAACTTTGAGGGATGAATTTTTTATACTAATTTCAGTGGCAACAAATGGTTCTGATCAAACCTAATCATGTTGCATAATATGTGCAGAGTTTTATCTGCCTCTGTGTTATAGTACCCTTATTAAAGAAAAAGTTTATGTAGCAGCACAAAGTATATGATAACCTTTAAAGATCAAATCCCAGTGAAGGTCTTCCCTTTATTTTATGTAAATTGAACATAAACTATAATGCAAAGGGTAGTCTGCTTGCGTTTTCTAACTTTTCCACAGGTTTTGAATGGATTTTAATGGTATCCATTTGAAATGCTATGACCCACTAGACCGAGTCCCAAAATATGGAGACTGAATGGCTGAAAGATCGGACTTACATACACCAAGTGCAATATTACAAGATGCTATTTCTTGAAATATTCCCTTTTCTCTGAGGTATGGTGATCTCAAAGTTGGTATATAGAAGTTTTGGGAGTGTGGGTGGCTTCCCTCCATATGCGGGTTGCAAGGGGGGGCTTAGTCTCTCTTGCAAAAAGAAGTTTTAAGGAGAAGAGCGACTTCTGAAATTCGTTCTTCTCTGGGTTTTCTGGTCCTTTTTTTCAGCTTTTCAGCACTAGGCATTCTCATTGCTGGCATTTCAATAGTTAACTGATTTTAATACTAAAAAAAACTAACTTTCAAAATGTCATTTGTGTATCAGGTGTGGGTCACGCACTAGTTATTTTTTCTTGGATCAGTGTCATTATATTACACATTTTAAGGATGGTACTCCAGATGCAAGAGTAAAGGCAGAGAGTTCTGCAAAATGCAGTCAGCTTTTAGAGTGCTAGTCAAGCCCTCTGATGTCTGATTGTCATCAAATGAAAGGATAAATATGCCCAAATACCCCACCACCACCCCCCCAAAAATAATATAGTCTTTGCTTTCAAAGTACATATGGTTGCCTTACAACGGTTTAACCCTGCTTCCCAGTTATTGCTTGCATGCAATACAGTATTGATTAACTAATACCTTATACAGTCCTAAATTGCATGTAATCTAAGGACAGGAAGGCAATTGTGTTATATGCAGATACTTTCTTTCAGTTTTTGTTATTACTATCAATGCAAAATCATGGTTTACAGAACTACAGACCTCTTTTGCACTCCTCTGAAAGTGTTACACTGCTAAGATAAATCCTTGTGCCCATAATAGCATCATCGCTTCTGCAACAGACATCAAGAGATATCACAGATAATGTGAATATTTTTAAATGTAATTTTTTGTGGGGAAAAGTACTTCTGCAGGACTCTGCATGATGAAAATACGTTTATGCTGTACTGTAGCATTCAAAGGGGTGAAAACAGAACTGCAAGGCCAAATTCTGTTTTGCCCCTTTGAACTTGATCTTTAAAACTATTGGCTGATTAGAGTGCACTTCTGTTCTGAATGCATTTTGTGTGGTATCAAGTGGCATATCAATATCATTTAAAGCTTTTAACTGGTTTCCAGACCTCCTTCTCCTGCAGAATTAGACTGTGAGATTTACGTAAGTTTTTGAAAGTGAGTGTCATATTAAAAAAAATAACTAAAACAAGTTTATTTTAGTCAGGCTCTTACATATGAACCTGGCAATAAGGTTATATATTTCTTCTAATTTTGGAGCATAATCAGAGAACACGATGTATTATATATATTTCATATGTACATGTAATCAGTAATGCATGTTGCAGGTGGCACTGAGAGATCAAATGCCATACTCATACAGTGTTGGGCGGGCTTGAACCATACTATCTTGGGTGTGTGTCAGTATCTGCTCAGCTCACAACCCAGAATGTCTCAGAGCATATATGAATTACATCTTTATATGCAGTCATTTTGTGGAGGTACTTATCTCAGGCACTCTGGAAATATTTTACACATTCCTTTTAATCAGGTTGATTAGTTTTCAAAACCCATTTCTTAAATATATATAGTATACATTTACAAATTCCAGCATATTGATGTTAAAAACATAGATAAATAAAACTAATATACCACAATATAATATAAAAACAAAGCTAAAAACTAAAACTGCTGAGATCTAAATGGTAGCAACTAATACAGGCCTTCAAAAAATGCATTCATAAAAGGAAAGGTTGAAGGCTGTTTCCTAAAGGTCACAGAGACAGAAGGGTACTTCCTTATTATAGCAGCCCCCAGCAATAGCAGCCATGGTGATATAGTTAGATAACGACTGAATGGGGAGATTATTCTGAACTGTGGCACAGACAGCACCCTGGACCATGTTTAAAAGTAAAAACAAAAGGTGTAGCCCACTACAATAACTTCTTGTCAAACAGTTTACAAACAGAAAAACAGTTGTAGCTCTTCAATCTCTTACCTTCACAATAAGAGGCAAACCCCAAAACAATTAGGGACGCTTATCAACGTGAAAAGCTCACAGAACAAGAGAAAGTGAATTAATGTGTATTTTCTTAAGTAAAAAATGCCTACCAGTATTATAATACGTGTAATCCACTACATTTTCTCCCTAAATCGCCAATTTTGAGCTAAAAAAAGCAAGATCAGCTGAGAGAAGCATCGATTGTGCTCATACATAAAGACAATACATCATGGGCTCGGCAAAAATACTTCTGCTATCACTTTACATCGCTAACGTTTTCGACATGGAAACATGCGCACAAATCCAAAACTTAAGACTAACAAATACTGCAGCAACTACTGAGGAATATGCCAAATGTGAGTCTATGCCACTTTCTTTAGCTCAAGAACAGTCTTGCCAGGTACAAACCAGGTACAAATGGTCCAAAAATTATACAAATACATACATAATACAATATACATAACATACACAACATACATAATCCCTGAACTGCACAGCACAAGGCCATTATTGCCAGGAGCTGCTATAATAAGGAAGTACTGACAGATGTTTTATAAGTCACTAAGAAAAAGAATTGCACATGACCAGGCCAGCAACTAGCAGACCCATAAACAAATTAAATCAAATGGAACTTGGGAATCCCCTTGAAACATGGAACCTTTGCTGACTAGGCAGGAGTTTGCACCCAAATAATTTTGTTGGATGAGGTGTTTGATTGTGTATGAGCAGTGGTTTTACACTAGGTGGCTTAGTTGAATCAGGTCTTTGAAGTAGTCTGAACCAAGATCATATAGGGATATTGCACATCTGTAACAAAATTTTGTAAAAGAACCTATATCACATGGAAAGCCAGAGAAGAGAGTGAAGGGCAGGGGAAAATGGGGTGTTCCTGAGGAAGTCTAGCAGGTCGTATAGAGGATTAAGTATGTGACTTGTTAACGGGCTGCTTTCATTGATCCTGCAATTATCTCAGCTTCCATTTGCCTATGTCACTCTGAGAAAGTCACTTAACCAGATAGTACTCCCAGACTGAGTCTTGAAAACCATCTGGATGGATTAGTATTCTACTCCAGTTAACAAATGCAAATATAGCCATATTGTGAACAAGCTACAAATGAAAAACATCCCTTAAAGGCAACCCATATTGAAGGGAATTGTAGTAGTCCAGTCCAGAACATGCAAGTGCTGCTTGAAAATCACTGTTTAAGAGATGCTTGAGTCTTGAAAGTTTTCTGATACAGTAAAAATCAAAAATATAGTAGTGTAAGTAAATTTTCCATAAGAGTAAGGAATGAATCACTGTTGCAGTAGCCTTAGCTATAATGCCATGTATAAACATAAATGTTCTCACTCTGGCAATACACATAAAAAAATGAAGGGGATGGAGGGAATGAGCAGCTACTATAGCAGTGATTTACTTCAACATCTACTTACACAACTGCACTATGTTCATTCATACTTCACTACAGCACTAGCTTTAGCATATGAATAGATTGCCATAGCTTATGGAGATTGGGAAAAGGAAGGATGAAGGTCCAGGAACCACTGGAAAATGGTCCTAACAAAGCCTGTTCTAGACCTGATAAAGGAATCTAGTTTGTAGTGCTTTGTAAAAGGTATATTTAGAAACCCTGTAGAGTTCACCCTTTTCCAAAAAAGCCACAGAAGAATCCAACGCCCTTGCAGAATGAGCCTTGACCCTGCCTGGAATTTCTGTGTTATGGTGGGAATAACAGAAGAATTGCAAGAGACAACCATTTGTTTTGATATGGCTTGACTGTATCTCTTACCTTCACAGGAGATAAACAGCAGCTTTCCTGAACAATTTAGCTCTGTCAAGCTTTAACCTAATGTGGCTGTACACGACCAGAGTATAAAGAATCCTTTCTCTCTCATGTTTAGGTTTTGGAAAGAAGAGAAGGAGATGGATGACTGACTTAAGGTAAATTCTGAAACCACTTAAGTCCTAAATGAAGGATTTGTTCTCAAGAAAATCCTGTCTTTATGCAAGAAAATCCTGTCTTTATGGAACACCAAATAGGGTTGACCCACCATAAGAGCTACTCATCTTAGACACTGTTTTTGCAGATGTCAGAACAATAAATAATACTGTTTACCAAGTTAAGAACCTTAAAACCTCCCAATGAATTGGTTCAAAAAGAGCCAGTGTTAATATTCCCCAAGAACTAAGTTCAGATCCCAAACAAATGCTAGCTGTTAACCACGTGGACCCAATGCAAACACCCCTTTCAAGAAGGACACTGCACTGAAACGGAAGGATCTCTGAGCACACATGTTGAAATGGCTGAGAGATGACCCTTGCTAGAGGGGAGAAAAAAGGTCATAGGATAATGAGTTGTACAAATATTGCAAAACCTGCATTACAGAAGCCCTGAAAGGGATCTGGCTCTAAGTGCGGCACCAACTAGAAGATCCTAGCCATTTACTCCTTTAACACCTGCTAAACAACGTAAGAAAAAAGATGCCTTCAAGGTATCAAAATTTAATCTTCCAGGCAGCTGGTGATAATAGTTTCAGTCAGGTTGTGTCTATCAAATACTCTCAATCTTGTGTGAATACGTGCATATATTCTATTGTTTAGCGTGTAGAAATTGCATTTGACCAATTCCATAAGAAGGGAGAAAGTACAGTTGTGCAAGTAAACATACCATAACAGTAGATGTTCGAATGATCTCTGCTGCAGTAGCCTTAGCTATATTGGTTAAATCCCGCTACATATACAACATCAGTGATGGAGGCAGAGAGCATCTACTGCAGCAATGATCATTCTAACATTTACTGTTACTTACATGGGTGTACTTTCTTTTTCATTAAGGTCACTGCTAAAGTAGCCTTAGCTATATGAGTAGATTACTATAGCTTAGGCTTACTGAGAGAAGGAGGAAGGAGCTCCTTCAGAATGGTCCTAGCAAAGACTGTCATATACCTGGAGATGGTTTCTAGTTTATAGTGCTTTGTAAAAGTAGGCACTAAGGACCAAGTTGCTTCTTCTAAAATACTTCCACAATCTGGCCCTTTCAAAAAGACACAAATGAAGCCAAGGCCCTGGTAGAATAAGCCCTGACCCTGCCTGGAATTGCCTTGTAATGGTGCTTATAACAAAAGCAATTACTGCAATAGACAACCATTTGGAGACGGTCTACTTTGACATGGGTTGTCTGTTTTTTACCATCACCAGAAAATAACTGATCAGAGATTCTGGATGATTTTGTTTTGTCAAGATAGTACTTATACTGTCTGTGGGCATCCATGGTATGGAATATACTTTCTCCCTTATTTTAAGGTTCTGTAAAGAAGACAGAGAAATGGATAGCTTGGCTTCAAGTAAAACCATGTATCACTTTAGACATAAATGAAGGATTAACTCTATCTTTATGGAAAATGAGATAAGGTTGACCCACCATAAGAGCTTGCAACTCAGATACTCTTCTTGCAGAGGTCAGAGTAATCAGTAGCACTGTTTTCCATGTCTATATTACCATGTCGACAGGGCTGTTCATCAAACGTCCTTACATCGACACATGTGTACTGAAATACCTAAATGTTGAACGGCCACAAAAGCGATTTTTTTTTTCCCCAGGGAAAAAAAATCACTGGGCCAACAAAAAAACAACACAAACCGACAGACACAATAAAGTGGGGGGCTTCAACACCCATACCCCCCAATACACCACCCCTACTTAAATATACCAATTCAGAGATCACACTACAGTGGAGGAAACATCAAATTCCCAATGACCAATCGATTTTTTTTCCCTGGGAAAAAATCGCTTTTGTGGATGTTTGACATTTAGGTATTTTGGTGTACATGTATCGACGTAAGGGCTTTCGATGAGCAGCCTGTTGACATGGCAATATAGAGCCTGTTTTCCATGTTAAGAACCTGAAGTCAGCCTGATGAGATGGTTCAAATGGAGCAGGAATTATTTTTTTCAGCACAACAATTATATCTTATCTAGGAGCCACCTGTATAATACCCCTTTCAAAAACATTTTGATGTGAGATTGCATTGAAAAAGGGGGGTTTCATGTTCAGACATGCTGAAATGGTCATCAAATGAATCTTGATGAAGGAATAAGGCAGACCAGAGGATAGTAACCCACAGAAATAATGTAAAACCAAAGAAACACTAGCCCTGAAAGGGTGCGGATTCCTGATTATGGCACCAACTAGAACATATTTTCCATTTGCTAATAAATGATTTTCTAGTAGCAGTGTTTCTTGTCTCTTTTAATACCTGCTTCATATCCTCAGAAAATAAGTGCTTAAAAAGTATTGACCTTATTACATTCAGAAATTTAGTTGCAGTTGTTTGGGGTCAGATGTATCAAACACTCCTTGTTCTGTGTAAGACCAGTCTGTGAGGAAACTTGTGATAATTGCCCCTGGTCATTTCCAAAAGAAGGGAGAACCACTGTTGCCAGGGCCAGAAGGAAGTCACCACAATGTTCTTTGTAGTCATCCTAAACATACTATCTCAACCTGGAAACATCAAAAATATGTACAAAGGCTCATGAAAAATAGGTACAAAGCTGTGCGCTGATTATCATAAAATTTGCATACATAATTACATAATCCTGCCCAATGCAATGGAATTATGGAATACCAACTTTCAAATGCAAACTGAAGAACAGACAACCAAAATATGGCCTCCAGACTCTGTAGGAAATGGTAACCATTTTTTTTTAAATGTGTACCAACGATATTCACTGGGAAGGGAGAAGATGAAGAGCCTTAGGATTCTGTTTTTGGTAACTCACAGTATGTGGGTTTTGTGGTAAAACTAGGGCATTTAATGGTAGGCAATATTCTAATTTTGCTAGGACTGCCGTGGCCTGCTGATCAGTGGCATAGATAGAGTTTGTCCCACCCGGGGCTGTCTTTGAGTTTGCCGCCCTTCCCCCCTCACAAAATCATGGACAAATGGGGAGGCCCCCCATACACAGCCCTCTCCTCCTGCAGCCATTCCAGTGTCAAATTACTTGGCTATTTCATCCCATTTACCATAAGCACTGTAATATGCATACTGCTTTACTTCTACAAGGATTATTTGGATTTCATTGAAAACTTTTATTTTACATTTTATAGCACAAACACTAATAGACATCTGTTAAAGCAATACAGTCTCACAATGAAAATAGATTTAGCATTAAAACTTATTTGCCCTTGCAACTCACATTCATTGAAACAGCATTGAAATCCACATTCAAAGAAAATGCATCTGGCCAGTGGCGGATAAAGATTACATCTCGGCTCTTTTCAAACCATAGTTTCCTTGCACAGGAAACATACATGCGTTCTTTGATACACTTTCCTGATTGTATTAAATTATATTCCTTGTATGATATAGAACACTTGTTAGAGTATGTTTTAAATTTATTGTTTTGAACATTTTTCCAGTAAGCAATGAAACAAAATGCATGAACCAGTTCAATTCAGAACAACCAATTCAGAACATTTCCATCATAAAAGTCTACTCAAACTTCTACAATCCACCAGTATCAGTATATATGTACAATCTCTGCAGAAGTAAAAGTCATCTAATTAATTCCACATTAAAGAGATATGTAACTAACGAAGAGGCTGCTGCTATCAAACAACTTTATATTTCAGTGTTTCATCTACAAATAAAGTGCTTGTTGCCCTTGAGTAATAAATTGCCTATGTTACATTAAAAAAATAATAAGCTAGTAATATTGCAATAGGGAATGGATGGCAAACTGATAACAAGTTCATAGTTACTAGGTATCTCCACCAAATAGGACATTCTCAGGACTGCAGCATCCAACCCCTTTAAAAGTACAACACAGTACAGTACAGCAATCCATTTACATACTGTGGGAGTCGAACCCACAGCTTTCTGTACCAAAAGCAAGCACTCTACCTGTTATGCCAAGTCTGTTCATGTTATTAGTAGTACAAGCAGCAATAAACTTCTCTCCCACTGAAGAAATATGCAGCACAAAAAAATCTGGAAAAAGCCAAAATTTATTGGAGGGGGGGGGAGACAAAGGCCCAAACCAGGGACACATTTTAAATATTGCATGTATAATCTTCAAAAAGTTGCTAGAATAAAATGTTTTGTATTACCATGCCTTTCCTGAAAGATAGGAAGATTGAGGCTTAAATGGCTATCATTATTTAGTGAATTAATTTCTCACTGATTTGCCAGAAAACCTCAAATTTTAAGAGGAACAGACCAAATGTAGAATCCAAATATTATGTAAAACTTTGGACAGTTGAGAACTATGGACTTAACTCCTTAAATCGCAAGTGGAGGTGGTATGGGTAGAGACTTTAGGCTCTTTCTCCTTGTACTTAAGGTACAGGGTTTGAGTCTGCATAACTCTAACCACCAGTTATACCTAAGTGGGGCATTTTTACACACATTCTGCTTAAGAATATAGATTAATACACACACAGTCTGCTTAAGAATATAGATAGATTAATGCCAACAATAAAATAGATGGTGCCTGTGAGCTGCTGCCATTGCCAATAATGAACTGGAGCGGCCACAATAGCGAACCACTCTGCTTCACAATAAAATAGATGGTGTCCACGAGCTGCTGCCAATAACAAAATATCGAATCACTCTGCTTAAATAAAATAGCTGCTGCCAATAATGAACTATACACACCGAGCGTAAACTAGTGTATCAGATACCTTAGCACATTTGAATTAGAATGGAGCGGCCTGTTTTCTTTTTCTTACCTGGGAACCCATTTCTCATCCTGACCTGTGGGTTGCGGGCAGCATGTGTGTGGATGCTGGGAGACTGAAACTTAAATTTGCACAGCTGCATTTGCTCCTATACTCCCTCCAGTCTGACTGAGTCCAACAAAGCTGATGTCATCATGCATGCCCCTATAGGCTGGTGATGTGTGGTGACGTCAGCCATAAATTTAAAGTTGTAACACAAAAAATAAATAAGCAAAAAAAAATCAGGAATTAAAGGGGCCACTCGGGAATTTGTAGCACCCCATTATTTTGCCTTCAAAGTCGGTAAATACAAAGGAATTCCATACAATTGAGAGGTATGATCCTAAATCTTCAGAATGAGCCTGGATATTAATGGAAAGGGTGCAAAAGCATACAGGAATATTCTGGCCTATGGAACAGAAAAAGCATCTGTCTGCCATTCCTTCTTCCTTAGAATCCTGGAGCAGAATTTTAAAAAGATGTATTTGAGGTGCTCTTCACAGCTGGATTAATTCCTGGATGACCACCTGATTCAATTTCCATTTGTGAAGGTATGCCCTGGACCTGCTCAGCTTGTCAGCAATGCAATTTTGCTCTGACAGTATATAACATGACTGTAGTGTGAGATTGTGCTAAAAAGTTATATCCCAGGCTACCACTGCTAGACTCCACATAAGACCCATAACCCCCCCATTTGTTTATGCACCATATCAATGTTCTGTTTTCTGTAAACATTTATATTGGAGGATCATAGCTGAATGACAGACAGAGAGAGAGAGTTGAGAGCATTTATAAATGCCAGCATCGCCTTTACATTTATGTATTTTGTCTGACTTTGTTGTTCCAAAAAGCCTGCACTTTTATCTCCATAGACACTGCTCCCCAAGAAAAGTCTAAGGTGTTTGTTGTTACAGACTATGCTGGACCTGGAAGAGAAAATGGGAGACCTGGATATTGTTTTATTTGGTCTCTCCACCTCAAAATTTCCCTTTTCACAACTGGGACTGAATGGAATCTGGAATGTTACGGCATGTAGATGTTGTACACATACACATTTTAGGTACCACTGATTTTTCTCATATGGAGTCTTGCTAGAGGAATCAAGAGAATCATAAAAGTCATGACACCCAAAATTCTGGGATATTCAGTCACTGAGACCATAGCCTGAGTGGAAAAACTCTGGAATATATCTACATACAGATCCACTTTTTCCACTTGGAAAAAAAGGCTCTTTGAACTGAGGTATTTAGGAGATACCCCAGGAAGGCAATCATGTGAATGAGCTGAACAAGACTTTTGTGTGTTCTTGTGAAAGCCCAGTATGTGTAGAAGATCCATCATCCACGTGAGAGATTCATGTCATATTGAAAAAGAGTCCACAAAGATAAGCAAATCATCTACATAATGAAAAATGTGAATACCCTGCAGTCTACAGTAGGCTATCACAGGAGATAGACACTTTGTGAATACCCATGCAGCAGTGAATAACCAAAGGATAATGCAGAAAACTGATAGTGAGAGCCAGACACAGAAAACCTTAACAAATGTCTAAAATCTGGATCTATAGGAATGTCATGATATGCATCTTTTAAGTCTGATGTCACCAGGAAACTCACATGGGGAATGAGGAATAACTGGTTGTCAAGGGATAACGTTTAGAACATGGGCAATACCACAAACAGATTTAGAAAGGAAAGATCCAGAACTGGTCTCCAGGAATCTTCTTTCTTTAACACCAGTAACATCCTTGAGTAAAACCCTTCTCCTAGTTGAGAAAGAGGGACCACTTCTATCATTCTGTGAGAAATTAGATGTTGAAAGGACAGGAGGAAAAAGAGGAGGTTGGTCTGGCTGGATCAGGGGAATCTCTCAAAAAGGAGGGAAAGGCTCCCACTGGCATCTGTAACCATGGTGGACTACTTTCAAAATGCATCTGTCTAAAATTATGTGTTGCCAAAGACAGAAATGGAAGTTTGAGACTTTCTGAAAGGATTAAGGATTTGCCAAGGTGGGTGAGGGAGGGGAGTTTTGTTAGATAGTAATGCAGGCTTATTAAGCTCTGCTTCATTATGGGGTGTCCCTCCCTTCTCTTTGGAACCTCCTGCCATTACTGTTTAAATGTTTTCCTACCAGAAACTTGCTGTGTTTGTTTATTTTGCTTTTTGAAAAACGTTGTGGGAGGGGCAGCATTAAACCACTTGATAAACATGGAGAAGGAAGGCTGAAATAAATTTGACATTACCTACTCCTATCTCATTGCACTTTTTAAGGACCTCTGCAGCAGATGGCCCAAAACCTAATTCTGTCAAAGAGAGAATTCAACATTTCAGCTTTAACAACTTCTGGACTGTTTTAAGCACACAACAAAGTAAGCCTCCTCATGCTGGGAACAGTGGTAGCAGCCTGCGAAATGGCAGCACCAGAAACATAAGCACCTTTTAAACAGTGGTTAGCCACCCGAGACACAGAAGCAATTAAGTTACACATAGAAGAGAAAACAGATATAAAATTCATCATGTTCTCAAAAGAGGCTGTCATAAACTTTAATGTATTATCTTAACAGCTGTGAATTCTAAAAATAAGTGTTGCAGCAGAATATACGTTTTTTTCAGATTTATCATAAATCTTCCCTTCCTTGTCAGAGGAAGTGGGATTGCTTTTAACCAGATGATTAACAGCAACTGATTTTACCAGAACAATAGCTATGAGTCGGATCTATATCCTTTCTTGGGGGCAGCAAGCTGGCTGTCAGGAAAATTACAGGCTGTGAAAAAATATTCTCCTATGCTGAAAGAACAAGAGGAATTTGAGAAGGTTTAGGAAAATCAGGTTACTATAAATCATAATACTTCTTTGGGAACAGTGGAAGGTCATTATGTCTCCACTGAAACAACTGTTTCATTTTATTAATAGTTTCAGAAAAAGAGAATCCTTCAAGGTGACTGGGAGAAATCACATTATCCTCAAAATCTAAATTAGAATCCCAAGGAGGCAAAATATAATGTGTCCCTTCACAATCATTTTATTGTTCAAGATCTTGAGCATATTCAGAAAATGAATAATCTTTTATTCATTTACCAGAAACAGCTGAACAGTAAGGGCCAAGAGCTTGAACTAAACCCTGAGCCAAGTGCTATAAATCACTCCAGACCAAAGTGTTCTTTTTGCCAAGAAGTTCTGAAGAAGCAGCCCTACCTTTCCAAGAAAAAAGTTTCCCCAAAGATAGGCATTGCCATCTGGCTAAACATGAAGTCATTCCCTGCTGTTTCAACTAGGACCAACAAGAATGGTTTTCTCTTGCCCAGCAGGAGTATTCCAAAGGGTGTGTCTAATCAGCAGTCCATGGACTACACCAGAAGGAACCAACTGCATACCTCTCACCTGTACAGATTTTCACAGAATGTCCAGATATTGGATTCATGTTTTGGTTCCCTTTTTCATAAAATTGTGGTTTTCATGAAATCAGTGGCAAATCATTAAGGGCTGAAGTTAGAAAATAATGACAGCCAATTGTCAGAAATTCATGTTTATGT